>NW_020664417.1:80859272-81086613 GCF_002925995.2 Terrapene triunguis
TGGGTAAAAACCTCACTTCTTCGGATGCATCCGAAGAAGTGAGGTTTTTACCCACGAAAGCTTATGCCCAAATAAATCTGTTAGTCTTTAAGGTGCCACCAGACTCCTTGTTGTTTTTGTAGATACAGACTAACACGGCTACCCCCTGATACTTAGCATATTCAAGTATCGCTCTTTGCAACAGCTCATAGACAGTCTTCAACTTGAGTTTTTAAAATATTACTTGTAGAAGTAAATTTAGACTAATTTTTTAAAAATGAAGGGAATTAGACTATTACTCAATACAATTTTAAGTGTTGTCTTCACTTTGGGGGATTACTATTGACTTTGATTCAAGACATTTTTTTAAATGATAATTGGAGTTTGATTATGAATTGTACAGAAAGGTTTCATAAGTTTTCCTGAAAGTGTTCTCATCTTGCATGTTTCTGTAGCTGTTGCGATACAGTGCACGGCTTTGATATTCTCCATCAGTGTAACCAATTATATTCTTTTTGTGCAGGAATATGAAGAAAAAACTGGACGAGCTCACAAGCCACTCTCTCCTAAACAGAATGTGAGGAAAAATCTTGACTTTGAACCCCTCTCCACCACAGCGCTTATTCTAGAAGACAGGCCAGCGTAAGTTCTGCATAGTACCATAGTAGAGGCCTCTTAAACTTAAGATGGAAAAACCTTTCTCACTGTGCATATTTTATGACTATAAATTATTTAAGCAAATGAGTTTTTTTTTTTTTAAAAACCCAAACTTCCAAACTACTGAATAAATGAGTGGCATATTTCTAAGGCATATTAATAAAATCTACTGTAAGTTTCAATCTTTTTGTATAAAAAAAAGAACTAATTACTGTCTAACACTGGTGGTAGTGGTGGTAAAAGAAATTTTTAATTAGCTTACAAACATGAATGTCTAAGTAGTTCATCTTTAAGGTAACCCAAGAATAAAAAATTAACAAGCACTTGCTGAAGAATCTGAGAGTAGCAAGGGTAATGTGTCCCTGTCACAGCAGATGTCCAATCCTCATAAATAATGAAGCAGTGTACCAGAGAATGCTCTGTGGTGGGTTCAGTGTCACAGTATGAAGGATGTCAGGCACTTGATACGTTGGCTTATCCTCTTATTTTACGCAGAAGTATTCTTATACAACCAAACCCATATCAGACTTCTTGGAAAGAACTGTATTGTGGTTTGTCTCTTACTTCTACATATGCTTTTTTGGAGAATTTATGCTGAATGTTTGGCTTTACTGCATGCAGAAACAGATAAAAAAAAAACTAAATCACCGTGGCAGGCTGAATTTTAAATAGTCTATTTAAAGTAGTTGTGTGTGCAGTTTAAAGATAAGAGTAAATGAAAACAAAACCTGATGTAGAATAATATATTACATATTTTTCACAAGTGCATTTCCACTGTTTAATGACAGTGAAAATAGCTCATATCAAATTGTCTACCAATATATCGTGTTAGTTACTTAGGGTACGTCTATACTACCCGCCGGATCAGTGGGTAGTGTTCGATGTATCGGGGATTGATTTATTGCATCTCGTCTGGACGCGATAAATCGATCCCTGAATCGACGCCCATACTCCACCTCGGCAGGAGGAGTAAGCGTAGTTGACGGGGGAACCACGGCAGTCGACTCGCCGCCGTGAGGACAACCAGGTAAGTCGAACTAAGATACTTCGACTTCAGCTATGCGAATAGCGTTGCTGAAGTTGCGTATCTTAGTTCGAACCCCCCCGCTAGTGTAGCCCAGGCCTTAGCTTACAAAGCTGTCTGGCTATGGTGGTGCTAAAGCACGTAGTATTTTTCTTGCACATACAGAACAGTGGTCAAGTCTTTTATTAAGTGCTAGGTATATGTGTTCAATCATAAAATATGTTATATGTTAACATGGCGACTCCTATATAGTGTTGGGGCAGGACTGTTCATTCAATGAAAACAAACTGATACTCATCCCTTCAGATGCCTGATATAGAGCTATCAACCTAGACAGGGCTTCCAGATCCACTCTGCTGGCCGTTGCATTCTCACCATCAGCAATTGTGGCCCAGGGACCAATGATACCCATTATGGGGCCTGCCTCCATACTCCAACAGCCCAGCCCATCATCCTTTTTGGGCCTCTGGGCTCCATACTTCTGGGCACCTGACTATGAGGACCCTATTTTCCACACCAAGCAGTGGTTATCACCAGATGGAGAACTGCAGTCCCCACAGGAGCAGTGGATGGAGGATTGGCCATAACTGCTGGTGCTACCAGAGCCACCAGTATCACTCTCTTCATCCTGTCCCAATGAGGCAGTATTATCAGCCTTTCCCTCACCCCCAGATAATTTTAAACAGTACCAGGCCCTTCTTGGGAGAATCACAGACTCTCCAGATTTCACTGAAAGAAGTTTAGGATGCAGCCCACGCGCTCTTGGACATCCTCTAGGCTATGGTTCCTTCTAAAGTGGCACCCCCAATTAATGAGGCCATCATGGAACCTGCCAGAGTGAACTGGCACATTGCTGCCACCTGTGCCCAGATGCCAAAGAGGGGTGAGAAACGCCTCTGTATTCTCCCTAAGGGGACGGAATTCCTGTTTTCAGACCCTAATCCCAATTCCCTGGTGGTCCAGGTTGTTATTAGAAAGAACTCAACTACACCAGTCCAAATCCACTACAGCCAAAGGACTTGACCTCTTTGAAAGGAAGATGTTTTTTTTCAGCTAGCTTAGCATTCTGAATGGCGAATTACCATGCTTTTGTTGTTCAAGTGTGACTTTTTGAATTACAACAAGCTGTTAGCGTTAGAGAACAAACACCCTCAGGATTGCAGGCTTCGGTTCTGGTTGTTCTGGTTATCCTGGTTAACCAGTTACAGAGTCTTCCCTCCAGGCATCCCTTGACACAGTGTCACTCCAATGACTACCTCAGTAGTCATGAGACGGACTTTGTGCCTGTAGACCTTGGGGTTCCCCTGAGGGATCCAAATCACCATGGAGGAATTTCCCTTTGAGGATTGCCACTCTGAGCTATCTACCACTCTCTGGATGTTTATACTTTGCCACCCCTGAAGCAAATACTTCAGGCCTCTTTTCTCTCTCAACATCGACCACTGCCTTCATCCTTCCTTCAACAGAGGACGTATGAACCCTCCAAGAAATTAGAGGATGCAGCGAGATAGGCACCCAGCATCACCATCCTTCACTTTGCCACCTCTTCAAAAGTCATTTTTGATGTCCCAGCTGAGGTTCGA
Organism: Terrapene triunguis; assembly: GCF_002925995.2. Lineage (NCBI taxonomy): Eukaryota > Metazoa > Chordata > Testudines > Emydidae > Terrapene > Terrapene triunguis. Next base: position 80,862,516 of record NW_020664417.1, read on the forward strand.
CAACCAGTCTCCACAATGCCTGCTACCACACCCTGCAGTGACTGCCCGGCCCATTTTCTTCCGATGTGGTGCACTATTACAATGGACAAATGGGTCCTGGATGTTGTATCAAATGGCTACCAGCTAGAATCACTTCTCTCCCAGTTCTCTGACCCATCTCTCTTCAAGGACCTGTCCCATAAGAGAATTCTCAAACAGGAGGTTGACTTCCTCCTTCAATTGGGAACAATAGCGCCAATACCACTCCCTCATGTAGGAAAGAACTTTTTCTCAAGGAACTTTAAGTTGGCCTTTAATACCCTCCCTCTACTCATGTGACTGGTTTATGGCCCTTGATTTGAAAGATGCATATTTTCATTTGGATATTCCCCCTGCTATCAGAAGTTTTCTGCTCTTCACAGTGGGCCAAGAGCACTTTCAATGCAAGGTGCTCCTCTTCAGCTTCTTGATGGCCCCAAGGGTGTTTATGAAAGTTCTTGCAGTGGTGGCCGCATCTCTTTTGTAGACAAGGAAGACTGATATTTCCTGCGTGATTGGCTGCTCATGGATCAGTCATGCCAATAGGTACAAGCAACAACCATCACTGCACTCCCAACTATTTCATTCATTAGAACTCCAAGTAAATTTAGACGAGTTCATGTTGACACGCACACAAAACACAGTATTAATTGGGGTGGAATTCAGTCACAGGAAGGGCCTATTTACCTCACAACCGATTCCTTCCCATGAGGGATCTCATCAACCAGCTTCGCCTTAGCCTTCACTCTTCAGCCCAATCCTGCCTCATCCTTTTAGGCCATATGGCTCTGTGTACCTGTGTCACTCCATTTGCATGACTGCACCTAAAGTGCCTTCAAATCTGGTTATGGACAACCTATCCCCCAAATACCATGTAGTATGTGGGGGGGCCCTCTTTCTTCTTGCAGCACTTACAAAGACACTCATAATGGATGCTTTCCTGCTAGGATGCAGAGCACATCTTGATGACCAGACAGCCCAAGGCTCCTGGTCCCCTCAGGAATCCAGACTACATATCAACCTGTTCAAGTTTTGAGCAATTTCGGAATGGCTTGCAGGCTTCGTACCCATCATTCAGTCCATACACATTTGGATAACCACCTATCTATTATATAAACAAGAAGGGAAGAGCAAGATTCCCCCCCCGCCCCCCCCCCCCGCCCTCCCCCTTCCCCCAAAAAGGTAGTCCACCTCTGGAATTTGTGCATCAGGCACAGAATCATACTCTCAGAAGTACACATCCCAGGGGTGAGGAATTCCCTGGCAGACAGCCTCAGCAGGCATTTACACATGGACCAGGTATGGGAACGCCACCGATCAACAGCACAGCACATCTTCCAACAATGGTGGCAGGGTGGTGGTGGGGGTGGTCATGTTTTGGATATCTTAACACAGCATAACAAAGTGCCTGGCTTACTACTTCCCCAGGCATCTACGGCCTCAGCTCCAGAGGGGATGCCTTCCTGGTGCAGTGGTGAGAACCACTGGTATATGATTTTTTTTTGCCATAACTCTACTTCCTTGGTAATCAAGTGGAGGGCTACTCAGGCTTTAATCATCCTACTAATACAAAGTTACTGAAGGGTGTCATAAGGACATTCCCCCCCTCCAACTCTGAAATCAGTCCTTGTCTGAATCTGAACCTCGTCTTCTCTGTTCTCATGAGGCCACCGTTCAAACTTTTGACCTTCTATTCCTCCCTTGTACCTTTCTTTGAAAGTTGCCTTGTTGACAGCAGTTGCCTTTGCTAGAAGGGTTGGGGAGCTTGGGGGTCCTTGTGGTCGACCTGCCTTGTGAAAAACTGTATATAAGGACAAGATTTCTTTGAAGCTACATCCAGAGTTCATACCTGAAGTGGCCTTCTGAGTTCCACCCTAACCAGACTATTCACCTTCTAGTGTTTTACACTAAGCTTCACCACAGCATGGAGAAGACAAGACTCCATTCCTTGGACATGCATAGGGCTCCAGCCTTCTACCTGCACAGAACAGCACCCGTTCAAAAGTCCCCAAGGGTGTTTGTGGCTATTGCTGAAAGAATGAAGGGGAAAGTATTTCCCCCCCAAAAAACTCTCTCTCAAAGGATTTTCTCCTGCATCATCCTTTGCTATGATCATATGAAAGCCCCTTCTCCTCAAACCATCAGGACCCATTCTTCACCCCAGTGGCTTCAGTAGCCTCCATACAGGTAATCACTCTTTCAGAAATATACAGAGCAGCTACTTGGGGATCCATATGCACGTTCACCAGGAATTATGCTCTGGTCCAAGCTTTGTCTGTGGACATCTCCTTTGGTTCAGTGATCCTCCTCATTATGGTACTGTTACCTGGGGTTCCCTAAACCCAGAACACTTGGTAATTTTACTCTCTGCAAGGCAGTGTTAGGAAATAAATCAATGGAGACCCAGCACTTCCGTCTGCTAGATGGTTGGCATAAATCGCACAAAGTCAAGTGCTTTCACTTAAAGCCTTTATTTTATTAGTCTCCTGCACTCTCACAGGAATGCCTTCACTCAAAGCTGCTGCTTTATTTAGTCTCAAGCACATACAAATACAATACGTTATAGAGCACCCCCAAACAATAGTTACCCATGGTTTGGAGGGGTCTTGAATGGTCAAATGACAAGGTTCAAGTAGTCCGCTATCTGCCTGTCACTGGGGATTCCAAGACACATTCAGATAGTCAAATCCAAATTCCTCAGACCTGTCTACTCCTTTTGTTAGTAACTGCTACAATCACATCAACATGTCAATCAAAGAAAAACAATCAAGCAAGCATTTGTAAGCCATTAGTTATACAGATGTGGTTTTGCAGAGTCTGCAGTCTCATGAGTCCAGACACACACAAACCAGAAGTCAAATATAGAGAGACTTTCTGGTTTTCACAGATGCTTACCCCAGCGTATCAGGAAGGGCGCAGAGTTAGGCTCACTCCTTGTGATTGCTGCCCCCTCCCTCCTTAACTTTGCCTTAGTTAAGCTAAGTTTCTACAAAGGCCTTACAGGTGTTTCTGGCAATAAGCAAAATAATTGATATTTCAGTACTGGCAGTGGCCTAGGCATTCTGTTGTGTTGCCGTTGTCTCCCCTGACAGTACTGCATACTTCCTTGCTTCCTCTTCCTCAAAGAGCACAGCCTGGGGGTCATCTGTATTCCCCTTCCAAGGCCTACTTCAGGGAGTGGGGAAGTTGAAGAAGAAAAACCTCTTAAATGTAAACTTGCTGTTAATGTTTTCTTTGGATCCCTCTACTTTTAACACCTTCAGAAGGCACAAACCTTAATCATGGCACATGTTGTATGGCTAATACCTGAGGCATAGGTTAAGTGAGAAGATCCTCCCCCCAAAAAAATTTAAATGGGATTATTTGGCAATTCAGTGAACCCTGTGTACTCTCTCTCTCTTCCCTGTTTTCCCTTTCAACCATTATGCAACTTAAAGAGCTACAGCATCACCTGTAAGAAAGCAAGGCATTAAGAAGACAGGAAGTGACTTATGTAGAATAACCTATTACCTTTGTAGTTTCATATACATGGTTAAAGATACATGGTTGCATGAAAACTCATCTTACCCATTCCTATAACAACCTTGACTCTTAGCCACAAGACACATATTATGAATGCTTTTAGTTTATATACATCACAAATATAATAATTATAGAATTAATTACTTAGATGTTCAAACATACCTATGTTGATGTGTATGTTGAGAGTAGATAGCTGTCTTCTGAGCAAGAGTTGTTAAAGGACTGTGTAAGGTGAATTAGAGACCAGATGAGTGAGGTAATATTGTCACATGTCAGTATTAACTAAATGTATAAACTGTAAAGGATAATAGAATACATACAAACTTATTAGTCACTTCCTGTCTTAATACTTGGATAATGCTGTAGTATATTTTGTATAATGGTTATGTTAATTACTTCAGCAGCATTAACTCTAAGTTAATAAAGATCTTTGTATGACAATGTGCTTTTGTGCAGTGAGAATATAATCCAGGCTTTTAGTAATTGAACTAACACCAAATTGTTGGACTAGGGTTCAGTGATTAGCTAGTAGTGGTGGGGAACAGGGGACCCTTACAACTGGAGGAGTGAGGAGAGGAGTTAGGGACAGAGTTTTGAAATAGGGAGGAAGGTCTCTGAGAGCAGAAGGGAGAGAGTTAGTTAGAATTGGGAGATGTGACTGCACAGGTAAAGGAGGGGGTGTGGGTGGAGTCTGTGTACTGAGGATCTGTGACAGGAAGAAAGAAGGTGGATAGAATGAAAATTTTCCATCCTTGACAAGTAGCTGTAGAAAATACTCTGATTCAGTATAGCAGCCTTAAACACATAAACTGGATAAGCATTAGTATATTCTATTGGCTTACGAAAATTATTCAGTGTGTTCATTGAAAAAAGTGCTCAAATTACAAAACAAAAGGAAATTACTCAGCATTTTTTCTGTGTAGAATGATTGTATGCTGTCAGTGTTCTTTACTTATCTTTTGTTGTCATTTGTGGAAAAATCTCCCCAAAAAACTGACAAGTCGCAGTATTATGCTTCCGCCTTACTTTGCCGAGAGATTTTAGTTATGCATGCCAAACTAAAATATTACCTTTTTTTTAAATCAAGGAACCTCCCTGCAAAACCAGCAGAAGAAGCACAGAAACATAGACAACAGTACGAAGAAATGGTGGTGCAAGCAAAAAAAAGAGGTGATGGATTTACTCTTACATCAGGAAATGTAAAGGGATGTTAAATCTAAAAATATACTTGCCTCAATATCTGCCCTTTTAATATGACAAACCGATTCAGTGCTGCCCCTTATAGAAAGTACAATCCAGGAAAACGGGCAAAGGTAGTTTTAAATGATCCTTTCGCTATTCAGGTTCTAGGTCAGTTTGTGGGCTGATGGAGCATGACATAAATTAAAGTAGCCTATAGGCTGCTCTAATTTACAGTGGCCTTAACTGGGCTGCCTGTGGCCTGTTCCTCAGTACAGCATCTCCAAATGGCTGTGGAGATTACCATTAGGCCAGTGGCTGCAAGGGGAGAAGTATACAGCCTCTGCTGAGCTGGGGGAATTATCTACCAGCCAGTTGTGGTGCTTTTGCAGCCCCTCAGTCTAAAGGAATCCAGACACTTTCCCCCAGATGGTCTATCAAAAAAGAAGCTAAAATTCTCCAGAGAAGAGCTAAAGTTGTGTGATAGTTACTAATTCCATGATTCCACAAACCCACTGAAAAATCATTGGCCATTGTATTTAATTGCTTTCTAATACTGAACTATATTGAAATGCATCCCTCAGGTGGGATATTTTAATGGGATCTTATTGGATGAGTGCAGGGTTCTTTGTCAGTACATGTCAGAAAAAACATCCCATAGCTTAAATACTCTGAGGGGAATCTTTACAAAAACACTGCACTTTTTTGATTTTGTATTGTAATCTCTGTCCTCTTCACTGACATGGGTATATGTGCCCCAGGCTCTGCTAGTGGTTTTCCTTATCTGCAGTTGTTTGGTAGTGGAAATACCTCAGCCTCTCCCCTGCTGTGCTGTGAACTCGAGGTGGAGCTGGCACGCACTGTGAATAGTGGATTCGCTCTGCATGACTCCAGGTCTGACTGCCCACCACCATTTCCCAATGCAGGGAAGAAAACAGAGTATGGTAACAATGAACAGCCTGAGACTGGGTCTTCTGAGTATTTGTTCATGTCCAAGACCTTGGAGATAATGTCCAGCCTGCTGGACAGCATGCCTAGGACCACATGTAGTGATGTGAACCAAGTATCTGCTTGGTGCCTGCTCTTAATCCTCTACTGAAAGTATTTACTGTAGGGGTTTTGAGTGTCTTTTGCCTAGCAGTAAACGTAATCTTCTCTTTGTTCGTGCAGCACCATATCACTGTATCCATTTCTCAGGCACCAATCCCAGGGAGTGCTGCCTCTCTCCTCTCTCTGCTTGTACTGTAGCCAGTTTTTGTCCCTTGAGCACAAGTATGCCATCCAGGCTATGCTTATTGGACAAGCACTCCTACACTGTGTATAGGGCCAAAGAAATGTTCATCTCCAGCTAAAGATTGAGGCTCACCTTCATTTCTCTCTACAGCCATTCCAACTCCATTTCTTCTCTGCAGCCCTGATAACTATATTACTTCTGAAAATTGTAGTGTGTCTAGGATGTTCTTTGGAATTGCTTGAGCAGGTGAATGTGATTTCAGGCATATACAGGTTGAATTTTTATGGCCATGAAGCATTAATGGCTCTTAGCTTTTTTAAATATTACCTTTTGTATTACCTGTATTGACTTTGTCATTTTCTTTTTTTCAGAGCTTAAAGAAGCCCAGAGGAAAAAGAAACAACTGGAAGAACGATGTAGACTGGAAGAAAGCATTGGCAATGCAGTTTTAATTTGGAACAATGAAATCTTACCCAATTGGGAAACAATGTAAGACACAGTATGTTTTATATTGTGCTTAACGATAACTTCCTATATCCTGAGAAGTTAAGGGATTAGTCAAGATCACTTTATTTCAACAGTGCTAGAAGCTAGTGTGTATAGCAGTCAAAGGTGACTTGCAAAGGGAATCGGTCTGTTTAAGGAAGGTATTCAGGTGGTGCTGCCAAAGATGATGGGGATTTTGTTAATTCCGTTTCCTTATTACCTTTAATAGAGTTTAAGAAATTAGACAATTAGACTGAACATAACTATGTGTATAACGTACTATTACGTAGAGCCATGTAGCCATCCGTTTCCTGACTACAGTTGTAGATAGCCGTATAATTTATACTAGCTTGAGCATATTAATTTATGGTCTCCCTTGCATATAGAATAAAACCCATGTTTCAGAGACATGCTTCATCACAATGACCACTTCTCTCTTACTGCTGTTAATGAAAAGTAGTGAGTTTCTGAATCTTGCTTTAGTTTTTGGGTGTGGGAATTTTAATTCCTGTCCATTTCTTCTAACCTTTTCAGCATGTCGTATACAGCAGTGATGTTCAAAAATAATCTAAGATCAGGGAGTGGTTGGTGACTGGGACCTCTGTTAGAAAGCTACTAGAAAACATAACATTTATAGCTATCCATTTGTCAGGACTTGGTTCTCCATGACTGCTTGGGCTTTTGATGGTGTACTCCCAGATGTGTCTGTAGATAAGCACAGGTATGATGTTACTACGCCTCTTAATTTACAGTGGGATACACCATGTATGCCAAACCAAGTGGCGGCGGGGGGGAAAATACGGAAAACAATAGTAAAAAAATTAAAATAAAAACCTCAAACCCCTCTTTTCAGAACTAACACTTTTTAAAAGAGACAGTGCAGGCAGTTAGCATGCCTAAAAACATCAATGTGTTGCCTACCATAACAGCTACATTCAGCTGTTCACGTTTTTTAAGGGTTTTATTTGTTTCATTTCTCCTTATTTGACTTTGACTGAATGGAACTTTTACTCCTGGGGGAATTGTGTGGCAAAAAAATTAAAAATTCTGTACACAATGTTTTAAAATTCTACAAAATTCTGCATATTTTATTTGGCATGATTATATTGTTATTTTGACAGTTTCCATTATTTTGGTAATTTATTTCAAAGTATCTGCCAGCAAGTATATCTGTAACAATACAGAGGACAAAAAAGATTCAGGACATGTTTTTTGACAAATAGATTCCTTATTAGGCATATTAATACAGAATTTTGAATAAGAATTCATTTAAAATACAATGCAGAAACATATTTCCTGCATCCTCAGAAGCAGTGCAAAGGCTTGGGGGACTCCAGGGTATTGGAGGAGCTGAGGGAGAGGGAAGTAGTTGCTGGGAAGGAGCCTGGGAGTGAACCTGGAGGCTTGCTGGGTTTGGGTGGGAGAAGTATGGAACAGGGTAGAGGGGAAGGGGAAGGGAGGGATTGTTAGGGAGTTGGGGAGCCTTCCCCATGCAGACCCTGGTTGACCCCTAGCCTCTCCCAATCAGTCAGGCACATCTCTCTCTGTCCCATGTGTCCCTGCACCCCATGCCCATTCATCCCCTGCCCAGTCTGTCCCCTCCATTAGTCTTTCTGAATTGCCGTCTGTGACCACCCCCAGCAAGCCCATGTGCCCCATTCTCTTTCTCTCTCATTCCCCGCACCCCTCCTTCGCCCTCCGCATCCCATGCCTTCTAACCTGGACCAGTGGGCAGGGCACTGTGAGAAACGCTGCTGGCTGGTACTGCCGGTGAGCCAGCTGCTCTCTGTTCTGGTGTCACAGTAGCCCTTGGTGGGCAAAAGGCGTAACTGCAGCACCTCTCCAGCAGAATGTATTTTCTGTAGAGGAAAAAAAAATCTGCGGGGGACATGAATTCTGAATTTGCACAATGATGCAGAATTCCCCCACAAGTAAACTATGCATGATCGTACCATAAGTTAGCAAATAAAAGATTAAAAACATCCTGGGCAGCTGTGTATTGAAATGTGTTGCGTACTTGATGATGAAGGAATTTCTAGAGAACTGAAAGAAGAAATTAAAAACCAGTTAAAAATTTAAATCTCTGTTTTAATAGTTGGAAGAGTCCTAATTTTACTTGTCTCTAAAACTCTTGTTTTCGACTGACATTTGTAAAAGAAAGCAGTCAATCCCACAAACAAGGGCTTTGAAAGCTTACCATTTCTAGTTTATACCAAAGCATAACATAGACTTTTGGTTAGTGCCTTTCTTGTCAATTTACTGATCCTTAGAAATGTGAAAAAAGGAATATTGTGATCAAAATAAATCCACTTGGTTCAGTGGTTAATACAGCAGTCTGCTTTTAAGTGGATATGTTTCCATGGTTTTGCCTCCCCCTTAAACACACTTGCCCCTGGTAGTCGAATGCTTCCCCAGTCTTCCTTACAGCAACCTTAGGATTATTGGCCATCAATTTAATATGGTTTAGAACTGTTTCATTTAAATGTTTTTGACTCTTGCTGTCTCCATCTCCAAATTTGCTACTTCACGTGTTGCAGCCATGTACAGTGCTTTTTGCCCCTGGAGAGTCCACGCAGCTTAACAGTTGGAAAATTTTCATCTCATGGGCAGGGTTTTGAATGGGGGAGAAGATAATCTTTTATCACTGGAATGGAAAAATATTTTATACTGCAGACCTGGGTTTGTCCAGTCTCTAGTTCATGCAATGGAAAATCAGGGACGACGACTTCTCCTAATCCTCCCTCCACCCTCCCCGCTTGCGCACTTTGTCTCTGTCTCTCTCACATTGGCCCATACAGAGTGGCAGATTTCTAGCAGTCTTGTTTGCAGGGTTCCAGTCAAAAGCCTTCAGTCTGAGGAAGAAAGTAATGTTAAAACAAAGTTCAAAGTTTAGATAGTACAAAAGCATGAATAAATGCTGCACAATCCCTTTTTGATTTCTCAGGGGGCCCATGGCAGGCTGACATACACCTGGGTCTGAATCCTCCAATGCAGTTACAACACCTTCTCCTACCTATAGTTCAGTATAACACGTTTTATTTTAAACAGGTGCTGCTCCCGTAAAGTTCGAGAATTGTGGTGGCAAGGTATTCCTCCAAGCGTGAGAGGCAAAGTCTGGAGCTTGGCAATCGGCAATGAGTTAAATATCACCCATGGTGAGATTGACATGTATTCTGTCTGCATTTTGAGACACTGATCAATAAATAAATCAAATAAATCACGCTTTAGCAGAGAGACTTCCATTTAGTTAGAATGTGTCGGAACTTGGGGGAACAATGAAGTCATGGTCAGTTGTACTTTGCTTTCATTTAAGGATACCATGTGTTTTGCTCCACAGTGCGTACAGTCTTTCTTATTCCGCATGGGGTGTTTAATTTTGGGGGTGTTCTAGGGATTTTTTTTTTATTCCACTGCTCAGTCTGAGTCATAGTCCTGGAATATTATTGCTGCGCATTGCTTTGATTGATAAAGATGTTCAGAGTTAACAACCCCATTTCAGAGTCAACAGAAAATAAGGTATTTCATATAATTACTGTTAATTATGTAGTGCCTGTGGGTGTGCACATACTGGTTTTATTCTGAAGTGAGACACTTGGTTTGTGAGTGAAGGAGAGACTAACTTGGAAACAAAACCTGGTGTGGAATTAGTCCTCTTTCCCGCATGTTCATTAGTGATGATATCAGTAATACATTAGTCTGTTTCCTTGATTTTGTACTATGTTTATTTTTTCAGTCTTTTTTTTTTTTAACCATTCCAAAATGGTGACAAAAGGGGAAATGTTGCGGATTTGCCTATACTCTTGTGGTTTCCTTCTACTGCATATGCCTTTTCTGTGGCTGTTTAGTGTACCTTAGAAATTGCTATAGGATGGAATTGGAAGAGTTTGTGGCTAATTGTCATAGTTCTGGGTGGAATTTTGAGTGGCAGAAGTATGTTACCCAAACACATGCGAAGAAATATTCAGTTCCACCCAGAGGATTACATCTGCTCACTGCATCAAAATTATACCCCGATGAAACAAAGCTTCCAGCACCCTAACTTACCTAAAATTCAATTAGTTTTTTATTTTACAGATACTTACTTTATTTCTTATGGGCGGGGGGGGTAGGGGTTGTTAGCATGCTGACATGTAATCAGTAATTGAAGATGGATTTTAAAAAGTACTTGTTTTTCAGAACTCTATGATATTTGCTTGGCTCGTGCCAAAGAGAGGTGGCGATCACTTAGCACAGGAGGCTCTGAAGGAGAATGTGAAGGTATGTTTTATTTGGCAAAATACTATTCCATATTGTGTGATAACTCTTTTCATTACCAAATGAAGAGGTGGTGGTTTTAAAATCATTCCTAAATGTTAAACTAAAATAATACAGTTTAAAAAGCTGGAAGAAATATCAGCATAGTAGGTGTGGGATATGTGGTTGGTAAAGGGGTATTAAAAACACTTCTGCAGGAGGGTAAACATGTTTTTAAATGAAGTGTTAATCTCTTGCATGTTGTAGTTGACTTCATTATTTTCCTCTCTAAAGTATCTTTAAATTCAGTTGTCTATAATTAAAAAAAAAAAAAAAAAAATGGTTTCGCAAAACCTTCCTTTACCAATAGCGTAAAGATTTGTGGGTGAGTGCTTTATATAAATATTTTAGATTTGCTGTTTGTTTTGTAATACCTTAAGATGTGTTGCTTTCTCTTTCTCTAGTTCGGGGATCTAAATTCTTTGAAACTTTAGTAATAGCAAATTGCTTTCTTAATAGCTCAGTGTAACATTAGTTCCCATGAGAGAGCTTCAAGCCTGTTGTCACAGACTCAGCATGTTGAGATTTTCCAGTTGGTTGGGTGTGGAGAGAAGAGATGGGGGGGGGGGGAATCTGGGTGCTTGAAATAAAATACTTTAATCTGCTAGGATGACCACCTCTCTAAGGAGACATGTTGAGCAGAACCATGAGTGCATTTATACAAGGGCATTTCACAACGAAGTGAAAATGTTTCTTATGGGAGTCTCCACGCTCTGTTCTACTAAAATATCTTATTTAGAATACAGGGATGGTATCTAATATAGTTTTTTAGCTTCTTTGACTATTCATTGTCCAGAGTTTATATCAACATGTGGTTAGTGTAAGTGCTGGGTAGCAGCAACTTGTATCTTGCCTTCACTGCAAAAACCCAAGCAGGCAGAGCTGATGATGATACTCAGTAGGACAGACAAAACATGAATAGATAGGAATGTTTGGACACTGGGGGTGGGGGGGAGGGAAGAGTTCATGTTGTAGGTGCATGTTTTCTTTGCTTAAAATTCATTTTAAAAGTTGCTGGGGGAATATTACAATTCTGCATCATCTGTAAATGTAAACGCAGTGGCAAATTAAATGTACAAAATACCAAATTTACTCGGTGTGTGTGACATGGGATCACTTTTTTTCACAGGTTTTTTTTGCAGAAAATTTACTTAGGTGCCTTCCAAAAACCTTTAGCAAGAAGTTAGAGGTGTGGGGCAGAAGTTGTCAGCCCCTATATTTCAGTTACCCTTATGCAAAAACAATCTTTTTCAGAGAGGTTACTTGCTCTGCAGGCCTTTCAAAAGGAGGAATACTGCAGGCCCTCAGCATCCTAGGGTATGGTGCACAGGTTTGTGTATGCCCCCTGACTTGGCAGTAGTACTGTTACACAACCCTTAACGTCTTCTCTCTGATATCACTGCATTCAGACTTATTCAGGAATAACCTGCACTATGGGACTGCTTCAAGCCAGAGTGTGTGTGTGTATGATTGAGATAGATATATATATCTCAATTATGTGTGTGTGTGTGTGTGTGTGTGTGTGTGTGTGTATTAAAAGGTGTTAAACACTGTAATTTTATTTTGATTTCTGCAGATGCTGGATTTTCTGCAGCAGACAGGGAAGCAAGTCTGGAATTAATAAAACTGGATATTTCTAGAACATTTCCCAATCTCTGTATTTTCCAGCAAGTAAGCGATTTAATTTTTAATCACACAATATTTTTCAATGTACACTTAAATAGTAAAAACAAATTTTTGAAAAGTTTACACTGAAATAGGTTTATTTTATGTTCTAAATGTTTGTAGAAGAAGTCGTCTTTAGTGCAAAATTGCATGTTGGTATTTAAATGTATGAGTAGTTTGTGGTAAAATTTAATGTCTGGTGTTCCTGAATGACAAGTATAAAGGATTTCAGCAGAGCCTAAGACTGCTCAGTGTAATGTATGGCAACTTGTAAGACTTCTCAGGACTTGAAATTAACATAGTTTTTATGGGAATCCTCCTTAATATGTTGAGACTGTTCTTGCTATCCCTTTCTTCATGGCTCAACCCTACTGCTAGTCTAATAGATAGAGCTAAACCAACTTGATTAGTGTTCACCTTTCTTGATACTAATATGTAACAATTCATAAAGTTGTAGTGAATTTCTAATGCTTGTGTCCTTTTGCACTTTGGTCGTTAACCTGTTGGATGAACTGTATGCATTTGGAATAAATAGGCGTGGGAAGATGTTCCTTAGTGACATTAGTGATGCATTCCATATAAAAGTTGAAAGAGTTTAAAAAATGTTTCAAAGCAGTCTAGGGCAGGGGTTCGCAAACTTCATTGCCCCGTGACCCCATTCTGACAACAAAAATTACGACATGACCCCAAGACGGAGGACTGAAGCCTGAGCTGCGCCTGTCTGAGCCCCACTGCTCCGGGCGGGGGGACAAAACCCGAGCCCCACCACCCTGGGCAGGGGGGCCTGTAACCTGAGCCCCACCACCCAGAGCTGAAGCCGAAGCCTGAGCCCAGGGTGGTGGAGCTCAGGCTTCTGCCCCTAGCAGTGGGGCTCAGACTTCAGCTTTGGCCCTGGGTCCCAGCCAGTCTAAGGCCAGCCCTGGCGACCCCATTAAAATGGGGTCACGACCCACTTTAATGTCCCAACCTACAGTTTGAGAACCACTGGGGATTTGGAAACCTCTTTTATTAAAATTATGGAATATGTGTCTAAGGGTATGTCTACACAGCAAAGAAAAACCCAAGGCTGGCCCATGCCAGCCAACTCAAGCTCACGGGACTTGGGCTGCAGGGCTGTTTCATTGTTGTGTAGACTTCTGGGCTCCAGCTGGAGCCCAGGCACTAGGATCTTGTGAGCACAGAAGTCTACACAAGAATGAAGCAGCCCCAAAGCCTGAGCCCAAGTCAGCTGGCACAGGCCAGCTATGGGTTTTTCTTTGCTGTGTAGACATTCCCTAAATCCTCTACACAGCTTAGGAGTTTCTCACAGATTGTGAATATTTACAGAAGTTGTATGATTAATTTTTTTATTTTTCATTATAGGGTGGTCCTTACCATGACACATTGCACAGTATTTTAGGCGCCTATACGTGTTACAGACCTGATGTTGGCTATGTAAGTGAAGTTATATGTTGCAATTATGTGGGAGTGTTTCTGCTCACTTGCTAGACTGTGTTCTAAAATGATTTTGTGAAGATTTTTGGTTTTGCTGTACATCTTGGTTATTTTGTGGTATATTTTATACAAAATGTTGTATCAAGGGTTATGTGCACTGTTATGTTTTGCTGTTACATTGTTAGATTTGAACGTTTTTTAATGAAGTAGAGATAAGACTTCCACAAAATCTAGGGCGCACATATGTGCTGAATGAAAATTGAAATACAAGCCATCTGGTTAAGTCACTCCTCTGAACCACATACTGTGTTTCACTGCACTCTTATTGAGGTGACAGCTTGTTAAAATGTTCTCTTCTTCAAGATGGACTCTGTGTTCACGCTTCTGGGATGGGTGCCCTGGCACTGCAAAGCTTCTGGAACATTCTGTAAAGCAGTGCCCATTGGGGCTGCGTAAGCTCCCTCACACCACTGAACAGTCAGAGTGCAGGTTATAAAAGGACTCTGTGGCTCTAACTGCTTCATTCAATTCTTTTTCCATGTCCAGGTGTGGACATAAGGGCATTCAGTATTGCTCTGGTTCAGTTATTTTTGGGAGGGTGTGAGTGGAGGAGGTGGTAATACCCCAAACCAGAATTTCCTTTTCCTCTTTTTCCATTTTTCAATAATTGTTTCTGTGACTTTTGGCTGATCTGGTTCCTGAGGAACTGGAGAAGGGCAGATATCATATATAGGGTATAGTTCATGGTCCTCTGTTTCTAGAGGCCAGTATGTACACCCACTGTTCTAAACATCTGCATCTTCACAACTCAGGCCTACTTAGATTGGCAGCAGAGGGTCCAAGATTTCCTCATGGAGGAGGTCTGGTCCCTGGATCCAGCATCAGATCATTTTTGGCTTCATTGTCAGGGAAATCAGGATAAGAAATCAGTTGGACAGATCAGAAACCAGAGGTCCCTAAAAGGGATGGAAATGGGTGGTTGGTAGGCAGCATAACGCTCAAATACATGGTGCCTTAGTCCATGCCAGCTGGAGTGTAAATTCTAAAGGCGGTGGACCCTGCTGGCGCGCTAAAAGTTCCCTAGTGCACATTAACATAGTACTGTCAGAAACAGGACTACATGAATGCGCATTTGGGAACTTTTAGCATGTGCCAGCAGGATCCACATAGGCTAGTTAGTGCACAACATGCTGGTGTGCATTAGAATTTACAGTCCAGCTGGTGTGGACAAAGTCAGTGTGTAGACAAGCTCATAGAGTGGATTGTTTTTATATATGTTAGCCAAATCACCTCTAGCAACTAGCAGTTAATAGAAATTACACTCCGTGCTGCAAAGAAATGAATGAAAGAATCCACAAAGGGAAGAGAGGAAGGGAGGGAAATAGATGTTAAACTGGCTCTGGACTCTCAGGTAACATGCCACGTCTGAGGTCTTGCAAACAGGGAAAACATACAAATAGTCAATGATAAAGCAGATATATGAAGTGCTTCGCATTTCCCTACTTCATTTGTTGAAGAGGCTGCCCTTTCTGGTTCTAAAGGCGGTAGAAACCAGTGGACTTAAGATGATGACTGTGGCACTGGTAGGAGGCTGAAGTGTAGGTCCTCGTCCTCCGGTCATGTTTTAGGAAGCCCAAACGCTGGCGGTGGTCTTGGTATTCTTCTCTTTCTCTAGTGTTTCATCCATCTTCAGGTAGAAGAGATTCTTCCCTTCAAATGGGAGGTCTTCCACAGAGGTGTGTGTATCTGATAAAAGGCCAAACAATTGGAGCCAAAGTTTATAGTTTCAGAAATATCTGATGCTGCGATCAGAACTGCAGCAAATGTCCATGCAATAGTAGTCAACTAAGTGGTTGAGGCACATTAGCTGGGGTGAGTCTTAGTACCTGAAGGTCTTACTAAGGACTCACTTAAGGCTCACTTTCCCAGATCTAAAGTAGTATCGATGGCATGCCTCTACTATTTCCGTCAGAGATTTATAGGGCTGCTATTTGTAGTTCTATTTATGCCTTTATTCAGTACTTCTGTCTCTCAACATAGTGTTTAACCCTGATATTTCAGGAGAGCAGTCCTTGTTTAATGTGAACGCCACAACCCAGCTTCCTGCAAGTGGGACCATGCACAGGCCACCTCAGAAGGAGAAGTAGGGTTCTTTGAGAGCCTTGCTCCTGCATATTCACACTTCTGTCATCCTTTCCTTTTCCTGAGGGCTCTTTTTTTTACTAAAACAAAAACTGAGATGGTTGTAAAAAGAACAGGAGTACTTGTGGCACCTTAGTGACTAACAAATGTATTTGAGCATAAGCTTTCGTGGGCTACAGCCCACTTCATCAGATGCATAGAATGGAACATATAGTAAGAAGATCTATACATACAGAGAACATGGAAAGGTGGAAGTTGCCATACCAACTCTAAGAGGCTAATTAATTAAGATGAGCTATTATCAGCAGGAGAAAAAAAATTTTCTAGTGGTGATCAAGATGGCCCATTTCAGACAGTGAGTTGGTATGGCAACTTCCACCTTTTCATGTTTTCTGTATGTATATATATCGCCTCACTATATGTTCTATTCTATGCATCTGATAAAGTGGGCTGTAGCCCACGAAAGCTTATGCTCAAATTTGTTAGTCTCTAAGGTGCCACAAGTACTCCTGTTGTTTTTGCGGATACAGACTAACATGGCTGCTACTCTGAAACCTGAGATGGTTGTGGCATTGTTAGGACCTCTGCTGTGAAAATTTGATGTCCTGAGAGAGGATGCTTGTGTGGCCCCAATAAGCACATCCTTCTGGAAGGTTTACAAAACTCAGTGGTGCATCACACAAGTATGACTGTGAAGAGGCAACATTCTTGTAGAAATAGGTTACTCACCAGTAACTGTATCTTCTTTCTTTAGGTTCAGGGCATGTCATTCATAGCTGCAGTGTTGATCTTGAATTTGGATACTGCAGATGCCTTCATCGCTTTTTCTAACCTTCTGAATAAACCCTGTCAGATGGCATTTTTTCGAGTGGACCATGGCCTTGTAAGTACACAGGAAACGCTAATCCCTTTATGCTTATACTGAAGATCTGTTCAGGTACAAGACAGAACTTCAGCAAGGGTTCATAGTCTGTTTTTCAAAGTTCTAACAAACCTCTATTTTTAAAGCAACAGTTAAAAAATAAAACTTACTGAAAGGGGAAAACTGAATGAAATAGCTGCCCAGTACTGTGTGATGCTCAGAGATTATGAGCATGATTATTCTAAGTGCACCAATTTAATGCATGCATTGTAAATGGGAGCCCAAATCAGATTAACAGCCTTACAAAAATGGATTGGAAGGCACTTTTTGTCCCAAACTAATAGGTTGCTAAAAATAAACTGTTGATGCTTTACAATTTGAATCGGGTTCCCCATTTCTCTCTCTCATATTTTGCTGTGTCAACTCGGATTTGAAATGTAGCTAAGGGGATTAGGCAACCAAATCCTTACTTCCTTAGGCTCCTTTGAAATTCCCAGCTGGCATGTATAACATACTACATGGGGAAAATACCACAATTTCCAAATTTAATTCCAGTTGTAGTAGCTCTAACAGATCTGCTTCAGTTGCCTCATGAGTTTTTTGAAAATCGCTTTATTTGACAAAGAAATATGACGTTCTGTACGGCTTCTCTCTTTTTCCTTTTTAAACTAGAAGTATATGCATAAAAAGAAGATATTGGTTTCTTAAAAGTTCAAGTGGGGAAAAAAAGGAGCAGTAACAGAGTGATCACTGTGGGAGTGACTGTCAGCATTTCCTCCCTAGCCCTTGTATAGTAGGAGACTGACACATGTGACTGCTCTGTTGCAATTCCTGAAACTCATCAGCAGTAGAAGCCTTTAATGTGGCATGTTGCAACTCAATTCACATTGGCAGCAGCAAGATCAATCTTGTTCTGATCCAGTTGGCTGCACCCAGCAATAGAGAGGGAGCACTGCTGTTGCTCATGTACACAAATACATTACCCATGAGGCTGGCAGCAGAGTGATACTTGCTAGAACAACTTTTTTTTCCAGTGGAAAGTCAGTGCCTTGGTAGCCCACTGGACTATTGCCCTACAAATCAGTTTTAGCCCCTATTGACTAAATGGGAAGTGTAGTAAACAAATACTTTTAGGAAAGTGGTGGTGAGAGCTTGTGGAAATAACACTACAGTATTCCCCAATTGCCTATCCTAGATTAAAGTCCTAGGGAAAATCTTGCTACCCTTATGTAGTAAGATGTAATAAGGAAAAAGTAACCGACTTGATAGGATGATTGAGGATGTTTTCTGATGGTTAGTAAGGGGAGCTTGAGATGGGACGTCTTTCCAGATTCAGTGCAGATCCACTGTGCCTGTTCAATGATCTGTGGAACAGATATGATAATCTGACACTAAACTTCTCTTAAGGTAAATGAGATTTATTGATCCAAGAGGTAAATTAATACATCTTGATTGCCACAATGAGAAATTGACATATGTACTATTCATGCATTCTTCATATTTTCTAAACTATCTGGAAATGTTCGATTTATGGCCATAGCACTATTAGTACTACTAGTAGTTCTTGTAATTTCATTATTTTTTTGTAGCTTGTTGAGTAATTGTTTTATTGAATTCATGTTACTTCATGAGTCTATAGTTACATATTCATTTCAGGGCTTCACTTTATTCCACTTATAAATAAAAATTATACATCCCTGCTCTTGTGGTGGTCACAATATTTGAAACATGACATATATTTAAGAAAATGGTAGAATACACTGTTACATACAATCTTGAGTAAAAATACCTACCAATTAATCCGTCAGGATCAAGATAAAATACCTTCAGCTATTATTTCAATTCTAGTAAGGCTGTCTGTCTAATGAAAGCAGTACAGCACCACGTTTTTCAGACCATTGTAAGAGTGTTACATAAAATAGTGTCTGGAATGCTGTGCAAGTGAAAGGCTTTAGTATGCACTGGCATTAACATCTAAATATTAAGTTAGTTTAGAAGCTAGGACTGGACGTTGCATTACCTACCTACATTTAGATTTTTTTTTAATTACATTATAGAGAAATAGAGTTCACAGCCAGCTGCAGGAATTCTGTACTGTTACTAATGCATAATTGGACAGTTTTTCCTCCAGTTACACAATTCTCTGCACTCTAGTTCTGATTTTCATGTTCACCATACAGCTTTTTCTCAATGACACATTGAATGCAGGGATTTTGCAGAATTATTGTATAATTATTTCTGTGCCATGTAATCGCTCTTTGATTAGTTGCTCCAAGTTCTTCTTGTGCTCCTTGGCTCAGTTTTCCAGCTGTTTGCTTAATACTCCAGTCAGCTGAAACAGAAAAGCTCCAGAATGTACATGGAAAAGAAGAAAAATGGGTCTGTCAAATGGTTAAAGGGGACTTTAAAAAAAAAAAAAAATGCACTCGCTTCCATTCTTCCTTCCATCCACTTCACTTTCCCTTGTGTCATACAAGCAGACCTCTTGTTTCCACCACAACTGTTGTATTTGTGTTGGGAGAATCTCAGTCTTTTCCTCCCATTTTAGGGAGGAAATATTGTAAATACATATTGTAACCAAAAATGTATTAATGGGGAGAGAGGGGGAGAAGAGGGGAAGAACCTTGCTTGAGCCAGTGAGATTGAGAGAAGGCATGATGGGGGAGGAGCAAGAAAAGAGCAAATCTTTTGTTTTAAACTCATTAATAGTTTACCTCTCCACCTGTGTGACAAATCACATTGTGTTTTTTTGTATTATATTTGGCTATTGAATCATAAATTTCACAATCAATTTCTGTCCTTCTATTAAAGGTCTAGTAGGGCATTGGACTGGGAGTCAAACCTGGTTTCTGTTTCCATCTTTATTACTGATTTGCAGAGTGACCTTCAGCCGTCTCTGTTTCCCCTCCTGTAAAATGCATATGATGTTTACCCTCCTTCGTAAATCACTTGGAATACTATGAGTGAAAATTGTCTGTAAGAGTATAACCTGTCATTATTAACTCTCTAATAAGGGTTAATAAACTTCTTAGCTTCCACCCTCACTTTATTGGCTGTAAATTCTTTGGACTGGAATTCATTCAGTCTAATATTACTGCATTAACAGAAAGCACTCTTAAGTTATCATCGTTATCATCATCATACTTTTCCATTACATTTAAGTGCAATAGCCAGTAAATTTGCTTATTTCACCTGCTGGTGTTTTCCTTTCCAAAAGGAAACTGGCCTAGATCCAAAACAATCATTTCTTCCATTGAACAGCTTTAGGAGGATATACGGAATGGAACTCAAACATACATGCACATGCCAGCACTTAGACAAATGTTTACACAAAGGACTTATGTACTTTACAGTGTATAATTCATATTGTTGGGGTTTTGTGCCTGTTTCAAGAAGCAGTCCTGAAATTAAGATCCTTAAAACTTCAATAGGGGGGGGAAAAAAAAGTTAACTAATATCTAATGATTTTTCTTTTGTTTTTCCCAGATGTTGACCTATTTTGCAGCATTTGAGGTATTCTTTGAGGAAAATCTGCCAAAGTTGTTTGCTCACTTCAAAAAAAATAACTTGACTCCTGACATCTATCTTATTGATTGGTAAGACTGTCCGAGTACTGTATAATTATCAATGTGTACATATTAGTTTTTAGCGTCGTATACATGTTTATATAATAGATAACAAAGAGCTTACAAAATTTGTAGGGGTTCAGTCAGCATTTCTATTTAAGTACTTTCTTTCAGCAAATAACTTTGTTTCAAAACTGTCTACTGTTAAAATGTAGTTTTTATGTTAAAATTGAAACAAACCCCTATCCATGCTATAAGTAGAAACGTATTTCTATAAGCAGTTTGTGACGTTCATCTAACCTTTTTATCATACTCATGGCTGAGTTGTGTCCATGCATCAGCTTGCTTCACAAATCAGCTGTGTGTCAACAGAATTTGCACCTCCCTATCTACCACACATTTGAATCTTCATTCTGGGAAAATCTGGTAGCTATCCCATACTGCATGAGTAGGCGATAAAGTGCCTGGGAGACATGCATATAGAACAGCACATGGGGAGCCGCAGCATGGGATTTTCTGCACAGAGCTGGAAGGAAGGAGAACCAGAAAAACAGGTTGCACAGGCATGGCTATACAGTTTTTGGCCACACAACAGTATATCAGTGGTTATGGGAAGACAAATGTGTTGTCTTAGGCCTCTATCTAGTTGGATGAATTATGGTTAGTTTTCAGAGTTTTTAACACAGTATTAACTGTGGTGTGTGTTGACACAAATCATGTTTATAGTCAACTGTGCCACTAGTTGGTACAGACTAGTTAAAAGTTGAAGTGTAGACAGGAACATAATGTTTTGGTTAGGTTAAGAGAGAACAAAAGAGTATCTGTTGGTTTCTGGCAATTGAAAGTGTTCTGAAATGTGAAATTGCCTTCAGTTAGTCCTTAATCTGAGTTAGTGCCTTTTGTCTAGAAATGGAACCACAAATCTGAACCCCTTCAAATTTCAGGGTGAGGAGAGTAGTTGGATATGAGGCTGCTGCTGGTGTTTTGGTAGTATGTTGGCTTCAGAACTCCAAGGGGACTGTTTGCAAGTTTAGGTTTGGATACAGCTGAAATTTCATTAACGGCTGATCAAGCAAGATTTAAACCATTCGTCCTGATAGAAATCTCAGGATCAGAATACAATATTTGAATGTTAAATTTGGCGCAGGTTAAAAGTGGTTAATCAGTGTGTGCTATCACAACTTCTCACATTTAATGTATCCTCTACATAAGCTCTTTTAATATAAGTGGAGGCACCTTATTGTAAAGGGGTTTCTCCTTCCTAAACTACCTGTGCAGCCCCAGAGTTTTGGGGTTTGGCACACCAGCCGCAGTAAATCCATACATGCATCAATTCAGGAGACTTCCTCAGATTATAAGTACTGCTAAGTAACCTAGCTAGGTTTGTATTGTCAGTTTTTTGTGCTGTGACTACGTTAGATAAACTCACTGTTTGAGACCGAAAAACCACATTAGCATTCAAATGTGGTCAGATTACATCCAGAAATCTCTGCTAATGGTTAAACCTGTTTTACATTTCAGCCTTAACCATACATTCCTTTCAGTTGGTTTGTTGTGACAGTTAACGTTTTTTTAATATTCTACTTGGTTGGAAAATGCCTTGGTGTTTAGTGGCTCAGACTGTCTAAAATGGGAAATGAATTTGGGTGCCTTCATTTTGGTGTGGTCAACTGGAGACTCCTAGAAGGGATCTGATTTTCAGAAAGTGTTGAGTTCCTGTCCTCTGCAAATCAAGCACTTTGAGGTGTTTAATTTTAAATACCCCAAAACTGAGGCACCTAAAATAAAAATACCTCTTATCTAGCGCTTTTGATCAGTAGATCTCATAACACTTCAGGCTTGCATGTATGTATTCTCACCTCATCCCTGTGTGGTAAGAACGGCCGTACCGGGTCAGACCTAAGGTCCATCTAGCCTAGTATCCTGTCTACCGACAGTGGCCAATGCCAGGTGCCCCAGAGGGAGTGGATCTAACAGGCAATGATCAAGTGATCTCTCTCCTGCCATCCATCTCCATCCTCTGACAAACAGAGGCTAGGGACACTATTCCTTACCCATTCTAGCTAATAGCCATTAATGGACTTAACCACCATGAATTTATCCAGTTCTCTTTTAAACGCTGTCATAGTCCTAGCCTTCACAACCTCCTCAGGTAAGGAGTTCCACAAGTGGTAGGGAAGTATTATTCCCATTTTACAGATCATCAATCACTTTTGAAAACCTTGAACACAAAACTACACAAATAACATGAATATAATATAGAGTCTGTATTGAAATCTAGGTTGGATATGTTAATGATCTTCAAGTGCTATTTATCTGTTAATGCTCCAACATTGTGCTTATACAGTATTCATGGAACAAATCTTAGTCAATCCCTGTCCCAAGGTGCTTGCAGTCTGAGACCAATACATAGCACAAGACATACCAGGAGATCAAAAGGAGAGTGCAAATTTAGGGTATTCTGATTTTGCCCACTTCTTTAATGTAAAATTGGAATGGAAAAGCTGTGGTGGTGTGTGTGTGTGTGTGTGTGTGTGTGTGTGTGTGTGTGTGTGTGTGTATGTATGTATGTATGGGGGAGACAAATTTTGAGAGGGATTGCAGTAATGGAAGAATGAGGACATGTTGAGTTGGGGCTGGGATATTGTTTCATGCACAGGGATGGCATGAAAGAAGGCATGAAAGTGGGAGTAGGAGGGGTGTCAGGGTAGATAGAGGGGAAGAAGTTACAGTATTCAAGGCACGAGAGTTTATCTTCCAGTAAGTTTCAGAATTGATGTTTAGGGACTCCTGGAGTAAGTATCTTAGTCGATCTCAACTGCTGGGTTGTCATGTGGAGGGAAGTGGACTTTAAAATATCCAGGTTCCACACTATAAAGCAGGGGTTCTCAAACTGGGGGTTGGGACCCCTCAGGGGTTCGCAAGGTTATCACATGGGGGGGGGGGTTACAAGCTGTCAGCCTCCACCCCAAACCCCGCTTTGCCTCCAGCATTTATAATGGTGTTACATTAAAAACACTTTTTTATATATTTATAAGAAGGGTCACACTCAGAGGCGTGGTATGTGAAAGTGGTCACCAATACAAAAGTCTGAGAACCCCTGCTATGAAAGGTTTTATAAATCTTAGCTAACACCTAGAATTTCACTTGAAAAAGAATTGGAAGCCAGTGCAGTCTCCAAAGTCAAGTGTGATATGCTTCTTGTGAGAAATGTAGTTAAGCAAGAAGACAGCCATATTTTTGTATTAGCTGAAGTTTCCAGGTAGACTGAAGGTTAACTCCAAGTAGAGCACACAGATGTCTTTGGTAACCGTTGATCCAAACTGGATCGTAGTATATGTGCAAGAGATAATGTGACACAAAAGAAAACTGGAAAGGTCTGCATCTAACAGGAGTAAACCCAAGTGGGAGAGAAGAGAGCACTTTCTACTGATATATGGGCATCTAAAAACAGATGAGGATTCACAAGGTCTTATATCCACCTTTTGATTGGCCTGTAGATTATGAATATTTAAACATACTTTATTAATAAAAGGATTTCTACAATAATTTGTGCGTAAATCATGCATTTTATCTAAAGTTTGCAAGAGGACAACGCTGCTCATGAGCAGCAGAAACTGGATGAGGATTGGCTGTTTAAATCGTAGTTTAAAGCAAAAATCTGTAAAAAGACTGATACTAATTCCTCTTAATACATAAAATATTTTCATAAATGTCACACTTGTAACTTCATTTCAATTGAAAATCTACTAGAGATAGGATTTTATGGAATGAAATGTAAAGATAGCCCCTTTAGTAGAGGGAATAAAGAGGAAAATCTACAAGAGTAAAATCAAAGTTAATCTCATTCCTCCATATTTAATTTCCCCCCTGAGTGATGTCCCAGGGACTAGAAAAGGCATTAAACTTTGCAGCTGTTTTAGCTCCCCCTAGTGTCAACTAGTTATACTTGTCAGTTTCAGTAGACAGGAAATCAAAAATTGAAATGACTTGAATTTCAAAAAATATTTTTCCCCCAAATTTTTTAAAAAGCAGCTTTCCAAGAGCTCCAAGGATTTATACAGTTATTTTATATATATAAAAATCTAAAGATAAAGATACTACATTTTATGACACAATCATATCACCATGATGAATATGGGGTGTAGTGTCACACTTTCTTCTTAAGAGTGGAATTAAACCTGCCCTGCCACGGCCTGTCATTCACTGTAGTTATAGGTATGGAGTTTGGGCCCAGATGGAAGTAAAAGCCCTCAAAATCTTTCACCAGGATGAAATAGCGTTTCTCTGTGTGCTTTACAGTATGTGTTACCAAACACGACATGCTCTTGAGGACCTTTTTCAAGCTCTAGAAGTGCATCATTGATAGGCATGGCTGCTGTCCCAGGAACAGACAGCTGCAGGATATCCACTAACTTATGGGTATTCTCCTGCAAGAACTCCGCCTAAATGCCCAGTGAAGCAGCCATGTGCCGCAAAATGTCCTTATAGCCCTTGAAATCCTTCAGCATTGGAGAACAGGAAGAACTAGGCACTGCTGTATTGTCTGGTACGAAGAAGGGGTGGTTAACTTTGCCAAGTCTGGCTCCCATTCCTGGACTAGCGGAGCTGGAAGAGGTAGCTCCATGGGCTCTGCACAGGAAAGGCTCACTGGTGCCTCACTGGTCCACAGTTCCCATCACCAATCTGCCCAGCAATCTCACCTTAGAGTGCAACCTCTGTGACTGAGCAGCATCCCATGGATTCCGTGGAGGTCACTGGTAAGGATAGGCTGTGGGTGGCCAATAGGTGCCCCAGCCCGACTGCGAGATAAGTGCTGGTGCCCGTAGTACTCTGTAAATGGTCCCCGATGTGGAGCGGACGATGGATAGCAGGAGGAGGAAGACCCCGACCTTGATGTTGAGGAGCCTCGGGTTTCTGGGATAAAGGTGGGGCCAGTCCTGAGGGAGTGAGTAATCAGTCTGACTGAGTAATCAGCCAGCGATGCTAGCCTGGCAAAGTCCTGGGCCAAAGGAAGTCAGGATGGAAAGGTAGAGGATGTCTGTAGCCACCTGGTATGCCACCGACATGGAAACGGTGCCAGCATCGCCCTCATTGGTACAGGACTCAACGGAGGCCCTGGTGCCAGAACCGGAGTTGATGGTACAGGGTCTGTAACCTCCCTACTTGGTACCAGTGAGCAGTTATAGGCACCACCCCCCATGTTAGCACTAACCACATGCTGATCCACGCTCTTCCTGGGGGAGGCGAAAGAGTCAATCAGTCTTATGTATCCGGGGGTAGCCGTGTTAGTCTGTATCTACAAAAACAACAAGGAGTCTGATGGCACCTTAAAGACTAACAGATTTATTTGGGCATAAGCTTTCGTGGGTAAAAACCTCACTTCTTCGGATGCATAGAGTGAAAGTTACAGATGCAGGCATTATATACTGACACATGGAGAGAAGGGAGTTACTTCGCAAGTGAAGAACCAGTGTTGACAGGGCCAATTCAATCAGGGTGGATGTAGTCCACTCCCAATAATAGATGAGGAGGTGTCAATTCCAGGAGAGGAAAAGCTGCTTCTGTAATGAGCCAGCCACTCCCAGTCCCTATTCAAGCCCAGATTAATGGTGTTGAATTTGCAAATGAATTTTAGTTCTGCTGTTTCTCTTTGAAGTCTGTTTCTGAAGTTTTTTTGTTCAATGATAGTGACTTTTAAATCTGTAATAGAATGACCAGGGAGATTGAAGTGTTCACTTACTGGCTTATGTATGTTACCATTCCTGATGTCCGATTTGAGTCCATTTATTCTTTTGCGGAGGGACTGTCCGGTTTGGCCAATGTACATGGCAGAGGGGCATTGCTGGCACATATAACATTAGTGGATGTGCAGGTGAATGAGCCCTTGATGGTGTGGCTGATGTGGTTGGGTCCTCTGATGGTGTCGCCAGAGTAGATATGGGGACAGAGTAGGCAACGAGGTTTGCTACAGGGATTGGTTTCTGTGGTGTGGTGTGTAGTTGCTGGTGAGTATTTGCTTCAGGTTGGGGGGTTGTCTGTAAGCGAGGACTGGCCTGCCTCCCAAGGTCTGTGAGAGTGAGGGATCATTT
The DNA here is from genome assembly GCF_002925995.2 of Terrapene triunguis. Lineage (NCBI taxonomy): Eukaryota > Metazoa > Chordata > Testudines > Emydidae > Terrapene > Terrapene triunguis. Next base: position 80,889,009 of record NW_020664417.1, read on the forward strand.
TCCAGGATAGGTTGTAGATCGTGGATAATGCGCTGGAGAGGTTTTAGCTGGGGACTGTATGTGATGGCAGTCAGTCTTATGCAACCTTTTCCGCTGTGCACTCAATGGGGAATGGCTCCTCCGTCTCTTCAGAGAGGCTCCTGCTCCAGAATGCGAAGCAGCAGCACTTTCTGAACCTGAGGGCAACCTCCAATCTATAGGAACACTAACTGTGATGATTCAGAATGCTAGAAAATGTACTTGCAGTATGGCTGTAGCCACACTCTCAGTGCAGAGGTATAGTTAGAAGCTGGAATTAGTAATGATACAATATGAATTACTTGTTCAGTTATCTATAGTCTAATATTGTACAGTGGGCTGCCAGTGACTCTACGCTGAAATTTGGTCACTACTATGATGCTACTAGTGTTAATCAAAACAGATTTGTCTTCCAGAACAAAGAGGAGTGAACGAAGGAGTTGGAGTATCACTCCACTCCACTTCTCTTCATACTGCAATAAAGTCAATATTTTGGGCAATTCAGGGGACCTGTGGGCCCTTGGAGGCTAGTGAGAATGTGGTTTCAGTAACCAAGAGGAGGTTCTCTCTTAGGCTGTTGTTTCTGTAGCCTTTCTCTGGCACATTCATCTACTCACACAGTTTGAATTACCCCATCTTTTGCCTGTGATTGACACATTTGCCTCTTGCTTCATCCATTCCCCACTGGGTATCTTGCCATCTTGTTAAATTCAGGGTAGCCTGAACTGACCTTTCTTCCAAAATTCTCCCCACTCCCATTTTCTGTCACTGTTGAATACAACAATTCTCCTGGTCAGTCAGGCCTGGACTCAGGGGTGGGTGGGTGGGGGTGTGTGTAAATCTTCAATTCCTCTTTCTCCCTTCGGCACACACCCTCGCTGTGTCCAAATCTTGCAGATTCTTCTTATACAATGTTAGTAAGATTCAATCTTAGCTGTGGCCACACCGCTAAAGCTGTTGTTGAAACCCTCATCTCCCATCATGATTACTAGAACGGTTTCCTCTCTGGCCACCTCAACACGCATTTTGCCCCCTCCAGGCCCTATTCAAAATACAGTCTCTAAAGTAATCTTCCTGGCCCTATGTCTGTCTTTTTTTTTTTTTTTTTTAATCCTACCAGCTGCTTCTGCTTCCCCTTCTCTGTTCCATTAAATTCAAGCTTCCCGTGATCACCCTCAAGATTAAACACTGTTCCCCTACCTTCTTATCTCATTACCAGAACTTTTCCACCCTTGTGTTCCACCAGCTATGTCAGTCATGTTGCTCAATTTCTGTTTCTCCTGCAACCATTGCCACACCTTCTTCATCATCTTCCTCTGAGCTGGATATCAAAGCTCCACTACTCTCTCCTTACACAAATCCTACCTGAAGATCTACTTCTTCCATGGCAGCTGGAACAAACTAAATAAGCCACCTATTTCACTTGTATATCCTGAGAGAACTACTTATCTTTATGGAGGGGAGCAGGGTCAAATGTTGGGAGATGCATGGCATAAGATCCTGGAATTTAAACTGGAAATTAGCATGGGAAAAGACAAAAGGAGTTTGGGCGGGGGAGTGCGGTGGGGAAACTTAATATATAAGACATGCCTAATGTCATTCAAGCTATTCTGTATATTACATACCTTTTCCCCCATTCTTTCTCTTTATGGATTTTATGCCCATTAGGGAAAGGAACTGGGTCTTCCTATAGGTATGTACATCACCTAGCACATTTTGAATAGATTTGCAATCTAAATTATACTTTCTGTGAAACAGTGTATATATTTATACCAAATATAAATGAACTTTCCAGTATCTGATCACTAACAAAGTGTTGTTCAGCTGTCATTTAAGACTTGTGTACCTCTGTGCTGCTGCTTAAATTTTTTTTCTTACATCCTAACCCTAAAGATTTTCCTCTGTTTTCAGGATATTCACATTGTACAGCAAGTCTTTGCCACTAGACCTTGCATGTCGTGTCTGGGATGTGTTCTGCCGGGATGGAGAGGAGTTCCTATTCCGTACAGCCTTGGGAATATTAAGACTTTTTGAAGATATTTTGACCAAAATGGACTTTATTCACATAGCCCAGTTCCTAACAAAGTTACCAGAGGACTTGCCTTCAGAAGAATTCTTCACATCTATTGCTGCGATTCAGATGCAAAGTAGAAACAAAAAGTGGGCTCAGGTAAAGAGAACTTGTTTGTCTCCTTTGTATAACAAATGAAGGAGCATTTGGCAATGCCTGAGAAAATGCATAACAGTGCAGCGGATTATATTTACGGTTTGGTAGGCTTGTAGATCACTTTATAATGCTGGCAGGTGAACGTTTAGTGAAAAGGCTGATTGTCCTGAACGTTTCCCCTCTGGGAATCAGGAGTTGGATCAATACTCGTTACGCTAAAATTGTGGTGGATCCAAACTTGAATAGTGGCAGCGTGCAGCATTTTTCTCCTATTAATTGCAAAGGAGGCTAAAAAAACCTCAGACATAGAAGTTCAGTATTACAACTTCATATTTAAAAAAAAAAAAAAAATTGGTTTGGTTTGCGGGAAAAGATGAGACAACTGAATCCTGTATGAATTTTTTCTCCACTCCATCAGCACTCTGTTGCCAAACTGTTGTAATTAACAGGGATCCTAGAAATCCAATTGCCCCAGAAAACCTGGAATTTGCATTTTTTACCGAGAATCTTTAGTTTTTATGTTTTGTGAAAAAATAAAAACATCTTTACTATTAACTAAATTTTACTGAAAGTATCAATGTCACTTATTCAATGCATGCAACCTCCCTCTCTTGTGGTTGATTTTTGAATGTGCTTTAAACTAAGCATACTTCAATAAACTGCTTCGGCATATAGAGGTTATTCAACAACATATAGGGGTTTGTGTTTTAACGCATCTTAAATTCCACTTCAGCCTCTAGATGTGAGTAATTAAATTATGAAAAGATGCTGAAAACTTTTGTCACCCTTAAAGACCATGTCATTGAGATTGGCAAGGACAAATTTCACGCTGATGGTAATAGGCTGTTCGGTACTGTATGCAGCAGGGCTGTAGATTACATTCAAAGGCAGACAATTGTAGAACATATGGAAAGCGCTAAACATAAACTGAATGAAAAGAAATGAAAACAAAGCTTAAATCAGCAGGGCCATCGACAACAATAAAGAAACAAGGCACTGTGATTGGATTATTCTGTTAATTTTATTTTATCATAATGATTGGCACTGATAGGCTTCAAACGTGCTTAAAATTGTAAATATATCAATAAAACCTGTTCAACTGATACGTATATATATGGTGGGTAGGGAAACTAAAGTTCAGAGTTTCATTTTAATCGGAGGAAAACACATATTTGTATGTTTGATTTTTATCAGATAATTTCGTTGTTTTATCACTGAAAACTAGGATCCCCAGTCATAACCTCAGCCAAATAGTGGTCAAATATGGCAAAGCAAATTTGGCTTTCTGCCCATACTTCTGCAGAGAAAGAAGCTGCTTACTGGTAGCTGCATTTCTTTGTGCGCTGAAGTGCGAAAATGTAGAGACCACCTTGGCTGAGCCCTAGGGTAGACCACAAACCGTTGTGTCCTGCAACAAATGTTTGTTTCGAGTGTCCAGGCTACAAGCTATACATGTGTTCACTTCAGTGCCTTGACCAAGACAAGCAAATCAGTGCAGTGCCATTTGAGATCTTCCTTTGAAACCCAGTAACTCAGTCCTCTTCTTTGATAGTTACTGCTACCACTGTCATCACCTAACATAACATTTATTCACTACAGTCTCAGGCAGTTAAGATTCATTTGGTATTATGTTTTTTCTCAGGCAATTTCTGGTGGCAGGAGGAGATGTTCTCCTATAAGCGTGACAGAGTAGAGAACCCAACCTCTAGGCTTCGTGGTGTATTGTTTTGGTTTTTTCTCCTCCCCCTTAGATTTTGTACCTTGTCAAATGGGATGGAAAAGTGACACAGTGCCCACATGGCAGAATGCCCCAAAGTCTTGTCATGTTAGCTGTGTTTCAGACCTCCTATTTAGTGCAGAGGTTCTTTCAAAGTTTGAAACTTTTTTGAAAATCATGCAATAGCTTGTTGGTGCACTGTAACCAAACATGTGTTAAAGTATATTTTTAACTTAATTGTGTGTTTTTTCTTCCTCTCAACTCCCTTTTTGAAATGTCTAGGTACTGGTTGCACTGCAGAAAGACAACCGGGAAGTGGAAAGAGGAAGCCCTTCACTCAAACACTGAAACTATGGTTGCCTCAAATTGACATTCAAGGGAAAAGAATCTGAAGTGGAAAATGTATGTCATGATGAACTCAATACGTAGAGCTGCAAATAAGTGTGTAGTTTTGAGTTTTGTTTAGCACTGGAATTGGCCTTAAAGAAAAAAATGTAAAAGAAAAACTTTTTAAGTAACAAAACCAAGGCTTAGCCTTAAGAAGCTTACTAGAATGAGTGTTTGCTGTGGACAGCATTATACATTCTGCACTTTTAACGAAGGCAATGAAACCAGGCAATTTTAAGCTTGCCTTCTTTTAATTTCAGTATAAGTATTTTTAAATACTGGTAACTGGTAACAGTGTGAGTTGCTTTGAAAGCTACTCCCCAGTTTGATTCTTAACCAGAATATGCATGCATAAGAGTAGGTGGATTTGGAGAACCTGTTCAGTAACTGGTGCTGGAGTTTATAGTTGAGAGGTAAGGATCACTTTCTTAGAAATGTCCCCTATTTTTAAAAGCTATAGGCCTCATTTACCAAAGAGACTGTTAAAGTGAAATAGAACTACATTCCATCCCATTAACTGAAAACAAAGACCAAACAAAAACACCATGGTAAGTAGAAAATACACTTAAAAACTAGGGAGGGAGGAGTCAGACTAGCAGTACAGCAACAGAGTCAGTTTTCAACCTGCATTGCAACAGTGTTTCCCAATATAGATGCATTGGGAAAGTGCCACATTAATCCCACTGGATACTAAGCTCTCCAAGGGATGATCTGTAGTATTACTATAGCATTATTTCCCATTGGCTCACTCCCATGCCCCTATTGAACAGAAGTTAGATGCTAGTAAATGGTAATTAGCAAGTGAGGTTTGCTGGGCAAAGTGTCAAGAAATGGTAATTCGCTAAAGGGATGAGTAAAATTCATCCATTGATCTAGTTCTTTTTGAGGATAATGGTGTTTTTAAGACCAGCCTGTACCACATGGTACTACGCTTGAGCAAGTTACGCAGATGGCAAACTGCAGTTGCATATTTCCGTTATACAGCTAAAATTTTCTCTGCCTTCATCAACTGAATGTTTGATTGTAAATCATAAGGGTCCATGATTTACATTGTACACTATACAAAAAACTGCGTGGGATAAATTGCTTTATAAATCATATGAATTTCAACACTGAAAAGGGAAAATAACTGAAGCAATATGCATTTGATAGCTGTAAATGGGAATTTCTGAATCCTCTTTAGCTTTGGATCTTATGTTCACAATCACCCTTCAGTCTGTCTTTATGCTGGCTGCTCTAATGTTGTCTGAAACACAAGTATAGATGAGAGAGAACCTGAACTAACACAACTGAAATAAAAGTGGAAGTATACTTGCACACACTATTGAATTCCAAGCACATACAGCATATAATGTAAAATGTCTATAGGATACATGCAAAATACTATCCATTAGTGAAGTAATATATTTTCCTTAAGTGGCATTTTGACCATAATCTTTAAAAAGACTCAAATGCAACAATGATTTTTCTAAATAAGTGCTTCAGGATTCTGTCACTTCAAAGAGAATGTAATACAAATGCAGCTTGTAAGTCTGCTACCTCTTTGGCCTCTCTTCCCCTTCTGCACTTTGTATACCTACCATAATTAGCTACTTAGCTTATTTCTGGTGCTGGCCATTAATTTCTTCAGTAACTGGCAGCATAGAAAAATTCTGGTGAAGGTAAATGTCCAGGCATCAGAATGGCATTTCCTTTCTTTCATCAGAAATTGCCTAGCTTTGGTCCTTTCATGACTGGTATTGACATTGTAGATGCTATGAAGTGCAATAGAAAGTTGGAAAGTCGGTACCTTTTGATCTACATTATCTTTTTAATATCACAGATATGCCTTTTTTGTGAAGGTGTATAGAGGCCTAACATCCAGAACATTTGCACTATACATCACGTATTTATGTAGACCAACTTTATCCTCGGTATACATCCAGTTAGATGGTACTGTAGCTGGCTTTGAAACTGTAACTTAGTCTTCATTACAACTTAATTTGTAGGTCCTTTTAAACCAAGTGTCAGAACACGGTTCACCTACCTTATTGGAATACAATGTTTGCCACTGGATATTTAGCAGCCATCCCCAATCGGTCTCATTTTGCTCCCCATCTAATCGGATGTTTAATGTTAACACTGAAAATGGGCTTGGTTGTGGAAAAAGGCCTGCTGCAACACTTGTGCACTGTTTGTTACTTGCAGATGTAATTATTTTGTTCTGTGATTGATTTTTTTGTTTTGTTTTTTTCTTAAATGTATATATTTTCTAATTGATTTATTTGTGTACATAAAGGTATGTTCTTTAATGAAGAAAAGCAATGCAATAAGGAGCTTTGCACAGTTTGTTTTAAAATAAAACCCTGTATTTGGGAAAACTTTTCACCTGCCTAAAGATGCAGTTTAAACTTTTCAGCATACTTGATTTGAAAATACGCTTGAATTTTGATAATGCTGTTGAGATGTATAATGGAATAGGATTACTTGCCACTATAGCTTTTTAATTTTCTGACAGCATACCAAATATCTTAATTAGCTATTAAGGAAGGTTTTCATAATTAAATTCAGGGATTGCATACCAGATTTTGCCATCTTGATTTTATTGTTCAGGGATACGTGTAACATGATGCATTGAGATTTCCCTATTCTCCATCAAAACAGAGAGCTGTTCTTTTTTCCCCCCAACAGGTTTAAAAAAATGAAAATGCTGCAATAATTTAGAAGTCTGCAACTTTCACTTTACATGCAGCAAATAAGAGAAACTAGGAAGACTGCAACCTGGTTTGGGATTTTGTGCAACCTGCACTTTACAGTAAAACAAAATATTTTGCATCTTCAATCAGTAATAGTCAAAATGTATCATTTAGTAAAGAATTTCATTTTGAAAGGTACTTTATAATGGCTTCTATTTTTGAATGTTTTAAATACTAGAACAATATGTAAAGAACTATTGACACTCTCTGTATATCATGTTTGTTTTTATGTACAATTATCAATTTTTGTTTAGGTAAGTGTATCAAATGAACTTTTTTGAACTGTAAATATGGTTTTATTAAAGTCATGTAAAGTTACCTAGATAACACTGTGTCAATTACAGTGTAATCCAGGCCGAAGTTCCTGAGTTTATATACCAATACCCAACCTGTTGATAAGGAATCAACTCCTCTTCCTGACTCCATTCAATGAATGAACCAGAAACCCCAACTTTGCATATGCTACAATTTCATAGTGTATTCTTTTAAAAACTGTTTGTTTTCTCTTCCCTGTTCTGACTGCTATAATCCAGTCTGCTTGAAAATATTTGGAATTGCTTCCCTTTTTTTTCAGCTAGCACATACTGGCACATAAACCTGAAAATCCCTTTCTTTGTAAACCTTAACAGTTCTTGTATGGTGCCATATTGTACTTTCCCATAGGAAGAGAACAAAGGGTCCATGGATCTCCCGAGTCTCATGTTACAGTCAGGGGTCAGCACCACCATTTAGCACGATGGACACTTGACAAAATTACCAGACTTAGTGACAGACATTGGGGGTGGGTGGGAAGGGGCTCTGGGCTGAGGAAGGAGGTTGGAGTGTGGGAGGGGGTGTATGGGCTTTGCGCTGGGGGTGCAGGTTTCAGGGTGGGGCCAGAAATGAGGGGTTCAGGGGATGGGAGTGGGCTCTGGGCTAGAGCAGGAGATTGGGGGGGATGAGAGCTCCAGCTGGGGGTGCGGCAGGGGATGAGGGGGTTTGTAGGGCAGGAGTGGGATCAGGGCTGGGGTAGAGGGTTGGGTTGTGGGAGGGGGTCAGTGGTGCACACTCCGGGAAGCTCTTACCTCAAGCAGCTCCCAGTCCCCTCTCCAGCTCCAACACGGAGGCATGGCCCGGCGGCTCTGCTTGCTGCCCTCTCCACAGGCACTGCCCCCGAAGCTCCCAGTGGCCATGGTTCCTGGCCAATGGGCTGGGAGCTGCAAAGTCAGTGCTTGCGGAGGGGGGAGGGGGAGACACGGAGGCAGCGTGCCTGCAGAGGCGCCTGGCTGCGCCTCCGCCAGCAACAGCATGGGGGGAGACGCTTGTGGGGAGCTGCCTGAGGTGAGCACCCCCACGGACCTCAAAATTTTTACCATGGACACTTGTGTCCATGTACAGACACATTGCCGACCTCCTGGTTACAGTTTCAAATTCTAATCATTTTCCTCAGGAGGAAGGGCTTTGGAAGACCAGAGTGGTAATTGTTTGTTCCCACAACATTGGACCTTTGGTCTGACCCAGTATGGCTGTTCTTATGGTCTTATGACTATTTAAAGGAAATCCAACTACACTGGTAGGGCTTTGGAACATACACCAAAAAGTAGGAATAATAGATACTGCTCCTTTGGAGTAGTAAGTACAACGGAAGATGGCATTTATGAAGCTTGTTTTATGGTGAGAGAGAACTGTAACTTGATCATCATACTGAGGCTCAAGTAGATAGCGTGTAATTCTGTTACAGGGAGTCTATTATTCATATGACCTTATATCTTTACCAAAACAATTGAGTAGGAAACCAAATAGATGCTGTACTGCACAACAGGACATCTTTAACTTAAAATTTTAGCTGGAGAAGAGCTTACCTATTAGCCTGAGTAACTGGGCTTACCCTGAAAGAAACAGGGTTTTATAAATAAATAATTTCCCTTTTTCACTTAAGATGTTGGCCACTATATTTATTGGAATATGTCTCCATGTGCTGGCTAGTGTCTAGAAGAGATTAAATTGGGTAGTGGTGTTTTGCCCCAATTAGTCAACCTATTTTGTAGTCTCTCATCACTACTGGAGATTTAGTAGAGCACCAAAAACCCATTGACATAAAAATGGGGTGTTTAGTACAGTTGAATTGTTTTGCTGTGACTTTTTTTTTTTTTTTTTTTTTTTGCAAAATGGTTTAAATCTCCAATCAAACTAATTAGAGAGATGGAAAAACATAAACTGTGGCATCTAATCTGTTCCAAGCCTGTGCAGGATTGTTTTCAGACTATCATCTTTTCAGGATAGAAGACCAAGCTTTTATGCTCTCAGTAATAAAATGACCAGCTTTCCATTATGATCCCAATTCCTCCCTCCCAACTGAGAAGTTTTTAGTGTGGTATCAATTCTTTTTCCCAGTGTTGAGGTGATTCAGAAAGGCTACTTCAGAGATCACTTAGAAAAAAATAGTTTTAAACATTTTTAGAAACTTAATGCTTTTTAATCTACTTTTATATATCTTAGCTAAGAAAACTCAGATTAAGTTTGTTTGCTGATTCTAGCCAAGATCTAGTGCACTGGACTTACTGAGAAGGCAAGAATATTTGTTGTTCATTTTGTAATTAGAACTTCATGATGCTGTCATTTCTCAGATGTATGTTGAACATGTGCAGACCTTGAAACTGATATGTCTAATGATGCTTATTGCATCAACTTGTGCAGTTTAGGATCTGTACTAAGTCCACAGATGAACCACCATGACTTATTGGGGTTAGGAGAGATTTGGATCTCTATGTAAAGTATGTCTAAGGCAGAGGTGGGCAAACTATGGCCCACAAGCCACATCCGGCCTGTGGGACCCTCCTGCCCGGCCCCTGAGCTCCCAGTCTGGGAGGCTAGCCCCTGGCCCTTTCCCCACTGTCCCCTCTCCCCTACAGCCTCAGCTCACTGTGCCACCGGTGGAATGCTCTGGGCGGCGGGGCTGCGCGCTCTTGCCGGGCAGCACAGCTGCAGAGCCACGGCCTGACCCAGCGCTCTGTGCTACGTGGTGGCGTGGCTTGGTCCAGCCAAGCAGCACGGCTGCCTGTCCTGGTGCTGTGGGCAGCACAGCTGTTGCATTGCCAGCCACTGGTGCTCCAGGCAGCGCGGTAAGGGGGCAGAGAGCGGGGGGGAATGTTGGATCGAGGGCAGGGGAGTTTGGGGTGGTGGTCGGGGGTGTGGATAGGGGTTGGGGCAGTCAGAGGACAGGAAATGGGGGTTGAATGGGGGTAGGGGTCCCAGGGTGGCAGTCAGGAAGGAGAGGGGGGGTTGGATTGGGTAGGGGTCCTGGGGGGCCAACAGGGAACGGGGGGGGTTGGATGGGGCAGGAGTCCCGGTGGGGGCCTATCGGGGTGAGAAGCAGGGGGGTCGAATAGGCTGAGGGGGCCGGGTCACGCCTGGCTGTTTGGGAGGCACAGCTTCCCCTAACCGGCCCTCCATACAATTTCAGAAAACTGATGTGGCCCTCAGGCCAAAAAGTTTGCCTGCCCCCTGGTCTAAGGTATCTATTGCCTTAGTATGTAAATACCAGTGTTAAAACTACTACTTGTCATCTTGCTCTTGAAGTACTGAAGTTATAACCCCCGCCACTGTTCTGACCCACATCATTTCACTGTTGTAGAGACATTTCTTCTAGCTTTAGAAACCAGAAAAAGGTCAGTCACTAGCCACTCATTACTTACTAGACCAGTGCATGCTACGAGTGGGCTGAGAGAGCCCTCTCCAGCTCTGCCCTCTGCAAGCATTTTTCATCCACCAGTGGCCAGTAAGTTAACTCCCTCACAGCAATGATTTAAGGATTCATTAGCATCCATAGTTCTGCAGCTCTTTCATTCTGTGAACATCTTCATAAGAGAACTTTTCATGGATCTCCCTTTCAGCTCTCTGCTGCTTGGCTGTCAAAATGTTTAATTCTGTGGACCAATAAGGAAAACGCTGCAGATCACTGGTGCTTCACCAACCGTAGCTTGAGGATAATTAGGTTAGTTAACACCTGTACAGTGTATTCTGCATATAAATACAAGACAATTGCTATGTATTAATACTAAAACAAGCTCCTGATAAATTGTATTATTTACAATCTATATATATCACTTTAATTTTTGTAAAACTCTCTGAAGATATAATCCTCAAAGACACAGGTCGGTAAGTACACCTACTTTAGAGTTGTGGGGAACAGACTGCCAAGGCCACATAGTGAGTTAGTGGCAGAACCAGGACTGGAATCTGAGGGTATTTGACTTGCAGTTTTTTGCTTACACCAGAGGGTGATGCTGCCAGTGATTAGAATAGTGCCAGTGTGTGTGTGTTTTTAAATGCATACTTAAAATATCAATATGATAGAGTAAATAGCCAAATGTGCTTGGTTTCTTCATGAGCCATTGAAAAAGGCAGAACTTCATGGCAGTCTCCTGATGGAATGTATAACATTAAAACTTTGGAAACAAAGTTTTCATTAGATGTGAAATTGAGACTATTTCACCCTTTTACTATATTCCAAGCCTGTAAATGAAAAACAATTTCAGAGACAAATAAACCAATTTAAGTGCTCAATTTTTGTTTTTCTGTCTTTTAACCTCACTTTCTCCAAAATCCTCATTCTGGTAGAAAGGATTTTGCTTCCTTGATTTTTTTCTTTACAGCTTTGCAAGTAAGGGTGAGTCCAGCATGGTGACGTTTCAGCATCTCCAGCCGCTGACTTAGTACTTCAGCAGCATCCACCTTGTTCTCAAAGTCCCGCAGCAGTGCCTCACTTCCGAGAAGCCCACACTTCTGTCGCAACTTCAAGTTGTGTACCCGTAAACTATCCCTAGCCTGTTTGGTTTTGGTCAGAATCTCTCTTTTCTGGGCCACCAGTGTCTCAGTCTCCATCAGCTGGGTCCTTTGGTCTTGATTCTGAGCTTCTACAAACTGGAGTTTTTCTTTGAGCTGGGTCAGGATTTGCACTGTATTAGTGATCTTGTTCCGGAGCTTGAGAAGCTCTTCATTGCGCTCCTCAATTTTCTCATTGTAGGTCTGGTTCTCTATCTTCAGCTGCTCAAAGTCTATCAGGTGCAGTCCTTCTGCCAGCTCCTCTTGAGCTTTCAGGCTTGCTTCAAGCTTTTCAATCTTATGCTGCAGCTTGATGTTTTCCAGGCGAACCTAGAATGGTAGAAATGAGAGACCGGGAAAGATTTATTAGCGTTTCTAATCCACCTCTCTATCACGATAGGCCTTCTTTGTGCTTTGTCAAGTCTAAGTATAAATGACATAATCCCTGAAGCATCTTCCCTGATTTTTAGCAGGTGCTAGATACCAAGTAGGATTTTCAAAAGTGGCTCCTTCATTTGTAGGTGCCTAACTGCTTTTACAACTCTGGCCCAAAGTTGAAGCTATCTACATTAAAGGGGTAGGTACTCTAATGTGATGCTAGCGGTGGCCCCACATCCCATAGGGTTCATGGACGCTGCTCTGGAAGCACAAGTCCCATGTTAGGGGTAGCCTCACCTCACTCATCTCGTTCTCTTTACGCTGCTCCTTGGCTTGGATGTGCTCCACCTCCTTAATGGCAGCTTCCTTCCCCCCCAGCTGGCGCCCCATGGTGAAGAGGGTCACTTCCTTCTTGCAGGCCTGGAAGGCGAGCCAGTCGGCGTTCACCTGGTCCAGCTTCTTCGTGCAGCGCTGCTCCAGGTCGTCTAGCTGGAGCTGGTACCATGCCCTCTGCTGGGCCAGCTGGCTCCTCAGCTCCTCCAGCATGGCCAGGTAGCGGGTGTAGCGCTGCTCCTTGTCGGAGACCAGCTCCTCCAGCTCCACGCGGGGCGGCTCCTCGCCCTTCTTGCGGAAGAGCTCGTACAGCTTGAACTGCAGGTGCCCGTTGTACTGGCGCGTGCGCTCGCGCTCGGCCAGCAGGAGCCGGTACTGCTCGGTCAGCTCCGCGCGCCGCCGCTGCTCCTCCGCCGCCGCCTCCTCCCCCCCTTCCTCTTCCTCTTCCTCCTCCTCCTCGTCAGTGGGGCTGCCCAGCTCCAGCAGGGGCAGGCTGGGCCGCCCCGCCCCCCAGCTCTCCTGGGGGCTTAGCACTTCCCCCACCTGCAGCGGGGGCGGCTCCTCGGCCTCGCCCTCCGTGAAGCTAGCGCTGGTGGGCGCCTCTGGGGCGGCTCCCGCCTCTGCCTCGGGCCTTCCCTCAGCGGCCGGGGAAGGAGGCTCCGTGCCGGCCCTGTGTTCCGGCTCTGCCGTCCCCTCCTCCGCGGCAGCCTCTTCCCCCGACGGCTTCTCAAGGGGGCTCTCTCCCCCGGCCTCCTCCGGCCTCTCCTCTCCGGCCGCCTGCTCCTCCGCGACGGGCCCCGGGCCCTCTGCCTCCACAGGGGACTCCCCGGGGTGCACCGGGGCCTCGGCCCCCGCCTCCTCCTCCTCCTCCATCATCCCCTGAGCTGGGCCCTCTACCGGGCCGGTCCACGGCTTGATTCGGGCGCGTCGGTCTCAGTCCCACTCGCTTCGTTGTTTACCTGTCTTCTCCGTTGTCAAGGCAACAAGGCTGGACTCGTTCAGCCAATGGGAGGAGTAGCCTCCTCCCTGCGGAGACACTGTGCCGACGCCCCAAACTGTTGGTCGACCACTCAGTGAAGGGGCTGCCTAGGGTCGCTTACCTGATTGGTTGTAGTGGAGGCGGACGGAACCAGAGCCTCGAATTCTATTGGTCCTTGGGTTTTCGCCACGCCTCATCGCCCTCACCCTATTGGTTCAATTACGAGGGGCGTGTCAGATTGTTTGGCTCTATTGGGCTCCCACTACGGGTCCCCGCCCCTTGGGCGCGCTGCCATTGGCCGTCCCTGGGTGTGGGCGGTGCCGCGCGTGCGCAGTGCGGCGCGGCGGGCGGGGTAAGATGGCGGAACTGGGGAAGAAGTACTGCGTGTACTGTCTGGCTGAGGTGAGCTCGCTCCGTTTCCGTTGCACCGAGTGCGCCGACATCGAGCTCTGCCCAGACTGCTTTTCGGCAGGCGCCGAGATCGGGCCGCACCGCCGATGGCACGGCTACCAGCTGGTGGACGGCGGCCGCTTCACCCTCTGGGGGGCCGAGGCCGAGGGCGGCTGGAGCAGCCGGGAGGAGCAGCTGCTGCTGGACGCGATCGAGCAGTTCGGCTTCGGCAACTGGGTAAGCGAGCGGCCGCCGGGCAGCGCAGGGGGACGCGGAGCTCAGAGCCCCTTTCCCCGCCCGGCCTGGCAGCCTCAGGGCCGAGTATTGCGTTGGCCTGTCAAGCCGTGGGCTTGTCAGGGAGCCGGTCTCTGAGTCGGTGCGTCAGGGGGAGGTTAACGCTGCGTCGGGACCTGGGACCGCTCCTCAGTGGGGCTCCTCCGGCTGTGATGTGCCGTTTCTATCGTCCCCCGCTCCGCGAAGCGGGCCCACAGCTCCCCAGGGGGCTGATCCAGCCGTACCCCCCGCCCCCTGCCCATTCCCCCCTGCCCATCCGCCTCCTATACAGCGTGTCAGCTGTACGGCGTCTAGGTGCTGACAGCCAGCCCCGCTCCCCAGCTGCTCCTTTCCGCTCAGGCGCGCTCCATGGTCTGGGTAAAATTCACAAGTCTTTAAAATAGAAACTCTGTCCTTTTGTTGCTCGTTATACCTGCGATCACTGAAACCTGACCACTTTCCACACCATCAGACTTGCTAGTGCTGTTTATGCTGCTGCTGGACAAACTTCACTTCTCTGTGGTGTATGTAGTCAGTCACTTTCTGGGTCCCAGGCATAGGTGTTGAATTGAGTCTCTGGCTAGTGATGGCCCATACAACAACTTTCTGGTCATGACCAGACCAACCGTCTTGGTCCAACTTAAGGTTTCCACTTAAGGGAGTGTCGGGGGGAATGTTCAATTTCTGGTTATTACATCTGTGAAGAAAACCTGAACAAAATGATGCTGAGCTGTCTTACTGAGTCTGCAGGAGCCAAAATAGTAACATGGAGATGGCAACTTCTTCCTTCTTCTCAAGAAGATAACATTGAAATGTTATGACACTTTCGAAGTTAGCATTAACTGTTGATCATGTTGACACAAACATCTGTTTATTTTAGGATAGTATGCAGGGTATGACTAACATCATTTTTGAAATATTCTTGTGCCCTGTGGCATTGTATATAGTACTTGAGATACAAACACTGCAGGTGAGTGTCTAAAGTCAAAGGCTCTATTAAATAGCTGAATTAAGAATACTTTCTTAATAAAAAGCTTTTGTGAAACCTTGGGGCTTTATTTTTGTTTTTAATCTAAAACTGACCCATCAACAACATGGTTTTCAGAAAGGGTCAATCAAGTTTTATGTCTGACACCCTGCTTTCCCCCCCCACCCCCCGTACCTGTTTCATAGTCCATAGGTGTGTGTATAGAAATAGTAACCAAAGAACCCCACAGATTGCACAATAACTTAGTATGTGCAGGGGGGATTCTAGTAAAGGAAGTGCTTCCCCAAAGACTTACAACAGAATCTGTCATCTAAAAAAGAACAGTAAAGATTTCCCTTTTTACACAATTTCCCATCCCAGTTTCATTGCAGATTTGACTCTGTTTACTCCTTTGTTCCCTATTCTCATCACACCTGTCTTCATTGTATTTATGTTTTTCACTCCATTATGTCACAACTCTCAGGTCTCACACACTCATCCTTTTTAATCTACACTAACAAAATTTTCTTTGTTTTGGTACAATATAGGAAGCTGACTCAATCACCATTTATGTTGATAATTGCTTGAAACAGGGCTTTTCTTCAGAAAGACAGCAAGATACCTCAACTCATCCAAGCTCGTACTGTTTAGTGCCCTACTCCACATCCCATTTTTTTCATAAATATGAGGGCAAGTCTTTTTTTTCTTTTTGAAATTCTTACTGCTTAATAAAACCTAATCTCATTAAATACACTTCTTATTATGATGGCTGTGGCCTTTTGTTACCTAACAAACTATTCTTACAGAGATATGCAAGCACTAATCTTTCTCACCTGTGTACTGTGTATTTAAAAAAAAAAAGGGGGGGGGGAATGGGAAATATGATCCAAATATTGAACTTCCATTTCCAAATGAGCAAAATTAGATATGAAGGCATCAGTTTTGACTACATGGCTAAGGCTGCATTAAGAATTACATTTAAAGAACTAAATATCTCCATTTCATAGTTTAATTATTGAATTCAATAATCATTAAAATATTGGCACAATAAATATTCATAGAACTGAATTTTGCTTCTAAATTTTCTTAGAAAAATTGCTACCAACTTCTGCAGGACAAAATACTTTTTAAAATTTTGTTTAGAGTTTTCCCTCTTCTTCCTCCATGTTTCTCTAGTTAAACAACCACATACACACATGACTAGGGTACTAGACTTAGGCCTCTCATTTGTTTAAATATATACAGTTTCAGTGTTGCAATCCTTTTCCCCTTCTGTAAAATGTTGGAGTGAAGAGGGTATGAAACTCTGTTGGGAGGGAGGACCTGAGTCATGGAAACAACTTTTATGAGTTGAATGATTGCCACTTATTTTTCCTACACTATGTGCCAAGCAAGCTGTTGAATAAATAGGATTGTTTGATCCTCTTATATTCTGCAAAGAAATGTGTTAACTTTTGTTCCCCAGAGAATTTTGACATATGATTCAACCAGTGGAATTACTCTACTTTTTGCTAGATTTCAGGGACGCTACAATACTGTCAAGGTGCACTTGATATTGAGACATGAAAGGCCTATATTTGGCAGTGGCCCTGAGGATGTCACTTCCAGATGGTGCTCATGTAGCTCCTGGTGGTGTCTTGGGATTCACTGAGAAACTGATGTAGCTTGCTATGTTAATACTCATTAGTAGCATCTGTCTTAAAGCTTAGTCACTGAGGTGCTGTTCGCATCTGTATACCTTCTAGAAATCTAGCTAGATCGAGGAAACATCTTGGTGGAATAAAGAGATATTATAAGTGGGGTGGACTTTATACTGGACCAGAAGAAGACTGTGTGAATGCACAGTAGAATGGTTAACCTAAATATTGCTAGAAAAACAAAGATATTTCAGGTTGATGTGTGGGGAAAACATGAGAGGTTATCCCTAATAATTGGGTGTATTTTTAAAACTGAGCTAATAAGTCAAGCCATCACTAATTTCCTTAATTTTCTCCTTCTAGGAGGATATGGCTGCTCATGTTGGAGCATCCCGAACTCCCCAGGAAGTGATGGAACACTATGTAAGCATGTATATCCATGGCAACCTTGGAAAAGCCTGCATCCCTGACACTATACCTAACAGAGTGACAGATCACACTTGTCCCAGTGGTGGCCCACTTTCTCCTAGCCTGACCACACCCCTCCCTCCTTTGGACATATCAGTGGCGGAACAGCAGCAGTTGGGATATATGCCACTTCGAGATGACTATGAGATTGAGTACGACCAGGATGCTGAGACTCTGATCAGTGGTCTTTCAGTGAACTATGATGATGATGATGTGGAAATAGAATTAAAAAGAGCTCACGTTGATATGTATGTAAGAAAACTTAAGGAGAGGCAACGGAGGAAAAACATTGCACGAGATTATAATCTGGTACCTGCCTTTCTTGGGAAGGATAAAAAGGACAAGGAAAAAACTCCAAAACGGAAGATCACAAAAGAAGAAAAGGAGTTGAGGTTAAAACTGAGGCCTCTCTATCAATTCATGTCTTGTAAGGAGTTTGAAGACTTCTTTGAAAACATGCACAAGGAGAGGGTACTTCGAGCAAAGATTCGAGAACTGCAGCGGTACCGTCGAAATGGAATCACCAAAATGGAAGAGTCAGCAGAATATGAGGCAGCTAGACATAAACGGGAGAAGAGGAAGGAGAATAAAAATATAGCCAATTCCAAGAGAGGAAAGGAAGATGGTAAGGATGGGGAATTTGCTGCAATTGAAAATCTGCCTGGCTTTGAACTCTTATCAGACAGAGAAAAGGTGCTCTGTAGCTCTCTAAATCTGAGTCCGGCACGTTATGTGACTGTGAAAACGATAATTATTAAAGACCATCTCCAAAAAAGACAGGGTATTCCCTCAAAAAGTCGCCTTCCCAGTTATTTGGACAAGGTACTAAAGAAAAGGATTTTAAACTTCCTAACAGAAAGTGGTTGGATATCTAGGGATGCTTCATGAAACTCGTCTGATTTGAGAGCTGAGTCAATGTGAATAAATGGCTCATTGTGGGCCAAATGACTCTGTTACTTTCTCTGCCTCCCCAAAGCTAGGATTTTTTCCTGTAAAACATGAGTATTTACAATCCTCTGTCCAAAAGGATGCTCTTACATTGGATCATGGAAAATACCAAACTGTAACTTTTTGTGTGATCTTAAAGCTAAGTACTTTAAGATAAAGGATTTGCCGCTAAATATTCATTGCAGAATGAGGTGGATCAGATTTCATCTCTTTTGGAACATTATTGGAACGGATATGTTCTTACTTTGATATATTCAAATCCAGTAGCCCAAGGCTAGTTGTTATACTCTCTGCTGTTGGACAAAAGGGTCATTAGTGCAACACTTGCTTGTTTTGGGGTGGGAGATGGAAGCATTCATTTGGTGGAGCCTGTCGTGTATCACTCTCTCTTCATGGTGCTGCTGGCCAAATGAAACTTACAAAAATTCTGAGCTTTGAAGTACAGAACACTTGAAGTGAGCATTTTTGTGAATAGTGCTTAGCTTCCAGCACTCTTTACTCAGTAACAAGGACCTGTATTGTGGTAGAGTGATGTGAGCACATATAGAAAATGCAAGAGGAGGTGAGTCAACAGGATGGGACAGGGACATGGAATATGGTGGATAAGTTGCTTCCAGTCACTTCCCTCATGGAGCAGATTCTTAAAAACTTATTTTCACACTGAATTGCCACTTAGGCAGATTACTCCAGGGTCTGTGCTGGCATAGATCCTGTAGGAAACTCCTGTTGCAGACAGATAATTCAGTAGCCACAGAGTTCCCTGCCCCTACTCTGGGAATGGGGGGCTTAACTGGTCCAGCGAAATGTAATGTTCTTCTGAATCTGGTCAGTTGTTAATGTACATTTTCATCTAATACTGATGTACAAACCACTGACATAAAAACATGGGAGCTACTTCAGACTTGCAGCTAAAGTCCCCTGCTCATTAAAAAATATGAAACTAAATCAAGCCATTACATGTTGTCCATTGCACATATTTTGCTTAAAATACGTTGAGACAAATTTATTGCAAATGGCAGCAAAAATCTTAATTTGCTACTTGGTCTACTTCAGTACAAATAATGTGATATTTCACTGAAAATGTGACATACCAACCTCGTAGGTAGCTTTGGGGGGAAAGGTGTGGGTGGTGGGGTTTTTTTTGTTTTGTTTTTTTAATTATTGTTAAAGGGCTACAGTCCAAGTTTGGTGCTTGCAACAAGCACAAGTTTCTCTCCCTAACTCGAGCATACAAAAAGAAGTATCTGATCCATAAAACATTAATCCTATGTATCAGATTTTTAACTGAAGCAGGGAAAGAATCTGAAGAACTAAAGCAGAATTTTTATTGTTACAAGTACCTTACCTGAATGTATCAAATAAAAAAAAAATTGGTTATAGTTGATATTTTTGTAAAATGCAGGGAACTATGTGCTATATAGGGTTTTCTGGGTTTTTTGTTTTTTAATTCCTTGTTCCCTGTGTTCTTGCTGGCTTTCCTTCCTTAGAGCATCCCTGTTTGGAAAGGTCTCTAACAGTAAGCTAACTTGATATGTTTGGAATGCAGGCACTCTGAAAAATTGGGACTTGAAGATTTATTAAGATAACTAGAAAAAAAAATTGAGCATTCAGAATGTCGTAACACTTGTTTTGATATTTTATGCAGTGGACAGAGAAGTAATCACCAAACCGTGTAATATTCTTTCAAGCTGCAGAGTGAATTCTACACATGGAATTCTGAGTGTTCTTAATTGTCAATGTATCCAGCATTACCAAAACAGTGTTAACAGTGAGTCCTAATAAGAGAAGAATATTAGTACAAAAGCCAGCATTTCCAAGGGAATCTATGGTGCCTTTTTCTTTTGAGCTTGGAATTTTAAGTCTCTTCAGAAAGGCAAGGACTACGTCCCCAGCTGTGTAAGGCTTTGTTTGTCATAACTGTAAATGGCTTGTTGTAAAATACTTAAGACAAAACTGTCAGTCCCACATTTTTGTTTGCAGTATGTGACTGCAATGTGCTCAACAGCTATGAGAACCACCTCCACTTGTCGTGTGTATCCTTTTGTGCATGCACAAGTTCAGATACTACAAAATGTGATAAGTTTCCATGCCCTACTTACATGGAAAGGGGAAAGATGTTCTCAAGCTGTCTCCGTTTTCAAGCCTGGTACTGGATTAGGTGGTTGGTTCTTTTCAATTTGTAAACCCTGTTATCTGGGTGCCATACCATCACCATACATTGAGTATTCTGGAACCTCAGCTGCATAAATAACTTTCATTTAGTAGTTTTTTAAATGTACATCACTTTTATACTTCTAAGGTGCTCTGGCACAACTCTTAGTGGGTTTAATTGAAGCAATATTCTGAAGCCCATGTGATGGATAACTAAAAGAATCAGACTTCTAGGCACTCGTATGATTCAACTAAACATTGTATAAATCAGTTCTTCTGCATTTACACTTTGTAGTTTCTGAATTCCTCAGCCCTTCCAAAAATGTTACTTTGGTGCTAGACATAACTTATTGAAGATCTGAATGAATGTAAAATAAAGTATTTTTAATGTATGAAAACCATGGATATCAATACTTATTTCAATCCTGGAAGCAGATTCAATGATGCAAGAGTGTTTATTAGCTTTGACTGCTAATCTGTTGGAAAGGGCTTCCCTAGAAGCAAGGTCTCATTGTCAACTATCCTTTTATTTAAAGATGACTTGGGCTAGAGCAGGGGTGGCCAACCTGTGGCTCCGGAGCCACTTGCGGCTCTTCAGAAGTTATGTGGCTTCTTGACTCCGGGGATGGAGCTACAGGTGCCAACTTTCCAATGTGCTGGGAGGTGCTCACTGCTCAACCCTGGCTCTGCCACAGGCCCTGCCCCACTCCACTCCCTGCCCCCTCCCTTGCAGTGCCCTCGCTCCTCTCCCCCACTCCGAGCCTCCTGCATGCCATGAAACAGCTGATCAGGTGGTGCGGGGAGGGAGAGGCACTGATCGGTGGAGCTGCCAGTGGGTGGGAGGCCCTGGGAGCGGGGTGGGGAAGATGATGGGGGGGCTGCTGATGTATTACTCTGGCTCTTTGGCAATGTACATTGGTAAATTCTGGCTCCTTCTCAGGCTGGCCACCCCCGTGCTAGAGGATACTGCTCTTCAGCGTTTTCCTATGGAATTGATCTCTTAGCCTAAGCCTTCCTTCTGTTATGAGTGAACTCTTTACATGTGCCATGCAATTATCCTAATCCAGTAACTGACTGAAACTGTACTGCTTTTCTGTGGCAGAGAGTAATATTTCATAATAGCTCTCCAAACCATACGTGTGTGTGTGTGTGTGTGTGTGTGTGTGTATATATATATCCTTTCTTGTGCTGAATTAATCCCAACTTGCATGTTGCTAATTCATGAGGAACTGTTTTTAAACATACATGCTATTTTTGACTTTCAGTGGATGCCTCCAATAGCTTATCTGTCCTAAGAGTTGAAATGAGCTTAAACTGTGACAGTTGAGCTTGTTTAGAGTACTGACCCTGTACTACAGGCACAGTGATACTCTCCACTTTAAGTATGCTACTGTATCCTAGCCCTAACACTATACATCTATTGTGATCAACCAATTTCCAATGAGGCCTTACCCAACCAGCTTCTTTTGTAACTATGAAACATTCACCCTCCCTTTACAAATGTGTACTAATCAATTTTGATTTTAGCACTTCTTGCTGCTGGAGGGCTTGTACCGATATGCTGGAATTAGGGGAAACCCTCCCCAGTATTCTGTAGCTGTTCAAGGTGCTAGAATGGTTCTAGTGGACTTGCATGAATCAGGGTGCAGGAACGGCCTTGGGCTTCAGTTAAACCGAAGCACTTTACCATTTTTCTTCTGTAGGGATGATGTAGCAGTAGTGTGTGCCACTCAATCTCTTTTTAATACAGTTCTTGCAAGATGCTTTTGCATGTACCCCAATTACTCTTAAACTATGGTAACATAATACTGCAAAGAAGGAAGATAGCAGCTTCCTGTTAAGTGTATTCAGGTCAGTGGGCTTTGGTTTTATTTAAAAAAACCCAGTGCATTCATTTGAAGTGTGCTCTGGTGTAGGTGTGCTATACCCACGCCATGTGCTGCAGTCATGTAAAATCTAACTAATGGGGGCATTGTGCATATACACATTTTAACAGATTTCTTCCCATTGTATATCTATAACTGGGTTGTTTTTACATAAATAGTGTCTTTTTCATTACTGTTAGTGATGGAGCCTCTATTTTAAGGAAAGGCAGTTAGACTCCTGCAAGTAGAAGTGCTTGCACAGGTGGGAGGGGGAGAGAGGAAAAAAGCAGGAGAATCAAAGGGAGCAGTTTGTAACTGCATCATTCCAAATAGCTAAAGCAGGCAAATAACTCCTCTTGCCCAGGAGAAGGCCAGTGTGAAATTGCAGTAATCGTACAGGAGTACACTCTAGTCAAGTACCTTTTTCTGTTTTATGCCATGGACTGAGCACTCAGTGCTGGTGCCTCAAAAAGAGCCAGTGGCAGGTTTGTGTTACTGGTCCAATGTTGAGTTCGGGCTGCTTCTCCTGTCTCCTTCCTCAACCCCATATGCTATACTTCCTGCTACTCATCTTACTCTTCCCCCTGCCCCTTTCTTTCATGCTAGATTGCAGAGAGGAAGGGAAAGAGGTTGTAGGTGAGCCTATTTCCCCCAGCTGCTCCTGCATGCACTGGTTCTTGGTATATAGCTGGTCATGCAGTCTCTGTTGCATGGACTCTCAAACAGGGGAAAGGAGACAATAGGCACAGACACACTAAAATAAAAGGGCCCAATACTGCCTCAATTAAAACAAATCCAGTTTCCTGCTTATGGATTTGTGCTTAGGTCTGTATCTAGCTGTTTTGAGCCCTTTAGGTGGGCTATATGCACAATGTATGAATCAGTTCACCTTGTCCTTTTTGTTGCTATTATTGCAGGAGCCCAGCATCTACTGTAGCAAGCTCCAGCCTGTTCCCAAGTGGGAAAAGCTATAACTGAAACAATTAGTGTCACACTAATTGCTCTCTCCTTTTGAAAGGAGGGAATTTTCAGCTCTTTTAACAGCAAACTTGTTTAACCAAAAACTGCAGCTTAAGCTGCTATATTTGTAACTAGAGTAACAGTGCCCAAGCCACTGCTCTGTAATCAGGTGGAAAGCAGTAAAAAGCTGCCCATGGATATATGTAAGTAGATCTCAAGAATGTGTGTGTCACTTTTACTGTGCCCGCTTGATAGCTCATGGGAGAGATAGTTTTGATGTTATAAATATAGTGCTCTGCAGTCTAGGTCAGTTAATCCAAAACAATCCATACTGCAGCAATCCCCCTTCTTAGTGCTAGTGTCATGTTATGTCCAAGCAGTTGCTTAACAGAAGCATGAGACTGTAACCAGCATCAAACACCTCCCCGGCCTCATAGAGACACAACTGAGGCATTCAAACCCCAAAGGAGAGACAGTCATGACTGTGTGTGTGTGCTGAAGCAGTCGAATTGTGATGACCTACAGTTAGCACAATGAGAGATCTCTCACAGACATGGGCAGAGCTTGTTTGGGTATGCAACATAAAGCCCTACCACTTTTTCTTCCCTTCCCCCTGCAACACCTGCTGTGAAAGTCACAAAACCAAATACCAGTATGGTGACATCTATCCATTGATACAAAGTATATCAGAGCACAAAGTACTTTGCTAATTGTTTTCTTATTCAGGTGTTATAAAACTTATGGCACCAGCATGATTTAAATTAATGCAGCCAGATTGGGGTTTTTTGCCATTACTGCATTCTCCACCATGTTATTAATTAAGTTGTAGAATAACTTCAAGGATGAAGACACCATGGGCTAATGTACAAATACCTGATGATTTATTCATTGAGAAGTTAGTTGGTATGAAATCAGCAGCTGTTGGCCAAGACAACGGTGATAAAATCTCTCTCTATCGAGAGAGAGAGAGATGAAAGACTCCCTCCCTCTAAAAAATATATATATATATATATATATCAAAGAAGTGTTTGTTTTGCTTTCTAATTTGCCAGGTTAGAAACTAAATAAATATCCAGACTTTTTTGCCTGAACGGAGACCAATTTAAAGGGAACAAACTAGGCCCTCTGCTATTACAAATCAGCTGGCATGGTGCTATCAAATAATTCACTGGGGTGCATCAGGAGGTTTAAAAACCAGTCATTCTCTCCCTCCTCCCACTGCTACACAGAGAGGGTTCAGAGAATACATGTATACAGGCACCCCAGTAACTATAGATAAGAATTTCTCACAGCTGACTCCCAGGTTTAAGGTAACACACACCTATACCACAAATCATCATCCAAAAATGTGGGGGTGGAATTTTTAAGAGTGCTCAGCTTTAGCCTAATTGCTCCCACTGAAGTCACAGAGTTTTACCCATGACCC
Organism: Terrapene triunguis; assembly: GCF_002925995.2. NCBI lineage: Eukaryota > Metazoa > Chordata > Testudines > Emydidae > Terrapene > Terrapene triunguis. The sequence continues at coordinate 80,913,611 of NW_020664417.1, forward strand.
CAGTGGCAACAGTTAGGCCCATGTTGAGTGCATTTGAAAATCACACCCTCCATGTCCAATGGGTGGGATGTAAACATGTGAAGAGGTAGAGGGAGGATGTTTTACAACATGGGTACTTTTTGGCTAAGGGGGAAGGGATAGGCCTGGTTATAGCCAATCATAGCTGAGGTTAACATAGGAACAGGATTAAAGTAAATACCCAGCATAACCATTACTCTGTTCATAAAGTGATGCTGCTTCCCAGCTAGTGTAGTCAAGGCTAAAATATAAACCAATAAACAGGAAAATAACTCTTATTAAGGAATGTAAATGAAGTAGAGTTCACTTGTGTTGTTTGATCCAGTTACTTTTAACCATGATCACCAGATCTTTATATCTCCACATGAATTATAAAAGGTAACAGATGCCAAAACCACTTTTATATACTTAACTTTTCTGGTGGTTGCTATTTTGACCTTCAATATAGTTGCAAATAAAATTTGCATAGCAAACTGATTATATTCAAAAATCCAGAGATTGGACAGTTTTTTCTTCTATAACTACTTCAATGCCATACAAATATTAAATGGTTTCCTTAAGAAGAGATTATGAAGCATATGAATAAAAGCAATGAAGCCAATCCCCTCCCCCCTGTATTTTATTTACAACCTCTTAAACCCAGATCAGGAATCACATAGGTGTTGAAACTTTTGCTGTTCAAAGAAAGGCCCTATTCCAGGAAATAGACATGTCATAGAAACAGCAATCCAGCAAGTGAGCAAGCAGCTGATGAGCCTATCTGCTTTGTGAAAGCTGGTGTGGGCATTTGCAGACAGCTAATTACATGTACCTCTTCACAGTGATACTAGGAAATGCAACACAAAAGAACACACAAAGTCAAAGGGTTCTTCATTCTAAATAGTGATCCAACTGTTACCATGCAGTTTCCTGTGGATATATTTTGTATCTTTCAACTTAACATACCTTCAGTAGCCAGGATTATTACAGATAAAATATTATCCAAAATACAGATGGTTTAATGGCTCTTGTCAGCGCTGCTTAAGTGCAAAATACAATACAAAAAATGCACTCTGGAGGTCCATCCGATTATTTATGGTCCATTAAGAAATACAATTTCAGCATTTGCTTCAGTTTCACTGGTTAATTTAAGCCTTCCACAGAGTGTGGGAATGGAAAAAAAAGCACATTGGAAGAGGAAAACTAGTCAGCCATCTAATAGTTGTATGGCATTTTTAATTCTTATAAATTGGGCCACTACGATTCTTTCACAACTCCCACCAAGGCAGGCCTCAAGGTACGCCCATGCAGCTTATAGCCAACCTTGGATACTAATGCAATAGAACCAGGCTCCTTCCCTTCCACGGGAGCATGGAACAAAGCTTCATGTTCATAGGGATCAAACCTGGCTCCAACAGGATTCAGTTTGAGCAGGCCGTGCTTTTTGAACACTTTTTGAATCTGTACTTCTGTCATGACAAGACCATCATACAGGTTCTTCAGATGAGGGTTTTCATCCTTGAGTTCCTCTTTTGGAACACTCTCAGTTGCTTTTTCCAAAATGTCAGCAACTTCTAATAAGTCCTTGCAGAAGCTCTGAATCCCTATAACGAGATGGACAGCCATAAATCACAAGCAACATCAAATTCATTCTTCTTAAGGGGATATAGTTACATTTACATTTAAAAAAACCCTAGTATTGTTAGAGTTATCTGAGATCAGGGGAAAGTTAATATCCCTCACCCACGCCCCCCATTTTAGTCTGTGCATTTATGCAGTTTGTGCAGTGTCAGCATCCCTTGTTTGTGTAGATTCTGTCATACAGCAGTAGGAGAGAGAGTTTTTAAAACCGGAAAATGCAATTATAAAATCAAAAAGTCACAGGTGGACTAATAGGCAGGTGTAGTAAATAAAACTACTTGACTCATTTTTAAAATTATGAGTGGATTTCAAATTGCTACTAAATCAATTTCACTTATGCGCTTTTTTTCCAAACATCTCATCAAGGGAGTTATATTTCTGAGTTCCTGCAGGCCACCAACCTAACAACAATATAAAAATACAGAATACAGAAGTGGATTGTTTAATTCTGGAGTAGGGAAAGTATATGACTCCCTCAGCAAGTAGTCCAATTATTATTAAATTAGCCAAGAGACACAAACACAATCACCACCCTCAAGTTAAGTAATTCACTTTTTTCCTCTCCCATCCTGGGATTTTTCTGGTGTCACTCCTATTTTGTCCGATCTCTCACATTGTGTCCCACATCTGCATCTTCATTTGAGCTGCTAAAGCTGCTCATAATAGCACTGAATGGGAAAAAAAGGGAGAGGAAGCAGGCCCTTATTCAACCAGTAGCCTAACTGAGGTGAACAGGGACAGAGCTGAAGATCTTATTCAGCAGAACTCCTCCCCGTTTCCCCCATGTGCCATTTAAAGAGGTGGGTTCTGAAGCCACACCTTCTGCCCAAAACTCCATTGGCTAGTTTCCACAGGGGATTTTAGCTGAGTCCCATAAAGCTCTCCCAGTTCATCTGACTTTTTAATGCAGTAACTCCAAGAAGAGCTATAGCACAATGGTTGTGTCCCCTGAAGCTGCTTGCTGGCTAGCTACAGTCATGATCAGTCCTTGCCTGCTGTAGGACTGTCTCCAGAAAAGTGGTCAAGGAGAGTGGAGGAGATTTTTCAGGAGCAGTGATGTATTTCCACATAAAGGTGAGCCAATAAGATGCTGCATTATGGACAAAATCAAGCCGAGAATATTAAAGCCTAGATTATAACCAGGGTAACTGATGTAGCCAGGACACCAGGAATAGGTGTGAATAAGTTCTAGCAGAGAACTGTGTGAGACTGGCCTATGTGGCTGCCACTTAATGCATTTAGATATTCCCTCCTCCACCAACAAGACTTTTTTTGGGTACTACTAAGGGTCAAAGTTATGTACATCAGCTAAAATTGAACTTAGGGTGCTGAGCTAACAGTATCCATGCAAGAATTCTATAGGGACACTGGCTGCCCAGGGAAACTTTCCAAGTAAGTTTCAAATCCACTTGATTCCTTCCTCTATGCAGGCCTAGAACCTGTGCAAAACAATACAGACTTTACCAGCAAGGCCATGCAGTCACTTTAATATCTGTATAGTTTGATACGGGTATCTTTAGACACCGATAATGGATATGGGATTGTCAAATGCTAAGCAAATGATTTTAAATCTAACAACTAACCAAAACTTCAAGTATAGCTACCTTAAACACTGAAAGTCCCAAATTAAGTTTACAGATAAGATGGCCACACCACAGAGTATGCAAATAGTTCACAGTCCAGAGCAGAGTGAAAACTTATTAACTTTCAGAGAATCATAGAAATGTAGGGCTGGAAGGGACCTCGAGAAGTCATCAAGTCCAGCCTGCACTGAGGCAGGACCAACTAAACCTAGACCATCCCTTACAGGTGTTTGTACAACTGGTTCTTAAAAATCTTCATTCCACAACCTCCCTTGGAAGCTTATTCAAGAGCTTAACTCTACGCTGAGTTAGAAAATGTTTCCCAATATCTAACCTAAATCTCCCCTTCCTGAAAATTAAGGCCATTCTTGTCCTATCTTCAGTGAATATGGAGAACATTTGATCACCATCCTCTTTATAACAGCCTTTAACGTATTTAGAGACTGATATCAGGTCCTCCCTCAGTGTTCTTTTCTGGAGACTAAACATGCCCAGTGTTTTTTTTTTAAACTTTTCCTCATAGGTCAGGTTTCCTAAATCTTTGATCACTTTTGTTGCTCTCCTTTGGACTCTCCCCAATTTATCCACATCTTTCCTAAAGTGTGATGCCCAGAATTGGACACAGTACTCCAGCTGAGGCTTCACCAGTGCAAAGCAGAGTGGGACAACTACCTCCCCTGTTTTACATACAACACTCCTGTTAGTACACCCCAGAATATTAGCCTTTTTCACAACTGCATCACATTGTTGACTTCTATTCAATTTGTGATCCACTATAATGCCCATCTACCCAGTTGTTTCCCATTTTGTAGTTGTGCATTTGATTTTTCCTTCCTAAGTGCAGTACTTTACACTTATCTTTACTGAATTTCATTTTGTTAAACTCAGACCAATTCTCCAATTTGTCAATGTCAATTTGAATTCTAATCCTGTCCTCTAAAATGCTTGGAACCCCTCCCAACTTGGTGTCATCCTAAGTTTTATAAGAACACACTCCACTCTTTTATCAAGTCATTAGTGAAAACTATTGAGTAATACCAGACCCAGGACTAACTCCTGCAGGATCCCACTAGATGCGCCATCCCAGTTTGATAGCAAATCACGAATAACTACCTTTCAAGTACAGTCTTTCAACCACTTATGCGCCCCCCTTACGGTAATTTCATCTAGACTGCATTTCTCTAGTTTGCTTTGCCCTTCTGCTGCTTACAAGATATCCAAGGTGGTCTCAGATTTGAAATTGACAAGCTTCTTCCAGTAAGAGTTTGCAGTTTACAAGTACTTGCACTTTGTGCTGTTGTGGATATCTGAATAAATCTCAGCATAGAGCTTCTGTTTCCTCAATGAAATAATTAGGCAAGTGGGAATGGACAATTTTACAATCATGTAAACAATCTGAAATTTTTTTCACTCAAGATTTACTTGAATCTTTCGTACTGCTGTAGCATCGAGGGGCCCCAATCATGGATCAGAACCCCACTGTGCTAGGCACCATACTAGTATGAATGCTTGTGAGGAGTGAACTTCAAATTAAAGTATTCAAATGTTCATGGAAACTGTACAAGAGTCCTGAATGTTGTTGAACTGAAGTCTGCTTCTTTTTAATCTTTATTTAATTGGCTATCCTGTTTTTAGGCTTTAACTGTGGAGTTAAACTAATGTTAACATGTTACCGTTCATATTGCTATATTTTGTCAACTGTAGGTTAGGAAAGAAGATGAAACAGTTATGGATTCACACTATATAGGCTCAGATCCACAAAGGAACCTAAATCCCAGATTCAGGCACCACTGCAATTCACAAAACCTCCGCCTGGCTGCCTCCTATCTCTGTAGGTGCCTAAACTCAACACCTACATTTATTCTGTAAGTGTCTTCGAAATGCCTAAGTTTCTATCTCTGAGTATGCACACTGCTGCCTCAGGCAAGAGCCCAGACGCTTACCCTCATGCCTAAGCCCTAACGCGATCTTCATACCAGGGGAAGATAGGTAGGGCAATGGCTATCTCGCCCATGAGGCCCGATCTGGTGGGCGTGTGCTAAACTTGCCTTACTCAACACAACATTGTTGGGGGCAGGCCATGGCAGCAGAGGGACCTTTAGCTCAGTGGTTAGAGCATTTACCTAGAAAGCAGGAGATCTCAATTCAACTGTCCCTTCTGCCTGAGGAAAAGAGATTTGAACAGGGGTTTCCTACCTCACAAGTCAATAATGCCCTGGTCACAGGACTATGGAATACTCTGATGTAGGGGTCTCAATCTCTCATCTTGAAGCCACTCGATTTTGTATATTTGCAGTGGCCAGATAAAGTAAGAATACAACAACAGTCCAGTGGTTAGGCACTCTCCTGAGTGGTGGGAAATGCCTATTCAAATCCTCTCTCCTCTTCAGGCGCGGGGGGGAAAATAACCAAGTCTATCACATCCAAGGTGAGTTCCCTAACCACTGTGCTAAAGGTTATACGGTAGGCATCCTGTAGCTAGTATGTATGGAGTTAGGTGGGTACTGTCACTGTTCTGGCAAGAAACAACAGTTTTTTCCACACCACGACCAACATAGTTCTACCACTACAAGCTTTAAGTGTAGACCAGGCCTAAGTCCCTTTGTGGATCTGGGTCACAGTGCTATCTTTTGCTACTACAATATTTACAATACAATACCATTTCCATTTTGCACATTTGTTTTCAGAGGATAAAAAGAGCTATTAAAATATGCTTTAGTCAGAACTGTCAAACATGACATAAAAAGACACTTAGCACAATTAGCATTCCTTGAAGTTGGTGGCAGTTGCATGTGCTCAGCCCTCTGAAAAATCTAGCTATTTACTTAAGTTAACGTTAAGCATTCATGAGTTTTGGCATTCCGACTTACCAGAAAAATCTATTTAAATTTCAACAGGCTTTTAAAAAAGTAATAAGAAAGCAAGTAGTTGAATACTTCTGGTTTCAGATCCCTTGCACTCAAATTTAAGATTGGATTTGGAGGTGGAGGGGTGGGGTGTTAGACCTGGGAAGAGGAAGAGAATTCAGGCTACAAGTTGCACTGAGACTTCACCAGTCCTATATGTATTAGGTTTGGCTCCCTCACTTTCTACAATGAAAGCTCACAAGCAGTTAAATTCATAATATGGACTATGTTGCCCCTAGGTATTAAACAGCTAAAACTTTCCTAGTAAAAGCAGCAACACTTCAGTGCAGTATGGTAAATACTTTCCTTGTAAAACTGGTATAATAATGCCACATGTAATAAATCCAACAAATGCAGATCCAAACATGAAGATTATACATCATGTCAGTGTACAAGTGCCATTATGACTCATACTTATAAGTTTCTGGAAAATTTTGCAGACACCAAGCAATCCAGAGTTTTTTGAGGAATCCAGGTACATCTAAATCTAATGCTTCTAAAACTCACGCAGTTTTACACCCATCCAGTGAAATCGTAATGACACTGAAGCATCTCAAATCACTTCAAATTTATATCAGGACACTAACATTTCAGGCTCTCAGCAACACGTTATAACAAGGATATGCCAATATATCTGGGAGTTCCAAATGGTGGAGTTGTGGATGAGTGGCAGTGTCCGCTCTGAATTTCCAAGTTTAATTTTTCAAGTTAGTATTACAGCACCTTACAATACAGCTCATGCACACAAGTAATGTCTCCACCCACCATACAACTTTGCCTCTTCTACCAATTTCTGGCTTCTTTGCCTCAAGTTTTCTGTATCTGCCAGGGCTCGCTTGTACTTGTCCTGAGGAAGAAGAAAAAGCATATTGCAGAAAAGATCCCATTACAGCCTGTATATTGCGTGCCAATAATTCAAACCAAGGCTCTTATTCTCTTAATTTCATTACAAAGCAGCAGTTTAACAAGCTAGACTGTGGTTTATTATGTTATTAAAAGTTACATCTAAATTCCAAACAATATTTGTACTTAGCACTTCAAATGAGTGTACAAAGACTAATCCTCATGTCCTTGTGATGTAGGCATGTATTAGCCTCATTTTGCAGGTGGAAAAACAGGGGAGGGTTCAGTACTTCTGTGTTCACTCTCTTGCCCACAAGTGTTTTTTTTTGTTTGTTTTTTAGGGGACTTGGGGCAGGGAGAAGATACACGGAGGTGGCACAGGAAGAAAAGATGTGCTTCCAGGTTGTCAGGCCCAGATCCACCAAGGTATTTTAGGCTCCTAACGTCCATCAAAATCTATGGAAGTTAGGAACCTAAATACCTTTGTGGATCTGGGCGTCAGTGTGGGGGTGGGTTTTTTTTTATTCTTAACTAGAGCTGTGAAGTACTGGAATGTCAAAAAGTTTGCCTCTCCTAAACCCTTATACATTCCAGACCAGACTTAGAACATCACATGGGATACCTCTGCACTGACTCAGTATGCCACAAGCATGGCATGATGTTGTCTTTTTATTTTTGTGTCAATCCATTTGTTATCAGCAGAGCAAAATAGTCTTACTTAGCCACTGGTTGGTGAACTGTCCTCACATCCTCCCAGACCTCCTATTCTCACCTGTTAAACATTCTGAACCCCACACTACAAGGGAATAGGACACTTCTGTACCTCTGCTTCCTGGCACCTCTGCTCTCTACCAGCTGAGGAAGGAACGCTACAATTTAGCCCATGAATGCAAATTTATCACATGCCGGAGTCACCATATACTAGTTCTTTCATCATAGTAGCCAACATCTTCAGATTGCAGGGGCTACATGTTTGCTCAGCTTTACCTTCCAAAACCTGTCTGCTCATGCTTCCTTAACTAAGGGAGAGGCAAGGTGGGTGAGGTAATATCTTTTATTGAACCAACTTCTGTTGGTGAGAAAGAGATAAGCCTTTGAGTGCACTTTCAGGAAGAAAGAATGAGCATGCAGACCCAGAAGGCTGAAAATAAAGGAAAGGGCTTCAGGTCTTTCTTAGGTTATAAATAAAAATTAATTTGGTCTCAGTTCAGTCACAAAGACATTATGCAGTTTGGCACCTCTGGAAGTGCCTGTTAGAGAGAGATGCCAAGAAGCAAAACAGTAGGTTTTGCCAGTGCAGGCTGGGGAAAAAGTGGATTGGCAGAATTTGGAGAACTCTGCAGAGTGTATTCATATGTTATGCCTCGCTCATGCCACTGCTATTGTTACCAATATAACCACTAAACTCAGATTTAGTTCAGTAGCTGGATAAAAAGGCTAACTCCTCCAGGATTACTAAAAGAGAAAGAGAGGCTAAGGAGAAAATATGTGAGTAAAGATAAAGTAGCTTATGTTCCCAGGCCTCAGTGATGAGTATTATCACCCACATTTTTCTAGACTGAAAAATAAGGCCCAGAGAGCCTATTAGCAGTCTGTTCCCAGCAAAATGACTATGTACTACTAATGGACTAAACTTAAAGGGAAAAGTCCAATTAGAATATTACATTCATGAAATAATTGCTACATAGTCTTATCTAGCTTGTGTACAGTGCACTTGGAACTTCACACTTTTCCTAAAACGTGTGCATGCTGGCTGACCAAAAGACCCTTACAGTCATTTCTTTTAGTTGCTCTTCCAATTTGGCTTTTTCTTCAATGAATATCTTCTCAGCAGACCTTGGTTCAGCCTTCGGTTTATTCTGGCTCTGACTCTGGTCATCTTCCAAGTTCTGTCCAGTGCTTTTCTGTTGTGTTGCTATGCAAAGCAACCGTGGAGAAGTCCTAAAGCAAACATAGTCAGAGCAATAGTCAGCTGCTCATCCTAGGAAAGATTAGTGGTTTTTGGACATACTGAACACTTGATTTGCCTTTATCACATACAGAAGAAACCTCCATCCTAAAGTCAGAAAAATGATTTATGAAGAAACTAAGGCTACAGTCCTGCAAGCCATGTGCATATGCTAAACTGTGAGTAGTCCCACAGTGCATAAGATTTGCAAGACCTTAGTCTGTAGTTCCTTGCTAACTGTAACTCCATATGTGATATGGAATGGTGTCCACAAGAATCTCTGCAGTCTTGACAGCCCAAAACTAGAAAAACTCTACAAGTTGGCCTAATCACTGTTCCATCTACCTGCACCCCCGCTCCTATTCAATTATCTTGGGGGGAAATATCTTGGAAGCATGCACAGAAAGCTTGAAATTACACCCTTACCATAACAGAGGTAGTATTTTCCTTCCCCGTTTAAAGAGAGGTGACTGCTCACTAGCTTTTTTGCCCCAAATTCTGCAATTATGAGGCCTGGCATGTTTTTAAATAAAAGCTTATTTGAGAACACATTTAGGAACATTGCTTAGAACTAAATCAGGCCTGAAAGGTGTGCTGAAGCCTCAAGTCCTTAGTCACATCAATTTACTGTTCTCTAGTGTTAAAGCATGATGGAAGTCTTTTATTCATTAGCTGGATTCAGGTGTGCCTGTACAGCTGCAGGTGTCATTCCATAGCAAGACAGCCACCACTAGCAGGCAATACAGGCAAACACATTTTAATTATTTCAAATAAAGATTTATTAAGTTTACTAGGGAAAGTTTCAGATGGTTGAGGGGAAAAATGAGGGCCACTTCCTTTTTCATTGGGTATATAATTTGGAAACAAATCCACAACAATTTAATTTCCTAATGTCCTGATTAATTTACATTTAAGGCTGAAGTCTCATGATGCAATAATCTGCAACACTTCAGTCACTAAGTTTCCTCTAAAACAAAGGAATTGGAATAACTACCTGCTGGTGAAGAAAAATCCAGAAAACTCTCTCATTTGTAAATGGCTAGTCCAAAAATTCAAGTATTGTGAGTAACTCGGAATCAGCAAAAGAATTCTATTACACTACTGATTCTTTGGCATCAGCAGAAATGGAGGTCTTTGCGTAATCATCTGTATCTGACATTTCTTAGTGGTTCATTTAATTTAAAATATCTATTCTTTAGGACAGTAGTTATCAAACTTATTTGACCGTGACCTCCTCCTCTGTGTCTCTAGTAGTTTACACCCTCCCACCCCACCTGTACATATACTGATAAAAAAATCAATATGCAACTCTCACTAAATATTAAAAACAGTCAGGCATTGATTCAAACAGAGCCATTTCAGTATATAGTAATGTAAATTTTAAGTAAGATGCTGCTTACAGACATCACACTGCTGTTACTAGTGTGATGGGTATGCCTGTTTTTTGGAGCAGAGCAATTCTTTGAATTTCACAAATGAGCCAACAATCCATTGTAATAAGAGCAAAACAAAACTGCATTGTGGTCGATGCTGCAAATGGATTAACGACTTGGCATAATGCTATGAATCTTAACAGAAATCCATCAAAATGCACAGCGCCATCTGAGGACCTGATATGTCTGGATGAATCAGCTTTGCTAGCTATTCATTGCTGTGGGTAAAGTGTGCACAGTAATTTTTTTTTTGTCCTAAAAGCTTGTCATGCCCCTCGCATACATTCTGCATGCCACTGGCCCCCACTCCCCAGTTTGAGAATCTCTGCTTTAGAATGATTTTGTGCCCATTTTTCCATGAGTGAGAGGTGCATGTGTTGGGGCGGCAAGTGCAGAAAGAAGATGGCACATGAGGACATCCTCTTTCCCTCACGTATCTTTGCCTCTGTTCCTACAAGTGACTCTAGGCCTTTATTAACAAAGCCCCATATGCTTAAATCACTTCCCTCTTACATCTTGCATCAACAACTTAAAACCTATAAGCCTACACACAGGTAGGCACTGCCATATTTATTTAGATGCCTTAATAAATACAGATGCAGCTGATTAACTTGAGTGAGTTTGAAAGTTGCCGGAGAGTCTCTTCACTCCAACCTGTGATCTCTTTTAAGAAATAAAGCACCTTTATCCTAGACACCCATTGCTGAATGACAGTAATTACTGGCTCCCTCCCCCTTGCCTTGTCTACCTGATCATTAAATCCTTCAACAGAAATGCATCCAAACTGCATGAGCTGTGAAACATGACATTTTGGGGAAAAATAGGACATGAAACATGACATGACATGACAGCATAGCACCAGATTGAGTGTGGTTACTGTTAATTTGCTTTCACAGGGGATTTCTCCCTGCTGTTACACTACTCTCATAAGTTTGGCAACAGCAAGGATTTCTATTGCAGCATTTAAAATGCCACTGAGTTGGAGATTAGGCATTTTATTACACACAATCCTGCAGCCTCTATGGTGGGAGTGAAAAGCGCAGCCACCAGAACTACACAGTTCTGTATGGTGCTTCTCACCAGTGAGCCACTGATTTCCCTCACATGGGCTGCCTCCCTCCCAACAAACAGGTCAAGCTTAAACCTTCTCTCCCACTCTTGGGGGTGGGGGTGTGGGGAAGGATGAGACCATGACAAGGACATTTTTCTCTTGATGGCAAGGAGATGTGCCACACAGAGCTGCACAACTCCATCCCCTAAAGCAAACTGCCAACCTTGTCTCCCCTTGAGTGAATGAGGGACTCCCTAGCTCGGTAGGGCCCTGCCTTTGCCCCTTTTTCTGCTGCTCTCCAGGGTAGGTGTGTGGGACAAGGTGCAAGAATCTTCACTCCCCCACCCAGGCCGGGAGAGAGTCACCAACGTTCATTCCCCAGGTGAGGGGAAGGAGGAGGCCGAGCCCTGGCGAGGGGCAGGTGGTGATCGAGGGCAGAGACCCTGCTGTGGGCGGGGCTTCCCTAGGGCCTCGCCTATAAAACACAGGCCCCAGGACAGGCTAACCCGGAGGAGACCCAGGCATGCGGGCCGGCCAACAGGCGCTGGGCTCCCCGAGCGGGACGGGGGGAGACTCCTACCCGCCACCTCCCCAGGCGAGCTCAGCGGCCGTTCGGGGGAGGGGTAGGGTCTGCACGGCCCGTGCCGCCCCGCCGGCCCCTCTGCGCGCTCCCGGGACCGGAGCGCAGGGCTCATTCCGCCCCGCCTCCGGGCCGCAGCCCCCCAGGGGTGGGGGAGAGACGGGCCCGCGCCGCCCTTACCGCAGCGGGCAGCTCAGCAGCGGGTAGCGCCGCGGTCTCAACAGCAGCCGCACACACCGAGCCGCCGCCATGACTTCTCCGAGCTGAGTGCGTGCTGCTCGCTCTCCGCCGAACGCCCGGGGTCACGGCCAAGCCACGGCCCAATCAGCGGGAGGGGCACCCCTCGGGGGCCGAGAGTGACGGGACCAAGCTCCAATCAGCCGGGCCGGCCTCCCCTTGGGGGTGGGGCCTGCCCCCTTCCTGGCTCATAGCACACTTGGGTGAGAAGAAGTTGAAAGGTCGCAGACGACTCCGTTGCCTTCGCTCAGGGGCGAGGCCACGGGTGAGGGCTGGGCGTGGCCAATTGAGGGGAGAGGGAGACAGTGAGCGCTCTTGGCTGCTCTTGCCCGCCAGCTCTTCCCGCGCTGGGGGGCTCAGGCCCTGCGGGGCTCTCTGGGGAAGGGGACTAGGCCCCCCCTGATGCCCTGGCCTAAGCCAGTGCCTTGTCCCCCCTCCCCCATCCAGGGCTGCCTGTGGTCGGGGTGCCCATTTCAGATGGGGGAGGGGGCACCTTTCACTCTGATTCCTGGGGCCACTTAGGCACTTAAACCCCGTGTTTTGGCAGGTAACTTAGCAATTAGCTGACAGGAGCCCTGTATCTAATGGCTTTATAAAGAAAACTAAATAAATATTAGACCCACTCAGTTCTAGTAGCATGTTCTGACATCTTGTGGCAAGTCACTTAAGGGACACTGGTTCGATTTAAAATTTTCATGTGAATTCTTACTTCGTTACTAACTCTGTGGAGAGAGAGAGAGAGACCCTGTCAGGACTCCTGGGTTCTATCTCCGCTCTGGGAGGGGAGCTGAGTCTAGCGGGAGGCAGATACATCTGGATTTTATGTAAGAGCATCAGAATGGCTATGGCCATACTGGATATGACCAAAGGTCCATCTAGCCCAGTATCCTGTCTTTCATCAGTGGCCAATGCCAGGTGCCCCAGAGGGAATGAACTGAACAGGCGATCATGAAGTTGCCCTGTTGCCCACTCCCAGCTTCTGGCAAACAGTGGCAAGAGACATGCAGAACATGGTGTTAGCCATTGCTGGACCTATCCTCCATGAACTTATCTAATTCTTATTGGAACCCTGTTATAGTTTTGGCCTTCACAACATCCACAGGTTGACTGTGAAGAAATACTTCTTGTTTTTGTTTGTTTTAAATCCGCTGCCTGTTGATTTCATTGGGTGACCCCTAGTTCTTGTATTATGTGAACAAGTAAACAACATTTTTTCCACACCATTCATGATTTTATAGACCTTTATCATATCCCCCTTAGTCATCTCTTTTCCAAGATGAAAAGTCTCAGTCTTTTTAAGCTCTCCTCATACAGAAGGTGTTCTATACCCTTAATCATTTTGGTTGCCCTTCTCTGTACCTTTTCCAAATCCAATATATCTTTTTTGAGATGGGCTGACCAAATCTGCACTATTCAATATGTTGGTGTACTATGGATTTACATAGAGGCAATAAGGTATTTTCTGTCTTATTATTTATCCCTTTCCTAATGATTTTCAATATTCAGTTAGCTTTTTTGATTGCCACTGAACATTGAGCAGATATTTTCAAAACTATCCACAATGACTCCAAGATCTTAGTCTCGTTAGAGGCGTGTGTGTGTGTGTATCTCTTCCTACTGTATTTTCCACCGCATGCATCTGATGAAGTGGGTTTTAGCCCACGAAAGCTTATGCCCAAATAAATTTGTTAGTCTCTAAGGTGTCACAAGTACTCCTCGTTCTTTTTGCTGATAGAGACTAACACGGCTACCACTCTGAAACCTTCTGCCATTGTGTTGCCCAGTCACCCAGTTTTGTAAGATCCCTTTGTAACTCTTCAGTGTGCTTTGGACTTAATTATCTTGCGTAATTTTGTATCATCTGCAAATTTTGCCACTTCACTGTTTACCCCTTTTTCCAGATTATTTATGAATATGTTGAATAGGACTGGTCCCAGTACAGACCCCTGGGGGACAACTATTTACCTCTCTCCATTCTCACCATTTATTCCTACTCTTTGGGCTTGTCTACACTGGCACTTTACAGTGCTGCAACTTTCTCTCTCAGGGTGTGAAAAAACACCCCCCTAAGCGTAGCAAGTTTCAGCGCTGTAAAGCCAGTGTAGGCAGTGCACCAGCGCTGGGAGCTAAGCCCCTCATGGAGGTGGTGTGGAGTTTTTTTTTTTTTAGAGCGCTGGAAGAGCTCTCTCCCAGTGCTCTGCCGCAACTACACAAGCCACGTTAAAGCACTGCTGCGGCAGCACTTTAACGTTGCCAGTGTAGACTAGCCCTTTGTTTCCTATCTTTTAACTAGAATGCCTAGCAATGCTTTCAGGATCATCTAAGGATCCTTAATTTACTTTAATGACAAGCCTTTTGTTATTCTGTAAACTCACTGCCCCAAATGCTGTGCTGCTTCCAGCTTCTGAACTCATCACATCACACTCAAGCTGTTGCCGTTAAGAGCTCCCTTACCCCCCTAAATGGTGCCCCTGTCTGTGGTGCTGGGAGCTCCTGTGGTTCTCTCTGTCCCTAGGGTCACACTAGCTTAAAAAGCCAAGTAAGGTAGGGACAGACTAACTGAGGCCTTGTCTACTCTAGCCGTGATGCATAGGGTAGCATAGCTACATGCTGCAGTGAAAGGCTCTGGCAGCAGGGAACTGTTGGAGCCTTTCCCCGTGGCAGACGCCTTTATCTGAGGCAGGGAAAGCTTCAGGCAGTGGGATTCTACCAGGGATGGAAGTAACTTAAGGAACTTGCAGGTATGTAGGGCGGCCAGGGGCCTGAGCAAGGCGGGGGGCGGTGCTCAATGGGCAGGACCTTAGGTGGAAGGGGCGGGGCTGGGGCAAGACTCCCCCAGCCAGCCCTTCAGCGCGGCCCGGTGGCGATTTAAAGGGGCTGCTGGAACCCCGGGCCCTTTAAACCACTGCTGGAGCCCCACAGTAGCGGCGGCCGGGAGCCCTGGGGCTCTGGCAGTAATTTAAAAGGCCAGGGGCTCCAGCCGCTGCCAGGGAAAGCTGCCCCTTGCCAGTATGGTCGTCTGTGTACCAGCTCTTACCAGAACGACGTACTGGCTTACTTTTACCTCTGGATTCTACACTGTTAAAAATAGCAGTGTAGTTGTGGGAGGTGCTGCTTGGGTGTGTACAGAGCTGTGTAGGGTACATACCCTAAGGTTCTAGCAGGTCTTTACCCACCTCACGGTCTATGCTGCTACATATACCAGTGCTAAGTGGGTGTGTAGTGTATGTACTCTACAAGCTACCATAAATATCGACATAGCCTAATATGCAATAGTGACGTATCTAGGTAGGGTATGCCCTTTTTTCTGGTGCTGCTGTACCTCATTTGGGTTACCTAGCTTTAGGAAAGATATTGTGTAGCATGAATGTATAGATACAGAGATGGGCACTGAAGACCAGACCTTATCTGTTTGGAGCTAGACTTAGCGTTGGTTAGGATGGTGGCCACTTAAGACTAATTTGATCACTTAGGCCTGGTCTACGCTGGGGGGGGGGAGGTGTCGATGTAAGATACGCAACTTCAGCTATGGGAATACCTCGACTTCAGCTACGGTATCTTATTCCGACTTACCTCCCATCCTCACGGCGCGGGATCGACAGCTGCGGCTCCCCCGTCGACTCTGCTACCATCGCTCGCTCCGGTGGAGTTCCGGAGTCGACGGGGAGCGCATTTGGGGATCGATATATCGCATCTCGTCGAGATGTGATATATTGATCCCCGATAAATCGATCGCTACCCACCGATACGGCGGGTAGTCTGGACGTACCCCAAGACTACTAACTTATACAAACTCATCCATCTTTGTTTCTCTCTCTCCCATCCTTGTCTGTCTGTTTGTTTTAGTTTATCATAAATTTGGGCTGGGACCTCTGAGGCAGGGACTCTTTGTTCTCCTGACCCCTGATTGGGACTGCTGTGATAGAAATGTACCACCCTTACAAAGTATGGGATAAAGAGACACATTGTGTAAGTGTGGGTTACCTAAATAACAATACAGTGACAAAAGTTAGTGGGGTAGTCAGAATTAGAACATTTGTATTTGGAAGCTGGTCAGTCTCTCCCCTTTATTTTGTTCTGAAATACAAGAACAAGGGACAGTCAAGTAAAGTCATGGCCCAGTCTAGACAAGATATGAGAAACTTAATGTTTCTGAGAAACAGCTGCCAACACGTTAGGAATTAATGTCCTCCTCTGCCCCATGTATAGCATTGCATAGTTGGTTAGGTGTTAAGTACAATCCCGTGGCTGTGAAATTGACTGCAGAATACACCCTAGATGCACAGTTGTCATCTAGAGCAGGGGTGGGCAAACTACAGTCCGAGGGCTGCACCTGGCCCTCCAGATGTTTTAATCCGTCCCTCGAGCTCCCGCTGGGAAGCAGGGTCTGGGGCTTGCCCCACTCTGCGCAGCTCCCAGAAGCAGCGGCGTGTCCCCCCTCCGGTTCTTATGCGTAGGGGCAGCCAAGGGGCTCCGCATGCTGCCCCTGCCCAAGCGCTACCCCCACAGCTCCCATTGGCCAGGAACCGTGGCCAATGGGAGCTGCAGGGGCGGTGCCTGTGGACAGGGCAGCGCACAGAGCCGCCTGGCCGCACCTCCATGTAGGAGCCGGAGTAGGGACATGCCGCTGTTTCTGGGAGCTGCTTGAGGTAAGTGCTGCCTGGAGCCTGCACCCCTAGCCCCCTTCCATGCCCCAACCTCCAGCCCTGATCCCTCTCCTGCCCTCCGAACCCCTTGGTCCCAGCCTGGAACACCCTCCTGCACCCTGAACTCCTCATTTCTGGCCCCACCCCAGAGCCCTCACCCCCTCCTGCACCCCAACCCCCAATTTTGTGAGCATTCATGGCCCACCACACAATTTCCATACCCAGATGTGGCCCTCAGCCCAAAAAATTTGCCCACCCCTGGTCTAGAGTTTATGCTTTTATTTAAGAACATTAAAGTTTCTTTCTCAATTGTTCCAAAGATGACTTTCCAAACGTGAACAGCATAAACATGTACTGTATTTGCCTGAGTCTATGGGCAGCCCGAAAAATATTCTAAGAAGTGTGAACTGCCCTTGTTCATTTCAATGAGGTATCAAGTGGTGTCCTGGTTGATAATTATCTCACTGTTATAATTTTAGCAGAAACATCAAGCTGATGTGTTTATCTCAAACCAGTTCCCATGCCTTCACTGGTGTTCTATCATACTGTTGCTGCCTGACAACTTCTTCCTTCATTTATGGACTGTCCATACAAAATCTGAAGCACACTGAAAACTTGGGGGCAGTAAAAAAAAAAGTACAGTAAACTGAATTTATTATCCAATTAAACGTAAGAAATACTGTTCTCATAGCTTTCAGTACCGTAAAAAGAACCTTCCCTAAAAATCCATCTGAAGCTGCTGCAGCAATTCCAGTCTCCCATACCAGAGTGCTGCAGAATCTAGTGAGTTTAGTGCACAACTTTTAGGTCAAGCTTGCTGTAGAGCTCACGGTCTTGAGCACAGGTTTCTTTTGGGTAGTGATTGCCTTCCTCTGAAGCATCACTGCTTGACTGCTGCAGGAAGCAGCATATATAACTTACAAGACAAATGGGCTTGTGATATATGACAAATCCTATGTTCTGAGAACAATGAGTGTAGCAGATGCATCTTTATTAGCACTGGCCACTAGTTATGTGGAAGTGGGGTTTCTTTTAGCATATGATGCTTTGGAAGATAGCTGGCCATCCCAGTAAATGATCTGATAGTAGTGGCAACAAACATTGTAACTTTCACTTCCAACATCAGAATTAGCAATGTGTCTTGGGGGAGTTTGTCATTACTAGCATGAAAAAACAATGACCTTTGTGTTATGACATTGTTGCTTTCAAAGATACTGTTGCATTTCAATTTTTGTCCTTACCAAGACTTAAGAAAAACATTGTAGATTCTAACACAATGCTTATAATATTGTAGCAGGATTGAGGGCAGGGAGTGAATGAGTGGAGAAGGCTCATAAAGGGAGATGCATGCAGAAGGGTAGGAAGAAAGTGAACAGGGAGTAGGGACTCAATGTCTGACATACTAATGTTTCATGGGGAGGTTACTGGTCTCTTTTTAAAAACTCAGACAGTAGTCTGTCCTTTTCATTCTTTGTGCCTGTCACCTTCCCCTGACGCCTTCTGCATGGGTCTTCCTTTTTAGTCCTCTGGTCCTGATGCTATACTATTATCATCACTGAAAGCTGCAATTGCTCTGATTGTAACAAAAGAAGCTAACAGGATTGAGCTGAACTGTTGCTGAGCAGCCTCTGGTGGCAGATGTGACTAGTGATCAAGAAATAAATATTAGACTAAATATTTCCGATGTGAATTAGGTTCTGTTCTGCCCTTAGAATGCACTAATCCAACTGGTAGTTCAGAAGCTTTCAGCAAGTAAACAAGCTTAAGGGAAATCAAGATTTGGAAATGACCCTTGTGAAAGTGAGTTTGTTGGGATTTTCATTACTTCCACAGCTGTGAAGAAAAGACTACAACTAGAATAGCACAGATGTTGGTGGGTCAAGACTGAGGCACATGTGCAAAGCAAAGCTTGTAAGATTACACACTGCCTGTTTGCATTATGACTGTTGTTGGCCAAGGCTAATGTTCCAGTTACATGAACATTATTATTTGTATTAAGGGAGCACTTAGAGAGCTCAGCTGAGTTTGGAGCCTCATAGGGCTAACTACCCATAGGAAGAAAGTTCCGCCTCCAAAAGGCTTAATTTCAACTTAAAATATGGTGAGAATGTGTTCACTCTCTCTTCTTACTTAAAATACTGCAGCTTGTATTGTTTCGGTTATAGTGCCACCTAGTGAGTTTATTTTATTTGTGCAGGTAAGAGTGTCCAATATACATTTGCTGAATGTTCTGTGTAGCGGCACTGGAATAGCCTGTACACCTGTGTTATTGACTAGTTCTCACAATGTCAAGCTGGGCAGTCTTTTGCCCAACACATAAATGCCATATGTGCATAATGCGTAACACTGTGTAGCCATGCCTTCTGTTAGTTGCTGTCCTAAATCCCAAGTGTTGAGAGATAGTAAACAGATTCATGCAGTATTTTGCCCCAGAGGTGGATGAAGCTACAGATCATTTGTATGGGCTAATGGTCTGAATATGGGATACAGAGCCAGGAATCCCAGAGTACTAATCCCAGCTCTGCTAATGACTCCCTCTGTGGCCCATGACAGTCACTTAAACTCTCTACCTTAGTTTCTATTAGAGCTGGGCGGGAAACAGTTTTCCTGACCTGTGAATATTTTCCACTCTCAAATCATGACCAGAAGTTGAAATCTCGAAAATATTTGTGAACTGAAAAGCCAATTCCTCTTTTTTTTTTCTATTGAAATGTTTCATCTCAAGAACTTTGACACATTTCATTTATATTTCAACCTTTTTTCTTTAGCATTATTTCAGTCTAAGCTTAAATTTCAAAACAAAAGTTGTTTCAAACAGGAAAACTAGAATTTGTCATTTAGAAAATGACCAAACAAAATGTTTTGACAATGTCAAAACTTTCGCAACAATTTTTCAGGTTGGGAAATTTGTCAAACCCAGCACCTGTTTCAGTTTTGACAAACTGATGAAAAAATTCATTGAAAATTCCCAACCGGTTCTAGTCTCTGTATCTCTGATGTGGGACCTTCACAATGGAGCTGTGAAGGCTAATGTTTTTATAGTATTCTGAAGATATAAAGTGTCAGATAAGTGGGAAGTCTCTCTTATTTATTTGTAGTAAAAGGGTTTGGGGTCCTTCAGGATGAAAAGTGCTATATAAATGTAATGTTTGTTCTTAAATAATTTCTGCTTTAGTGTGAAGCAAAATTTAAAATTGTTTTTATTTCAGTGAAGAGACACGGTAATAGTTCTTTCTCTTAATGCTAAGATTCAGTCCACTGATATTCAATAGACAAACAGAATCCTATTACATGCTGTTACAAATGTGAACCATAACTGTGTTAACTATGCCTTAAGGGTAAAAGAGAGCAAAGGTGACTTTCATATATTATCTCTCCTCTGATCAGGTATTTGTATATAATTTTAATCAATTCAAATATTGAATTGAGGGGGAAAAGCCAAAAGTGAAATACAAAAATATCTTTGACACCTGAGCACTAGAATATTTACAAACCAGTTATACAGAGATATAAACTGAACTTCATTTTAAAAAAGTTATCCCATCTGCAAGAGCATTACTGAACAAGTTACCAAAAAATGAAGACAAATTGTTACTCCCACCTGTGCCCTTTAGAAAAGCTCTTAGACAAGAACACTTACTCATAATATACTGCAATGTGTCCCAGGGAGCATTCCAGTTGCGGAAAAAATCATTAAGAGAACCATCTTTGAACAATATAATAAAAAGTTATGCCCCCTAAAAGGACTATCAGGATCAAGAGTCACATACACCATTGATCCACTGCAGATGAAAGGCAGTAAATGAACCTATAACCCGGTGCTTGAATTGGAAAAAATTTTAACCACCTGCAATAAGAAGTGGGAGTGAAGGCTAGTTAGACCCCCTGAATTTGAACATTGCTAAGGTGGTGAATCTGACCATTCAAAATTTATAATTTTTAGTGCAAACGGAGAATTTTATACCTCCCAAGAAACTAAATAAAATATTTGCCTTCTACTCTCTACGTATGACAGAGAATATATGGAATAATTTACTATCTTTGGATTATAAAAGATGGCACTTTGCTCCAAATTCCCATAGTTTTTGTTAAAGAGGCAATGCTCTAACAGTCTTGTTTCTTTCTCTCTGATCACATTTTCCCCTATCTCTGAATTTCTACATTGGCTTTCTGTGTTCTGTATGGTCAAGCTGCTTCTCCTTGCCTTTTAGAACTCCCTTTCTGAACCTAGCTGGTCCTAACACTGCCCAAGTTTGCATCCTTACTTGCCTCTCCTCTGCCTTCATCTCACCTCCATGCTTTCTATCACATTGCCCCCTTTGCCTGAAATAGCTTCTCCACCAAGCTTCCTCCATCTTCACTTTCAAGAAACTATGCTAATACCACCTTTTCTATGAATCGTTAAGGCTCTAAGAGGGACTCCCACGCTGTGCATGTTTTTGTTTGTAATGTCCGTCTCCATCAGTGGCTTTAGAATGTGAGCCCTTCTGGCCAGGAACCCCTTTACCTGTTTGGCACTAAACTTGCTTTATACAGCACTATGTATATTTGTGGAGATACATATTGCTAATAAGGTCAGCTAGTATGTACCTGCCTTTGCTGTGGGGGTGGAACTCCCTTGTCTCTTGACATCTGACTCAGTTCATCTCTCCCTACTCTAAACAAAACCAAACCCCAAAAAATCAAAAATTTACCATTGCAAAAGGGTTATTTATTTTTGTCTGACAGTGCTGCCATCATATTTATTAGACCCCCTCAGTTGGCTTGCTTTGTTTGAGGTTTTAAGCATCTGTTTTAAAATTATGTTTCTACTGTGTTTTTAATCAGGTGTTTATTGTGTTGTATGACTCCTTGAGTGCTTTGGCTGGCGAACGCTTAATAAATAAAATTGTCATGTTACAGCTATAAAAATATTCTCTCCTTGTGAATGGGGCTTGTAAATTTGAAAGAGCTCAGAAAGATGGGAAGACTAGCTGCTGGCATAAGGTTAACCTTGAAATTATTTTAAGGATCATAGAATGAATAAATGAAAATGCATCCTTAAATGGATTCTGTTGATTGCAATTGCAGTTATGACCTGTTAAGAAGTGTCACCACGTCCTGCCAAGTCTACTCATGTACCAGTGCCACCTTCTCTTTGCTATGCAGGGAAAGAATTGTTTTAGGCTGTCAGCTCTTTCTTTTCAATAAAAATTAGTAACTATAGCAGCTCAACACTATATGCTTTGTAGGAGGTCTCGCCTATGCATAAGATATACATGTGATGGGTTTGAGGCCTTGAAGTCTTGAACTCACTTTGCAAATCATAAGATAGCTTCCTGCAGTGGGACTAGAGTGGAAAGTGGTTTGATATGGATTTTTCCACACCTCCCACTCTCACCTTCCCCCTCTACTACAAAAAAGCTTGGTCTGACTGCAAGTAAGATTGGCCGCACTAGGTAGGAAAGCCTCCATTAGGCAGACTGTCACAGAGTGATTGGACTTTGCATGGCAAGCTGGGGTTTGGCTGCCTGGGACAGATTTTCGAGGCTGTATAGCTACTAGCAATTAGGCTTACCAATATTTCTTTAAGGAAACTCTTGTTGGGTCCTTAAAGTTAATTGCCAGCAGACACCATAATTCCCCAAAGGGTGGAGATATAAAATCAGCAAGTATAGGAGTGAGGGAGATGCTGAGATATTGAGGAGACCCAATCTGTGTCTTCTTATGGGGTGACTGCCATTCATTTTGAGCTTTAGGTGCTTGACTATTTAATAAAAAAAAAAAAGTAAACCCTGGCTGAAAGAAACTTCACTGTTCACTGAGAACTAAGCAGGTTGTGCAGATTCTGTTTTTTTCCATAGTGCATCCAAGTGCTGTAATGTTTGATCTATCACTCCAACATAATGGATCTAATTCTCCCTTGGTGTCAGTTTTTAAGGCTCAGATTTTCTCATGGATATTTTTAGTAAAAATCACAGAGGGGTCACGGGCAATCAACAAAAATTCACACAAGCATGTGACCCCTCCATGGCTTTTACTAAAAATATCCCTGACAAAATGGGGAGGAGGAGGGTCCAGTATCCACAGCGGCAGGGGACTCTGGGGTCCCCCCCACTGCCCATGGGCACTGAGAGCTGCAGGGCTGCCTGCTGACAGCTCTAGCCTTGGGGCAGAAAATATCACGGAGGTCTCTGGAAGTCACGGATTCCATGACCTCCATAACATAATCGTAGCCACACCAATCTTATACTAATGCAACTCCAAAGGCTTCAGCTGAGTCACTCCTGATTTACATCAGTGTGAGTGAAGAATCTGGCTCAATAAATAAAATCCCTGCAGAGAAATCAAAAGTAATAGCAAAGAGTGACTTAAATGTGGGACTGCATGCAGGGGTGCTGACAGCCATTGAACCAAACTGTAAACCCTGTATTTAATGGAAACCACTTCAAGCCAGGGAGTGCGGCAGCACCTTCAGCACCCCTAGTTCCAGCTTCTATGACCATGTGACTCCAGCAGGACTCCCTCTTTCTTAGCAGAGGGAAATGGCTCACTTAGCCATAAGGAGACCCACTCTGCATCATGCAGGCTGAGTCTGGAGCATGCAGTTTTTTCTCTCATATTGTCAACTGGCTCACCCTCGCATCTGCCACTCTCCTGATGAGCAATTAATTCTGTCCTCCAGTTGCCCATCAGTTCTGTCCCCACCCAAGGCCCCCGCAATTCAGGCCATAGTTCAGCCCTCCCAACCTCAGCCCTGCTCTTCCTAGGGTTCTTTACCCTCCCACTTCCCAGGCTGACAGCGGGAGCCCTGGGTGGCTGTGGTTGACAGCAGGAGCGCTGACAGGGGCTGGCTGACAGCAGAAGACTCTTCTTGTGGCAGCCGTGGCTCCTGCTCTCAGCACACACCACGAGGAGGAATTCCTGCTCTCATCCCTGTGTGGCTGTGGCTCCTACTATCAGGCCTGGGGTGGACTGACAGTGGGAACCACGGCTGGAAAAAAAATCCTCATATTTGAGAGTTCTATCATGAGCCAGGCTTAATTTTACTTAGAAATGACGTCTCTCACAATTAATTCACAAGAGTTGGCATGTCTGTACTATGCCCTGCCTTTGGAGAAGAGCAGTGAAGGTAGTCCTCCAATCCTGCCTAGAAAGCTGCATGGAAGCAGCCAATCAGAGCCCAGCAGGCTCAGATAAAAGGAGCTGCAGCGGGGTGAAGCAGGCTGTTCTGCTCTGGCCAAGGGAGCTCAATGGGCTGCATTTACTGGCCCTAGGAGGGCAAGGACCTGAGAACTGTAATCCTAAGGTAGTGGCTGAACATAAATGGATCAAGTGGGAAGAAGCCCAGGGGAAAGAGCAGCAACCAACCAAAGGAACCAGTACCTGGCTACTGTTTATAGGGTCCCTGGGTTGAAACTTGGAGTAGTGGGTGGGCCTGGGTTCCCTCACTGGCAAAGTGGCCTAAGCCCCACGAAGGGGACAAGGCTCTGTGCGGAAGCCAGAGTGAAGGATGGGATATAAAGGGCCTGTAGATGGGGATGAAGACGCAATTTGTTGAATTCTTTGCTACCCTAGAAGGGGTTCATTCATATTAACTGTGTGACTTGGCCAGAGGGCTGCCTAGTGAGGTCAACAACCTATAGGAGGCACCAGGAGCAGGAAAAGGCTGCAGTAAAGTAGAACCTCAGAGTTACGAACATCTTGGGAATGGAGATTGTTCATAATTCTGAAATTTTCATAACTCTGAACAAAATGTTTACAACTGAACCTTGACTTAATACAACTTTACTATGCAGAAGAAAAATGCTGCTTTCCCTTTATTTTTTTTAGTAGTTTAACACAGTCCTGTATTTGCTTTTTTGTTTCTTGGTTTCTGCTGCTGCCTGATTGTGTAGTTCCGGTTCCAAATGAGGTGTGGTTGACTGGTCAGTTTGTAACTCTGGTGCTCATACCTCTGAGGTTCTACTGTACCTGATGCAGCAGCAGGAAGTGCTCAAGAGGTGTGTCCCCTGCCACACTGTATTCTCCAGTTTTTGCTTGGATTTTTCTGAGAATTTTTGATTGCATCTAAACTAGGGGCTCAGACACTCTGTTGCTTCTGCAGGTTGAATGCATTGCACACAGCAGGGGCTGCTTGCATTCCTCAGTTCTTCCCCACAAACTGTGTGTGCCACCCTCCCATTGATCTCAGCAGCTCCTGCAACTTTACCTGCTATCCCCTCCCTCATGCCAGGGGTTCTGTGTGTCCCCTATTTTCCTTGGGACTGCTCTTGTCTTTGTCTACCTGTGTTTCAGAACCCCTTTCTTATTTATAATGTGTTAAATTATTTCTTTTCTCTGTGTGGGAGAAAAGTCATTCAGAGT
Organism: Terrapene triunguis; assembly: GCF_002925995.2. Lineage (NCBI taxonomy): Eukaryota > Metazoa > Chordata > Testudines > Emydidae > Terrapene > Terrapene triunguis. The sequence goes on from NW_020664417.1 coordinate 80,938,822, forward strand.
GTTAACCTTTTAAACTGTATTGCGATAATGGACAGAGCTAGAATGGGGGGGTTGTTACAGTGGAAGGAGATAGTGGTTGCCATCAAGAGGGTCTTTGATCTATCACCAATTAGGAACCTAGTTAAAGTTTATGCATGTGCTAATCAGACAGATGCCAGAGGTTCTGTATGTCCCCAATTTTTCCCCTTTTGGTTTTCTGATTTTCACCAAAGATGATAGGGTTCTGCCCATCAGTGCCTAGAACACTTCCTGAAATCTCAATTAATTGGATGTAGTATTCCAGTTATATTGGATCCAAACAGACACAGAAACAAGCAGAAAAATGTCATCACATTGAATATAAGCCCTCGTTTAGTTAAGCCAACAATACTACTTTAGTAACCTCTGTTTATGATGATAGCAGAGTTCTTCTATTTCCCCCCCACAAGAGTCAGAATTCTGCAAAGTGTCAGTTCTGATTAAGATTTCCCCCCTGCAAACCTTAGGTAGTTGGGGCTTCTCTCAACCCCACCCTGGGTTCAAGGAGGCTTGTGGTCCGCCCCCACACAAGCCCTAAGAAACCCTTCATAAGGCTTTGGGGCAGCTAATAAGTTTCCTAACAGATATATGGAATCCCCCAACCCATAGCTCTTAAAAGGCATTTTGGGAAACCCCACCATAAGCCTTAAGAAGGTCACTGTGGCCCCCCAGCCCCCTCTCTAGGAAGTGGGAGACTCATAGCTCTCCTCCTTGAGACTTGTGATTGTGAGGTGGGTTCTCAGGCCTCACTCTCTGGGAGCCTTAAGTGCTCTGGAAGAGCCACTGAATCACCTGCAGGTCTTAGGGGGCTCATTTGTCGTGGATGAGTCAACCACTAAACAAGGCTCAATAGGATCACTGGGGTAAAACTTTCATATTTGCCCAAGCAAATGACTTTCAATGGGATATGGCACTTATGAAAATATCACCTGTAATCCTTCTGAGGAGCTTATTTTAGCTCATTGGGATCTGCTAAGCTAGTAAGCCTCCTAAGGATGGGGTAGTTGTGAGGGTGTTCTGATGAGCCTTTTCATATGCACAGTGATGGCCCCAATGAGCTTCTTTAACTATTCAGGAGGGGTGGAATGCCCAGCTAGCCTCTCCATTTGCCCTCACTTCTGCTACCTCCCTTACTGCCTTCTATAATAGCAAACTAGCAGAGTGGGGAGTTAAGTCTGCTTGTCTCCACTGCTCTGCTGCCTCCCTTGCCTGTCTTTAAGTTGAGAGGTCTGAGGAGTAACACAGAGGGCCCATGAATTGGTGGGAAGGGGTCTGAAATAAATGAATTTCACAACTTTTGAGCAGAAGTTCAATTTGCCAGCCCTTCTTCCATATCACCTACCAGGCCCCCTTTCTCCAACAGGACCTGGGGCATACTAAACACACCATTTGTTGCTGATGTTTCTTGGATACCATGTTGTTGATGCACATTATAAATAGTATGTTGACATCAGGTTAACTCAACACTTTTATTTTTGCAATGTACTGCACATGTGCCTTGATTTCTGGACAGATGCATATAACAGGCTGAACTAAAGAAAATCATAAAATATATTTAATGGAATATAAAGCATGTAGCACTAATGAGAGCTTTGCAAAGACTGATGTTATCACTGTGTTCTAGCTTATTTCTCTTTTCAGCCATGTCACGTTTTATGTTTTTGTTCCAACTCATTAATTTATCAGGGCTCATGATGACTTATGTGACATAAACAAAAATGTTCACCAGGTGCCCTGACCATACTGGAGATGAAAAGCACCATGTTTGATCATAAATGCTAATTTGTGCCACTCTGAAGTGGCAGCCAACACACACAGCAGATTGGAAGGGTCTTCAACTCTTTTCCTAAAGATTTGCAGTGAAAGCAGCATGGTGAATATATTGTTTATATATTCTCACTTCTTGTATTTTTTGTGTTCTGTAAATGTCTTTAAAAATCAATAAGAACAAATTGAATCCAGTGTATTCTGTGATTTGCAAAGACTGTATTTTCTTATTCTTATATTTATTCATACTGGCAAAGGACTCATTGCAGATAAACATCCAATATAAAACCATAATTCATGGTGTTTTGGCATCTGTCTTCCCAAGCTAAAGAGGAGCAGAAGGTATAGAAGTGATAGGCTTTTACTAATAAGAGAAATATTTTTATCCTTTGGCATGTAGAGGAAAAAATATCCAGACCATACCCTAAAACTGCTGAGGGAGAGCATTCAGTATGTCTACACTACGAAATTTTTATAGAAGTCGATTTTTAGAAATCGATTTTATACAGTTGATTGTGTATGTCCCCACTAAGCACATTAAGTCGGCGGAGTGTGTCCTCACTACCGTGGCTAGCATTGACTCACGGAGCGATGCACTGTGGGAAGCTATCCCACAGTTCCCGCAGTCTCCGCTGCCCATTGGAATTCTGGGTTAAGCTCCCAATGCCTGATTGGGCAAAAACATTGTCGCGGGTGGTTTTGAGTACATGTCGTCAGTCTCCCCTTCCTCCCTCCCTCCATGAAAGCAACTGCAGACAATCATTTCACGCCTTTTTTCCTGGGTTACCCATGCAGACGCCATAGCATGGCAAGCATGGAGCCCACTCAGCTCACCGCTGCTGTTGCAAGCATTGTAAACACCTCGTGCATTATACTGCAGTATGTGTAGAACCTGGCTAAGAGAGGGCAGCACGAGGACGATTGTGAGGAGGACATGGACACAGATGTTTCCGAAAGCACGGGATGTGGCAATTGGGACATCATGGTGGCAGTGGGGCTGGTTGATACAGTGGAACGCCGATTCTGGGCCTGGCAAACAAGCACAGACTGGTAGGATTGCATAGTGTTGCAGGTATGGGATGATTCCCAGTGGCTGCGAAACTTTCGCATGCGTAAGACCACTTTCCTGGAACTCTGAGAGTTGCTTTCCCCCGCCCTGAAGCCCAGGAATACCAAGATGAGAGCTGCCCTGACAGTTGAGAAGTGAGTAGTGATAGCCCTGTGATGCTTGTAACATCTGATTGATTCCCGACTGATCGGTAGCAATGGGGAGTGGGCAAATCTACTGTGGGGACTGCTGTGATTCAAGTAGCCAATGCAATCACTGACGTTCTGCTATCAAGGGTAGTGACTCTGGGAAATGTGCAGGTCATAGTGGATGGCTTTGCTGCAATGGGTTTCCTTAACAGTGGTGGGGCGATAGACGGAACGCATATCCCTATCTTGGCACCGGACCACCTTGCCAACCAGTACATAAACCACAAGGGGTACTTCTCAATGGTGCTGCAAGTACTGGTGGATCACAAGGGACGTTTCACTAACATCAATGTGGGAGGGCCAGGAAAGGTGCATGATACTCGCATCTTAGGAACCCCAGTCTGTTTGAGCAGCTGCAAGAAGGGACTTACTTCCCAGACCAGAAAATTACTGTTCGGGATGTTGAAATGCCAATAGTAATCCTTAGAGACCCAGCCTACCCCTTGCTCCAATGGCTCATGAAGCCATACACAGGCAGCCAGGACAGTAGTAAGGAGCAGTTCAACTATAGGCTGAGCAAGTGCAGAATGGTGGTAAATGTGCCTTTGGATGTTTAAAAGCTCACTGGTGCTGTTTGCTGACTAGGTTAGACCTCAGAGCAACCAATATTCCCATTGTTATTACTGCTTCCTGTGTGCTCCATAATATCTGTGAGAGTCAGGGGGAGACGTTTATGGCGGGGTGAGAGGTTGAGGTATATCGCCTGGCTGCCAATTTTGAACAGCCAGACACCAGGGCGATTAGAAGAGCCAGGGCCGGCTCCAGCATTTCTGCCGCCCCAAGCAAAAAAAAAAAAGAGCCGCGATCGCCAGCAATTGGGGGGGGGGAGAGCCGCGATCGGCAGCGGCAGTTCAGTGGCAGGTCCTTCACTCCTAGAGGGAGTGAGGGACCTGCCGCCTCCGAATTGCCGCACATGCCGCCCCTCTCCCTTGGCTGCCCCAAGCACCTGCTTGTTAAGCTGGTGCCTGGAGCCGGCCCTGAGAAGAGCACAGGTAGGTGTGCTGTGCATCAGAGAGTCTTTGAAAACCAGTTTCACGACTGACCAGGCTATGGTATGACAGTTGTGTGTGTTTCTCCTTGATGCAAACCTGCCCCCTTTGTTGATTTTTAACTCCCTGTAAGCCAACCACCCTCCCCCCTTCAATCACAGCTGGCAAAGGAAATAGTCACTATTGTTTTGAAACCATGCATTCTTTCTTTATTAATAATAAAAAAAGGAGATAACTGATAAGGTATCCCGGGTGGGGTGGGGGCAGGGCCGGCTCCAGGCACCAGCCCACCAAGCATGTGCTTGGGGCGGCGCCTGGAGGGGGGCAGCGCGGCGGGGCACTCCAGCCTGAGAGCGGGGCCGCGACTGTGCTCGCCGCCCTCCCCCCGGCGCTCCAGCCGGTCGAGGAGAGCGGAGAGCCCCGGCCGGGCTCGCCGCCCTCCCCTGCCACGCTGGGGGGGCGGCGGGTGGCTTTTTTGCCTATGGCGGCAAAAAAGCCAGAGCTGGCCCTGGAATTAACTAATAAGTAGGAATGGCTAGTGAAGAAATGTTGGTGGCTAGCAAAATCACTTTATTTATTTTCTCGGATGCATATTGAGTGAAACATATATCGAGGAGATACATATACACACATACAGAGAGCATGAACAGGTGGGAGCCGCCTCACCAACCCCGAGAGGCCAACCAAGCAAGAGAAAAAAAACCTTTGAAGTGATAATCAAGGTAGCCAAGTACAGACAGTTTGATAAGAAGCAAGTGTGAGAATACTTACAAGGGGAGATAGATTCAATGTTTGTAATGGCTCAGCCATTCCCAATCCCTATTTAGCCCTGAGTTGATTGTGTCTAGTTTGCATATCAATTCCAGCTCAGCAGTCTCTCGTTGGAGTCTGTTTTTGAAGTTTTTCTGTTTTAAGATAGCCACCCGCAGGTCTGTCATAGAATGGCCAGACAGGTTAAAGTGTTCTCCCACTGGTTTTTGAGTATTATGATTCCTGATGTCAGATTTGTGTCCATTAATTCTTTTGCGTAGAGACTGTCCATTTTGGCCAATGTACATGGCAGAGGGGCATTGCTGGCACATGATGGCATATATCACATTGGTAGATGTGCAGGTGAACGAGCCCCTGATGGTATGGCTGATGTGATTAGGCCCTATGATGATGTCACTTGAATAGATATGTGGACAGAGTTGGCATCGGGCTTTGTTACAAGGATAGGTTCCTGGGTCAGTGTTTTTGTTCAGTGATGTGTGGTTGCTGGTGAGTATTTGCTTTAGGTTGCGGGGTTGTCTGTAAGCGAGGACAGGTCTGTCTCCCAGGATCTGTGAGAGTAAAGGATCATCTTTCAGGATAGGTTGTAGATCTCTGATGATGCGCTGGAGAGGTTTTAGTTGGGGGCTGAAGGTGACAGCTAGTGGTGTTCTGTTATTTTCTTTGTTGGCCCTGTCTTGTAGGAGGTGGCTATCTTAAAACAGAAAAACTTCAAAAGCAGACTCCAACGAGAGACTGCTGAGCTGGAATTGATATGCAAACTAGACACAATCAACTCAGGATTAAATAAAGACTGGGAATGGCTGAGCCATTACAAACATTGAATCTATCTCCCCTTGTAAGTATTTTCACACTTGCTTCTTGTGGCCCACGAAAGCTTATGCTCTAATAAATTTGTTAGTCTCTAAGGTGCCACAAGTACTCCTGTTCTTTTTGCGGATACAGACTAACACGGCTGCTACTCTGAAACCTTTATTTATTTTGTGTACCTGGACATTTACCAATGGGAAACAGGAGAGAGAGACCCTCCCTACCACTCCTCCTCCTCCCCCTCCCCCTCCCCCATAGCACTTGAAAGGTTAGCAAACCCTCAATCAATATCTCCTTATCAACATTCATTCTCCCAAGGTGATCCTTCTTGGAGATAATGGATGGGGGTGAATTAATTAAGTGGATGGGAGCGCTCTCTCTCATCCACTTAGAGCAGCTAAACAAGAGAATTTACAGCTGCGCTGCTGTAAGCTCTCTAGTGTAGCCATAGTGTTAGATATTGCAACTTTCAGCTGGGTGAGATGATGTTTGAGGGTAACTATTGCTTCAGGGGACAGTTGATATTCCATACCCTAAACCTTCATCTTTCAGAGAGACTATTCCAAAATACTCCACAATATGAAATTATAGATATAGAACAATGGCAGTCCTCAGCAGTAGAATTGTGGAAACTAATTGGGATTAGCTCCTGTGTGACGGTCAGGTTTTGGTAGACCAAACAGGTTCATATCCCTATATTAGCATCTTTTCTTGCCCTTAGCCAAGAATAACCAATAGTTCAAAAGGGAATAGGCTGGCATGATCTTTCCTAAAGTTTCTATTTTCAGTATATGTTTTAATAAGTCAAAAAGAAAGAGGGAGGAGACGGAAATAGGTTTTGTAGTGGAATTAGGTCCAACCTGAAATCCCACATCTAGTTCAAAATCTGATTCCTAGCTGATCATATTTCATGGTCAGCCCTTATCTCTCTAAGGAGCCATAGCAAACCCATGCTTCCCAACATGAAATACAAATCCCCTGTTTATACACAAGCACAACATTGGGTGTGAAAATCTGGTTTTATTAAAGCGGATCCTATTTTTCCATTAATTGAAAATATCAAATGTCCAAAAATTTACATGCTCTATTACATTCTGATTTTTATTTTTAAAATAAAATAAAAGAATAAATGTATTCTTTAAAGGATACATTTATTCTTGCCAATAGTATGTGCACCATGTGGTACAGGGGTTGCTATGGTAAGTATGAATTTTTTATTGAGTAGCGCAGTAAATATTAATATAAAACATGGGAAGCTAACACTGCCTTCTTCCTGAGACACTGTGCTTCTCACATTTTGTCCCTTGCCTACAGTTTCCATCATCTCTGGAACAGGGAAGCTCCAAGGCAGAATATCACAGGAGCCTAATAAATAGGAAATGCAGGATATTAGGATTGTAAAGCAAACCAGTAGCAACAGAGAGAGCAGAAATGAGCTTGTAAAAGAAATATTACTTTGTCACTACAGACGGGGCCATGGCACAAAACTGAGGTTTAGATTTTAAGCCCCTTAAAATTCAGGACTGTTTGGATTCAGGGTTTTTGGGTCAGACCCATCTCCAATTTTATAGGGTGAATGCAGTACAGAAAAAGGAGAGTGCAAAGGATATAATTGGTTTTAAGAGAGGTAGGATAGTCTTATAGAAAGCACAGAACTGTAGTTGGGATATCTAAATTGTATTCTTTAATCTGCACCAGATGTGCTGGGTCACCTTAGGCAAGCCATCTAGCAACTAGACTTCAAACTTGGGCATCTAATGTTAGGCACAAAGAGTCATCAAGACTTGTATGCTTAAGTAGCCTACTTTAGACATCCAAATGTAAAAAGTGGGTCTTTAATCTTTCTGTATCTGTTTTCCCATTTGCTACATGGGGATGATAATACTTTAGAATGGAAATGCTATAGTAGTGCATTATATAATTACTGATGGCACTATTCATATGTATATTGTATACCATACATGTCTTGTTCTGCTTTAGCCTTGGGAACCAAGGGGGGTGAAAAAAGGACTTGATCCTGCTTCCATTGAAGTCAATGTGAGCTGGTTTAGGTATAGAGTTACAAAGTGTGTGTGGAAATTATTTTAGCTGTCTCTGGATCAAATGCTGCAACAGCTGTTTTAACAGCATACAATGGAACTACTCAACAATTTAGGACAGGAGCCCGTTTCTGAGGAGGATAAGGTATCTTATATCATCCTGGATGTCTAGCATCAGTTGTGTCACACACTAGTTATCAGATTATTGCTGCTGAAAGAAATGCTTGTATTTAATAATAAAAAAAAAAAGAGAGAGAGAGAAAGGGCTGACTGGAAAGTCATACAATGAGTAAGGCGAAAGCAAGCAGGGATGAATGACATTTATTGCTAAAGAATCTGAATTAGTGAAGGAGTTTTTGTGCACATGTATTTAGCAATTCTGCAGTAAGAGTATAAGGCTGAGAATGGAATTTCTGAGATGTCCTGTGAGACTCTCCATTGGTGTTGGGCAAGTGACTTTAGACCAGACTTTTTAAGGTATTTAGGCATGAAAAGACACAGATGGGCATCTAGTGGGATTTTTCAGTCTGCATCTTTAGGTGTCTAAATAACTTTAAAATCTGGCCATTCAGCTCTGTTTTCTCATTTGTAAAATGGGGCTGATGCTACTTTTCTTTCTGGACAATGAAGGGGAAGAATGAGGTATTTGTAAGTGTCTGTCTGGCTGTGTTTCTGTTGAATTGATCATTTTAAAGCTTCTGGGATTTAATTGTATTGTCAATGGAGTGCGAGGGGCCTACTAGAGCCTTGGATCAACCTCTCCAGTTACTTAAATCTAAATAACAACGCTTGGGTATGTTGCAATGATTTATTAACTCATGTCTATCCTTTACATCTTCAAAGTACTTTACAAACATGACACCTTTTTAATATACTGCAACCCAGCTAACCAGAGCTCCAAAAAAAAAAAAAAAATGCTCTCAAATAGTTGCCAAGCATTTCCATTGGAAGTGTGGGGAAACAGACCGGGGGGGTCTCCTTTCTAGTAGCCCAAGCTCTGAGTCACCAGGCTCTAGGATGAGCCCTCCAACAGAAATCTGTTCTACTGATGGCCTCTGCACAGAATAGAACAGGCCTAAAAGCCTGAACCAAACTGCACAGCATAATTCTCTTCCAAATACAGTCAGAAGTAGTAACAGAGGAGGGAATCATAAAGTCTGTTGGGAAACTAACTGTTTTAGAAATATGATAACCGCAAAATTGCTAGCTATTGAGACATTGTTTTACGGAAAGATAATCATCTTTGCTGCTACTATTGTTTGCAATATTCTCTAATTCCAGCTATCTGCAAACCAGCCAATGATAGCTCTCTTTTAAGCGTCCCCCAAAAAGCCCCCCCTTAGCCCTTGTCAAAATCCCCCGGAAAATGACATGTACCAAGTCTTAAGAAATGTACCCAAGCCAGAGTCGAGCACCACCCTCGCGGAAACCACCAAATGTCCCCATGCCCAATTACACCCACTTCTTGGAACATTAAGAAAGAGGGCGAGGGGAGGAGGGAAGAGTGACCCCAACTCAACACCCCAGCTTGTGACCAACGCGTGTTCACCCAAAGCTCGGCTTGTGATTTGTCCTCGAGCTCGTGTCCACTATATGCCCAGCTTATGATTGGTTCTTAATTTCTTAACTAATGACGTATTAATTGTATCATGCTTGTGGTTTTAGTGAATAAAAGCAGCCTGCGTGCTGCTGTTCGGGGTGCCAGCTTCCGAGCTGCACCCCAGTGCGCACTGGTTCGTATTGCAATAAAGGCCTCAGGCTCTGAGTCTGTGAACTAAAATCACTGCGTGGGTGATTCTTGCCACGACAGAAGTGACCCTTTTTACTACCCATTCCCTGAGCAATCCAGCCATGAGACCTGCTGCCCTGTAAACAAGATTTGAGCTGGGTCTTGTTTTAAATATAACTCCTTATTAAAGGTATAAAAGCAGCTCATATTACTCTATTCTACATCACAAAGAAGCATGTCACACTAACTCCACTGAGTAAAGTGGAATCACTAATGAAACCTCAAATCATCTTGTAATGTGATTTTTATATATATTAAAATATATAATATTACTCAAAATAAATTGTCACCGCTGTAGATACTTCATAGTTGCTGGAAAAAACACTTCATAGTGAATGTCACATGTGCATATATACTATTTTAACAACTGTATTCATCCCTTGCTACAACAGTGTCTCTAGAAAAATGACGGCAGACTAGTGAAGTTTTGTACTTTAAAGGAAAGCTTTCTGCTCCCTCCTGTTTAAAGAAACAAAGCTCCTGCTATCATAAGGTAAGAATTTTGTGACCATATTATTTAGTGAACATAAAAGCTCTTTTGTGATGTAGTTATGCTCGGACACTACTAGTACTTTTGATAGTGTCACAATTGTTGCCTGAGAGTGCTTTAGTAATCTAGGTGTTAGATTTGACACTTCCAGACCCCTGTAGCCCTGGTTTAAGTATTAGTGAAGATTCTTTCTAATGTAGATAAACAGTTCTATGTAGTTCCCTGTCTGAGTCTTCCAGACGAGACCTTAAAAGCGCAGTCCATTTTGCTATCTGTGGATATTAAAGACCCTGTGGTACTGTTCATAGGAGTAAGAGTTTGTCATGATACCTTTGGGCATATTTTACCTGTTCCATCCTGGAGGTTGTGGTATGATGTGCCCAGTTGATTTCTGCTCTCCAACAGAGGGAACTGCATTTCAGTAGTACTACCTTACAGAGGGAACCACTGCTATGTACAAGGTTGCCTAAAACTTTGCTTCTTACATGGTTTGCAACAGGAGTCTGAAATTTGTGAATGAGGGGTGTGATGGGTTGGACCCGGCTTCCAGGGTGTCACCTGGTGTGCTGAGCCCGCCAGTCCCAAACCCTAACTCTAACCCTAAACATGGGTCCCACCTCCAACTCTGTGCTGATGTGGCAGGCTCTCAAGCCCCCTTCCAGCACACACACAGGTAGGGACACACCCAGCTGTAGAATCACACAGAGTCTGCAAGGAGCTCTGTGTGGGAGGGTTCAGCTCAGGGAATTGCCCAGTGCTCTGGTGCACACACCCTCTGGAGTGTAAACCCAAAATTATATTGTCTTGCATTTGTGTAGAGATTTGCCCCTCCCTCAATGTTGAGGAAGATATGCGCAGCTCTTTGCCCCCCGCCCAGTTATGAATTGCACAAACTGGGTTTTGGAATAAATAAAAAACAAGTTTATTAACTACAAAAGGTACATTTTAGGTGATTATAAGGGATAGCAAACAGAACAAAGCAGATTACTGAGCAAATAAAATACACGAAAACTAAGCTTAATATACTAAGGAATACCGGCTACAAATAATAATTTCTCACCCTAAATGTTGTTTCAAGCAGGTTGCAGAGTTTCTTGAAGGTAAACTACACTGCTTGTAGCTTGAATCTCCAGGGATTCCTTTTACAGGCTGATCTGTCTCGCCTGGGCTCACCCTCTACCTCCCCCACCTTAGTTCCTTTGTTTCTTCAGGTGTTTTCAGCAGTCTTTCTTCTTCGGCGGGGAGGCAGTTGAGAAGGGCCTAGATTAACTCACTCCCCAGCCTTAAATATGATTTACATATGGTGGGAAACTTTTGTTTCCAGTTTGACTCCCACCCCCTTCCAGTGGAAAAATACCAGCTCAAGATAGTGTCCTGTACCAGGTGACATGATCACATGACCTTGTAGCGTCAATGCAGCATCCCAGGAAGCTTCTCAGGAAGGAGGAAGATTAGTATTTTCAAAGTCCCATTGTCCTTCCTAATGGCCCCTCCAGGCTGATTTCATACTATCTGGTGGGTGTTCCCCAAGTACACACACAGTTGTAGTTGTTACATAGTCAATATTTCTAACTTCAGATACAGGAATGATAGATGCATACAAATTGGATAATCACATTCAGTTGTCATAACCTTTCCAATGATACCTCACATGACCCATCTTGCATAAAATATATCCAATTTATGCCATATTCCTATCATAACAATATTTCTATGAAGAATATGGGGCATAATGTCACGGGGGAAATGGTAGATGTAATATATCTTGACTTTAGTAAGGCTTTTGATACTATTTTGCGTGACCTTCTGTTAAACAAACTAGGAAAATACAACCTAGCTGGAGCTACTATGAGGTGGATGCATAACTGGTTGGAAAACGGTTCCCAGAGAGTAGTTATCAGTGGTTCACAGTCAAGCCAGAAGGGCATATCAAGTGCGGTCCTGCAGGGATCCGTCCTGGGTCTAGTTCTGTTCAATATCTTTATAAATGATTTAGATAATGGCATAGAGAGAGTACACTTTAAGTCTGGGGATGATGCCAAGCTGGGAGGGGTTTGCAAGTACTTTGGAGGATAGGATTAAAATTCAAAATGATCTGGACAAACTGGAAAAATGGTCTGAAGTAAATAGCGTGAAATTCAGTAAAGACATGCAAAGTACTCCACTTTGGAAGGAACAAGTTGCACACATGCAAAATGGGAATTGACTGCCTATGAAGGAGTACTGCAGAAAGGGATCTAGGGCTCGTAGTTGATCACAAGTTAAATATGAGGCAACAGTGTAACACTGTTGCAAAAAAGGCAAACGCCATTATGGGATGTATCGGAAGTGTTCCCAGCAAGACTGGAATTAATTCTGCTCTACTCTATGCTGATTAGCCCTCAGGTGGGGTACTGCGTTCAGTTCTGTGCACCACATTTCAGGAAAGATGTAGACAAATTGGAGAGAGTGCAGAGAAGAGTGACAAAAGTGATTTAAAGGTCTAGAAAACATGTCCTCTGAAGGAAGATTTGAAAAAAAAAAATGGGTTTTTAGTCTGGAGAAGAGAAGATTGAGAGGGGACATAAGTTTTCAAGTACATAAAAGGTTGTTGCAAGAAGGAGAGTGAAAAATTTGTTCTCCTTAGATTCTGAGGATAAGACAAGAAACAATGGGCTTAAATTGCAGGAAGGGAAGTTTAGGTTTGAATAGGAAAAACTTCCTATCAGGGGTAATTAAGCACTGGAACAAATTGCCTAGGGAGGTTGTGGAATCTCTGTCATAAGAGATTTTTAAGGTTAGACAAACACCTGTCAGGAATGGTCTAGTTTTAGCTCTGCCTTGAGTGCAGGGGACTGGACTAGATGGCCTATTGAGGTACCTTCCAGCCCTACACTTGGTAGGGGGAAATCCTGGGGTTACAGAGCTGCCTTTTTGCTGCTGTCAGGAAAATCCATTTAGAATTGGCTGAGTTACAACCAATTGAAAATAGCCTTTTCCCATCTGTGCCTTGCTCAGTAGAGAGTGCTGCTAAAGTCTCCATCTCATTCTGTTGGTGTGACATATGCTTCCCACTCCCTTGCTTCAACATGTTGCACTGAACTGAACCTCTGGATTGGACACAGGGAGAATGGATGTTGCTGCCATCATCCTTATTACTGAGGGAGACCTCATTCCCCACTGAGTGATTACATCATGTGAGAATAGAGCCCAGATTGCTATATGGCGGACACCCATTACATCTTTCCTGATTCATTATAAAGCTAAATAATATTTCTCTTCACTGCATCCCTCCTTGTGTGGCTGTTGTCTGACCTAGTTATGCTGTGATTGTTCATCTCTCATGGTCTGACAAAAGCTGCACAAAAACAAGGATATTCTATTATCACTGCAGAATTTATTTCATTACCATGAGAAGCCACAAAATTGTACTCTTCTTTGATCAGCTTGCAAAAATTGTCCTACGTGAATTGAGCTCCATGAGAACTCCACCCAACCTCACAAGAATATTATATGGAACCCAGTTGTGTTGTACTGCTTTTATTACCACAGATCAATAAATGAACTTTAAAAAACGAAACCCAAACAACAAGAATTATAGACATAGGCAAGGGCCACTCTACAAATCAAATTCTTCTCCTCTTCTCCCCCCCCCCCATTTCTAAAATTAAAAGATATAAACCAAGATGTGATTGCTTGGTCTAGTGACACTATTGATTTTCAGTGTGATGAAAAATGAAGCTGGAGTAGAATGAAAAAGAGTTACTTTAAACCTTTTTCCATTAAAGAAAAAACAAAGAGGTCTCCTGGTTTATTGGCTATGCCAGCTAATTTTAAAAGAAACCAGAAGCTTTGTTGTTCTCTCAGCAGTATCATGTATACATCACACTAAGTGTTGCTTCCTGTAGTCCTGATCTGACGATGGGTCCAGATATAGATATAGTAATAGCTGAACTGAGACCTAAATTGGTGTTCTACCAAGTTCAAGTAAAGGGTGTTTTGTTTTTTTAAGAACTTTCCAAAATAAATATCTCAGCACTTTCTGACACTTTTCAAGCCCTGAATGTTGAAATAAGATGGAATTTAAGTGCTATTATTAATTGCACTAAATACTGCAACGATGACAAATTTATTTCAAAGCCATTCAGGCACGATGGAGAAGGATGCAAAAGAAATACCTAGATATACTTGTTTGCTTGATCATTTTTTAACAGTGTTCTATTACATTGCTCAAACTAGTTTGTTGCCATTTAATCATTTTATTGACTTTCTATTTGAATTAAAGTTCCTTGTTTAATTTTACTAATGAAGTTAGTATGGATGAAAATTGATAGCCTTGGAGACAGTTGTTGTCTAGTTATCCACAGAACAGATGCAGCATAGACAATTGCAATGTAAGCTTCCCTGTCTTGCGTGATCAATATGACTCCAGTCCTATTCTTGCATAGAATGACCACCTCTACAAGTAAGAGCATGTTCGTTTTCCATTCTGTTTGGGCCTGATTCTCCATTGCCTTGCCCCATGTGCGGTCACTTACACCAGTGTAAAGTGAATGCAAAAGCACTGCCATTCTGAATTAGTAGCATTTCATACCCATTCTGCCTTAGTTTAAATTATTACCTGCAGTACGGGGCAATGAAGAGTAGACGCTTCGGCCTTATCTACAAGTAGAAAAAATGGTGTTTTTTTTTTTTTTTTTTTTTTTTTTTTACAATGGGATAGCTAACACGTTATAAAATTCTAGTGGTCATGTTGTAAATATACAGTAGAACCTTAGAGTTACAAACACCTCAGGAATGGAGGTTGTTCATAACTCTGAAATGTTCGTAAGTCTGTACAAAACGTTATGGTGGTTCTTTCAAAAGTTTACAACTGAACATTGACTTAATACAGCTTTGAAAGTTTACTATGCAGAAGAAAAATGCTACTTTTAACCATCTTAATTTAAATGAAACAACCACAAAAATAGTTTCTTTACCTTGTCAAATCTTTTATTTTTAACTTTCTCTTTCTTTTTTTTAGTAGTTTACGTTTAACACAGTACTGTAGTACAGCATTTGCTTTTTTGGGTCTCTGCTGCCTGATTGCATAATTCCAGTTCCAAATGAGGTGTGTGGTTGACCGATCAGTTCGTAACTCTGGTGTTCGTAACTCTGAGGTTCTACTGTACACCTGTTTTCTGAGTGTAGAAGTACCCTTGGTCTCTTTGTTGAGACTGCAAGGTGCCAATTAATACTAGTTATGATGATGATGTCCTTTGGGATTTGGACATCTTTCTAAAGGCTGGTCTATATGCAGAGTTGCATTGGTTTAATGAAAGGTGTGATGTTAAACTCATGCCAAAGGCTGTGTGGACACTTATTTAAAACCTAGTGATCTCTGTTAAGCTTGCACCTGTAAATTACTAACTAAACGGATATCAGTTTCATTTGCATCTGCTTCTATAAGGCCAAGTTTAAATCCAAGAATGTCAGGGCATAAAGCTGCACCAGGGCTTTAGTCAAACTAGTGTAACTTTATATGTAGCCTGGGGAGTAACATTTTCAAAAGCTCCCAAGTCCCATTTTCATGGTTTCTTACAGTTTAAGGTCAGAAGGGACAATTAGGTCATCTAGTCTGACCTCTGGTATTTAGGAGCTTGTCTCATTGAAAGTCAGTGGGATTTAGGCTGCTAAGTAACCCAGGTGCTTTTGAAACTTTTACCCTAGGCCTAGTAGAAACTCATTTTGTATAGGCCACAGAGCAGCTCCGCTGTGATCTGGACTAAACTTGCACCAATGAAAGGAGCTGTAACTCATCCTGGCCTCCTACGTCCTGAGCTTTTGTCTCGTGCGATGTGGAAATCTAAAGAAAGTGGTGGTGTGGGGAAGGATAAATGTCTAGAGGAAAAAGGTAACCAGAATCTCTGGCAAAGATACACTGGAAAGAAACTAAAAGTGGCAAATATCAAATGAATATTATGAAAGAAATTTTATATACAGAGATGCCTCTGCAAATGTTAAGTGCAGTTAGGTTCTGAAAGGGGTTTTTTTTTGTTTTTTGTTTTTTGTTTTAAACATTTATTTAGGACTTTCCAGGAAACACTTCACTAAAGCCATATTGGTTAAAATAACCTCTTGTTTAATTTATTGAGCTGAATGCTGTAGTGTTTTCCAAGTAGTCTCGTCTCCTCTAGCTCTGTTTAATTGTCAGTGTGGTAACACAGACATTTTTGATTTTAAAGTTTCTGTCATTAATTTTGAATTCCAGGATGTTTTCAAGATGGAAATTATTATTGATTCCACTCATAATTGGCAATAACTGGCTGTGGTGCTAGGTTTCATACATCCTTGATTCTCCTTTCATTTACACCAGTCTTGTACTCTGTAAGTCCATTGATTTCAGTGGAGCTACTCCTGAATTACACCTATGTAAGGGTCCTGTCCAAAACCTGTCAAAGGTGCTTGTCCATTGACTTAAATGGGCATTGGACTTGGCTTTAAGGGTTTGATCCTTTTGAAAGTCAAAGCGAAAAGTTGCATGGGCATTGGATCAAAGATGAGGCCTCCAGTTTCCCAATGTCCCTTCCCTCAACATTTTGGTATCCTTTTTTTCATCTGTCTTTTGCTCTTCCCTTCTATGTGTGCATGAGCAAGCTATTTCACAGAACTATTTCTCAGTGTGTGACAGGAACTCTTTTCTGTTCCCATACTAATGAAAAACAGGTCTGATTATAGTGTCATATGTGCTGCAATAGCAGAGGATCTGGGATTTTATAACTTTTTTTCAGGGCTATGTACGTTGGCTGTAAACCGCATTCCAGGTGGAAAACTGGCACAGCGGGTGTCCGTTCAGGATATTCAGAACTCTTTACTCTTCTCTCCTATATAAAGCCAAAGAAACATAGGCTGATGTGTGGGGTTGTTGTTGTTGTTGTTTTTCCCCTCCCAGTCAACCTTCCATATGCCTCTTGGTAACATGAGGGTCCACAGCTGCCTTCAAGTCTGCTTGTGGATGTGACATCCTTTCTATAAGCAGGAGAACTGAGATGGTATAGGGCCAACAGACTAGTTGTGTAGTTTGAGGGCCAGGAATCTGGGGCTTATTACACAACCTTCTTGTGTGAGTCTGGGCAAGCAGTTTAACTTTTCTGCCAGTTTCCTCATCTGTAAATGAGGATGATAATCCTTACAGGTGCTGCAGAGCTTAATTAATTAGCATAAAGTGTTTTGAGTGGCAGAATGGTCCAGTGTATGTGGCACTGGGCTGGGTCTCTGCCCTGGGTTCTATTTTTGGCTCTGCTTTGTGTGAATTTGGGCAAGCCACTTCTCCTCTCTATGCCTCTGTTTCCCTTCCCATTCCTTCTTTATTTAGACAGTAAACTTTGGGGAGGCAGGGACTGTCCTTTTTATTGTCTGTGCAGCTCCTAGCATAATGGGGCTCTTATTTTGTTTGGGGCCCCTGGGTGCTACTTACTGTAACACTGTCCAACACAGAATTATAATTTGTAATAGAAATACAAAGTATTTATAGTGGAAATTTCTTTCACAACATCAACACTGCTCCTAAATTGGCTGGATGGGTCATTCCAGTGATTCAAGGTGTTCCCTCTTACCCTCCTGTCACCAGAGCAGCACAAATCAGTTTTCCCAAATCTTTTGACCTCTAATTTTTCTCTGCCTCTTGCACCTCCCTATGTTTCCATGAAAACTCCTTCTGGTTACAGTCCTGCACATTCCCCTGTACGCAACTGCTCCCATTTCCCCTTCTCTCCTGCACCCTCTATGTTCTGTTGTATTGTGTGTGCACGCATGTATACACACACACACCAGTCCCCCCTCGCCCATGATCTGTTACTCCTACACTCTGCTTGAGTAGATCTGGTTGAATGGATAACTTTTGAAAAGAAATATTTAGGTTTAATGATAATATTTTGCCATTATTTTTCATAACTGAAAGATTGTCTGACAGCAGAGGCTGATGCATAGTCTCTGGAGAAACTCATGACAAATGGCTGACATCTCCCTTTGTTTTCAGTGGGACTGATGCTACAGCTGCCTTCAGTTAAGGTACCCTCTTTTAAAATGACCACAACCTCCCATTATTTCCAGTGAGAATGAAGCCAACAGCCATCTTTATGACCATCCTGTGGCCTCATTTCTTTTGAGAACAATGAGAGATGACAGCCATTTTGAAAGAGGGCATTTCTACGTGCCATTCTCTGTAGTAGAACGTTATTCTTCAGCCTCTGCTGATGGAGAAACTTTGAGTTATGAAGAATGATTGGTGTGTGTGTGTGTGTGTGTGTGTGTGTGTGTGTGTGTGTGTGTGTGTGTGTGAGGAAACAAAAAAAAAAAAAAAAAAAAAAAAAAAAAAAAAAAGGAGGGGGGGGGGGGAGGAAAGCTATGCACAAGATTTCTGTGAGGTTTAGCTATAAGAGAAGTTTGAAGTGTCTATTATTCCATTATTAAGAAAATCTGGGGCCAAGAAAAGATTGGGTGCTAGTGCTAAATTTCTTAAAGGACCTTTCTTTTAATTATTTTTAACTTATAAACTATCCAGTTGACTTGTAAATGCTCAGAAAATTAATTTGACACTCAGAGTAAGTGCTGTAATTATAAGGGGGGGGAGTCATAGGTGCTGGAACTAGGAGTGCTAGGGGTGTGGCAGTACCCCCTGGTTTGAAGTGGTTTGCATTATATGCAGGGTTTACACTTTTGTTCAATCGCTTTCAGCACCCCCACTATAAAAATTGTTCCAGCACCTGGGGGAGGAGGGTGATGCTTTATTCATCTTACAGAACAGTGGTTGAATCCCTGCTTTAAGTGGAAAACTCAGCTCAGCCTTAACTACAGAACTGTGAGCAGTGCTAGCATAACCCTTTGCACTTTTGGAACACTTTTTTTTCATATGAGGATCTCAAGTACATTCTAAACATAAATGTCTAATGTTTGGGTGTCCAGTTTTAGACTCATAGGGCCTATTCCCTTTCTTCCTGCCCCTCCTCAATCAACCTTAAGGAGCCCAGCTTCGGTTGACTTCAGTTCGGATTGTGGGTGCCCAGAATCTCTGAAAACCAGGCCTTCAGTATGTAACATTAGGTCTCCCAAAAAGGAGGCAATCAAAATTGGAGGCTACTCTTGAAAATGTAGGCCTTATCAAGTTAGCCTTACTCACACCCATCTGAGGTAGGTAGGTAGGTGTTACTACCCCCATTTCTTAGTGTCTTGGCTAAGGGCACACAAAATGTGGCAGTTTCAGAAATAGAACCCAGTCCTGGTTCCCAGCCTCAGTCAACACTGCTTGTACCACTAATATGATAGGGGTCAGGACAGAATTTGGCCCAATCTGTGCAACTCCACTGACTTCAATGTGCAAAATTTGTGATTACTACTATGGTTTCATAGACAGATTTTTTTTTTGGGGGGGGGGGAGGGTCATTCTTTATAAACTACAATGTCATGGTGTACAAGCATGTAACAGGAGACTCTGAAAATAAATGTTAAGTAGAGTCAACTACCTTTTATGTAACCATGAGAGAAAATGAAAATGCTCAAAGCTGCAGTGATGCCAATAACAAAATATAATATGTTGTTGGTTTTGCTGCAATGGTGGCGGGAAGTGTGTTTGGGGAGGGGAGCTGAATGGTGAGGCTAGTTAAAATCATCCAGGAGGAGGATGTTGAAGAAGAATCTGTATTCTTCACCTGGAAGCCAGTCCCTTCCCTGGCTCACTTTTTCCCCCTCTTATCCATTTTCCCCCCTCTCCAAATTAAAAAATAAAATTTAGTTGCATGATTCTGGGTTGCAGTTTTATACAGTTTATCGCTGGACTTTCTCTGTGCTGCTGCTGTACTTTCCAATCCTAGGTGAAGAGCACGCTCAACTCCCACTGACTGATGTGAGATGCTTGCAGGATTAAGAGCCAGAATTATTAAGAAAAATATCTGTGCTGTCGCTCTATGCTGAGGCTGCCAAGATTGCACAGGCTCTTGAAATTCTCTTTTGGCCAACTTTGCTACTAAAACCATTTCTGGCAAATTCTCTTATCATTATGACTTTTTTTCATTCTTCAAAATGAAAGGAAGCTTTTAAATGTTTTGCATGCAAACTGTGTGTATGCAGTGTTGTACTGCGTTGGTCCCAACATATGAGAGACAAGGTGGGTGAGGTAATATGTTTTTTACTGGACCATCTTCTGTTAGAGGGAGAGACAAGCTTTCAAGCTACATGGAACTCTCTGTATGATATTCCTGTAACTTGAATCAAGGGGCCCAGATTCTGGTCCCTACAACAGCTGCTTGCCACTACTCTGGCAGTGCAAAGTAGCCATAATGTAGACTTAATTGCCTGATGGAGGATTACTCTTGTGCAGGAAAATCTACCAGTGGCAAAGAAATGCCTTAGCAGCTCTGTCATTACCTCCCTCTGGCCCCTGAAGGAGTTGGCAGCTGTAATGATGCTGGTTCTGGTGGGACCCAACTGAGAGTGCCAATTCAGGACAAATTGCTTAGAGCAGGGCAGTTACAGCCCAAGGCTGGGGTTTTTCCACCTCTAAGGCAAACCAAACCAGTCAGGCAGAGAGGACTTTTGTGGCTAGCCAGTGGGGTAAAACCAGTCACACAAGCAATTCCCTTAGACACTCCAATTTCCCAGTATCACCACCAGTGCCACTTGTTATGGGGACAAATGGTTATGAAAACCAATGCCCCAGTAAAAGAAAAAAGGGTTCTCTCGATCCCAAAGGACCAAGCCTCAGATCCAGGTCAATATACAAATCAGATCTTGCCGACAAATCATGCTGTTGCCAATCCTTTAGAATCTAAAGGTTTATTCATAAAAGGAAAAAGAGATAGATGAGAGCCAGAATTGGTTAAATGGAATCAATTACATACAGTAATGGCAAAGTTCTTGGTTCAGGCTTTAAACAGCAATAGAATAAACTGCAGGTTCAAATCAAGTTTCTGGAGTGCATCCACAGCTGGGATGGGTCATTCAGTCCTTTGTCCAAAGCGTCAATTTGTAGCAAAGTCCCTCCAGAGGTATGAAGCAGGATTGAAGACAAGATGGAGATGAAGCATCAGCCTTTTATAGTCTTTTCCAGATGTAAGAACACCTCTTTGTTCTTACTGTGGAAAATTACAGCAAAATGGAGTTTGGAGTCACATGGGCAAGTCCCTGCATACTTTGCTGAGTCACAAGGTGTATCTGCCTTCTCTCAATGGGTCAATTGTATAGCTCAGGGGTAGGCAACCTCTGGCACGCATGCCGAAGGTGGCACGCAAGCTGATTTTTTTCACTCACACTGCCTGGGTCCTGGCCACCAATCCGGGGGCCTCTGCATTTTAATTTAAAATTAAATTAAGCTTCTTAAACATTTTAAAAACCTTATTTACTTTACATACAACAATAGTTTAGTTATATATTAAAGACTTTTAGAGAGAGACCTTCTAAAAATGTTAAAATGTATGACTGGCACGTGAAACCTTATATTAGAGTGAATAAATGAAGACTCGGCACACCACTTCTGAACGGTTGCCGACCCCTGGTATAGCTGATGGTCCTTAATGGGCCATCAAGCGGGCTAGGCAGAGCTGACACCAACTTGTCTGGGGTGTCCCCCAGAAGCATAGCATACGTTTGAAATACAGACCGTATAGAGCCAATATTCATAACTTCAACTACAAAAATGATACACATATATAGACAGCATAATCATAACCAGCAAACCATAACCTTGCCATAAGCACCTCAAACGACAACCTCTGTACAAGATTTACTGCAAATATATAACTATGGTTGCAACCACAATCTATACGGTTACAGATTCTGTCAATAACGGCACAGCAGCCTAGGAGCAGAAGAAATAAAAAGGGATGATTTGGATGCTCTAGCGATCTTAAACTGCATGAATAACTCCTTGAGGTTCGGATTGGCTTGGCCCCTGTTATAAATCAGAACAATCTCTGACTAGTGTCAGGGAGCTGCTGTCACAACCTGGGGTGTGGCAGTCTGGTTTAGGGGTCAGAGCAGTGGAAGTCAGGCCTAGAGGTTGGAGCTGGAGTCAGGAGCCAGGCAAGGGAGCAGGGTTGGAGCAGGACAGGAACAAGGAAGGGGGGGGGCAGAGCTGGGAACAAGGCAGGCACTGCAGCAATTGCAGTTTTGAGTACAAGCGTTGAGCAGTGACTGGACTCAAGAGTAGGTCTAGTGATGTTTCACAGCCCATCAGAGAGTCTGGTTGATCAGGGTGTTCAGCTAACTGTTTCCAGGCTCAGCTGCAAGCCATGTTCCTAACAGTACCCCGTTTGAGGGTGCCTCTTAGGGACCCTCGGACCAGGATTTTCAGGGTAAGTTTGATGGAAGTCCTGTAGCATGTCTGGAGCATGGATGTTCTTTAATCCCTCCGAGGCCTGGTTATCTGGATTGTAGCCCTCCCAGTTCACCAGGTACTAGAGTTTTCCCCAACTCCTTGTGAGTCAAAAATTCCTTGGACCAAGTATTCTTTCTGCTGTTGAATGGTTATGGGTAGTGGCGGTGGGGTGGAGTGACTTGCTAATGGGTTCTCAGTGTAAGGCTTTAGAAGGGAGACATGAAATACAGGATGGATCTTTAGATAGCAGTAGCTTGAATGTTACTGGGTTGACCAGTTCCAAGTTCATGAATGGGTACAGGTCCTGGTGATCTAGCCTGGCTGATGGGCAGGCTCATTTAAGACTCTGGGTGGATAACCAAATCCTGTCCCCCGTGGCAAGGTTGGGGATGGTTTGGTGGCCTCAGGAAGCATGGTGCTTGTAACCTTCTTTAGCGGATCTCAACTATTCCTTGAGTTCTTGGTGCACTTAGCACAGATGGGTGACCAACTCAACAGCAGCAGGTACTAGGGAACTTGTGGGTGTGTCTGGATGGAAATGAGAATGAAAGACATAGATGGCAAAGAATGGACTTCGTTGGGTGGAGGTGTGGTTGTATTCTTATAGGCAAATTCCATGTAGGGAAATGGAAAACCAATTGTTTACCTTACATTTCTTCATCTTCACCTTGATAGGACTGCTCCGAACATATTGCAGATGACTCTGAAAGCTTTAAGTGGAATGTCTTCCCCCACTCATCTGATTACACATTACAAGGCTCAAAGGAGGATGTGACTTATGAATAATTTAAAATCACATGGATTTACGAGGTGAAGACTGGTCTTGTGACTAAGTCCCATTATTGGAAAGCAGGAGATGTGGGTTCTCTTCCTTGTTCTGCTTCACTTGCTGTGTTAAGTCACCAAACCTGGTAAGACATGTGGCTGGTGCAGGGCCATCCCTAGCCAGTTTGGTGCCCTATGCAGCCCCCCCCGTGGGGGGCCTGGCCCCAGGGCTCGGTGGTGGTGGTGGGGGGGACAGAGGGGAAACTGCCCCCCGGCCCCAGCCTGCTCCGCTCTGCTCCGGTGGAGCGGAGCAGGCTGGGGCCGGGTTGCTATACTTACCACGCGGTGAGTGCAGGCCCGCCCCCCTGCTGCAGTCCTCAGGGGAGGGGGCGGGGCTGGGGTGGAGCAGGGGTGGGAAGGGGTGGGACAGGGCAGGGCAGGGGCTTTGGGGAAGGGTGTAGCGGGGGCGGAGCAGGGCAGGGGCTTTGAGGAAGGGGTGTAGTGGGGCAGAGCAGGGGCGGGAAGAGGCAGGGCTGGGGTGAAGCAGGGTCTGGGGCCATGGGGAAGAGGTGAGGCAGGGCAGGGGCTGGAGCAGCACGCAGCTGCGCAGGGCACCAGGAAATGTGGTGCCCCAAATTTCCTGGTGTCCTACGCAGCTGCGTATTTTGCGTATGGGTAAGGACAGCCCTGAGCTGGTGAAACAAAGACAGCTGGGAGGCTAACGGAGTTAGCTAGTGGAGCAAGGCAGGGAAGTAAGGTTTGTTCCCTTAGCTAGCAAGTATTCTGCAAGAAAGAACCGACAATGGGAGGAAAATGGGTAGGTGCCAGTGTAATGTTGTTAGACCAGGTGCCAACTCGGGCCTAGGCCTCACTGAACACTGACAAATGCAAAGCTGGAAACCAGTCTGGCTCCCCTGTGTTAATATTGTTAAAATAGGTATTAGATTTATAAAAATGTGTTAGTTTAGACTTTATGAAATGCTCATGAATTGCTGCATGCATTAATCTCACTTTATAATACCTGTATCCCATGTTATAAGGTAGCATTTAGGTGTTCGCTCTGAAACTGTAACCCCCCAAGCCCAGTCAGGAGAGTAGCATTACCAAGAGTGAAATACTAGTTTTCCACAAGAGGTGTCATCTCCTGCCCCACAAAAGAAGGCCGGAAAACACCAGACAAGCCATTGTTGAACATCAGAGGACAAAAGACTTTGTTTGTTCCCCCACACCCATGAAGAGAAGACATACAGATGAACTCATCCTGTCAGCTTGAGATCTGAGGAGGAAGGGAATAAAAATTCCTGACAAGAAGGAACTGGATCTTCATGCTGCTATTGCCCAATCTTTAGATAGTGAATTAATTATATTGATTACTTAAGAATCCCCAGTTATTACTTTGAGGATTGATAGGTTCTTGTCCCAAGATCAGGCACAGTATTTAAACTATTATATAGTTGGGAACCCTGATGTGCATGGTTGCAACACTCACACTATAGGAACTCTTTTATATTTACAAATATAGTTTATTAATACATTTAGCACAATCACAAACACCCAGCTCGGTAAGGTAGATAAAGATACTACAGAATGTACATTTCCACATCCATATACTCACACCATCCCTTGTAGAACAACCTGAAGTGTTAGCCATCATCTTCCTCATCACCTTCCTCCTCCAGTGGCCATCATTCTGGCACCTCCCAAGGACAACATCTTCTTCTCCTACCACCCTTAGGCTGGGATGCCACTTTTATAATATGGGACGCTGATGCCATTATGTTCAATGCATATTCAGTAGGGAAGTTTTCCCCTTTTCCTTATTTGTATTTCCTCATCTTAGTAATGTTGTAGTGTCTTTTCCTGTAGGTTAATATATCAGTGATCTCAATTTATTATCATATACGTCAATTCATTACCATGGCCCTTTTGTGATTATGTATCACATTTATTATTTCTGTCCTAACTCATTATTTTGGTTCTTTCCAAGCTGTAGTGTACCTGTTGCATTTAAAAGGGTATGAACTTAGGAAAGCCCCTATGCCAACCTGCTTTAATGCATCCTCTATGTTAAAGGTCACAGCCATATATGGACCTTATGCTTTATCTCATCACTATCTATCTAGGTGAAAGATCCCAAACATATGTATGCTAACTTTGCCTTAGCTCAACATAAAGGATGTGGCCTGCAGGTCCCTTGTGTTACAGCCAAAATATACTCTAATATAAACCTATTATAATAAAACAAATAATCAAACCCATAAGAAACCTATAAGAAAAAAAATATAGGCAAGCAAGCAGGCTAGCCTTAGATGTATCTCATGTACCTGTTATATTCGTCAGTTTGTTGCCAGGACATCATGTGCCTGTGGTCAGAACTTCCCCTTAAACTCTATTTTCGACTCCCCAAATGCTTAGGGGTTTTCCATTGGGCCGTTTATCTGTGCCAAGTTTATCTGTTCAAAGTTCATCGATCCCAAGCCTTAGGCTAATTTGCTGAAGCGAACGTCTTACAAGATACTGGCCTGTAGGTATCTTGCATTACTGCTGAATATAATGCAAAGCAGTAAATATAGTAAAGGCAACCTAGCCCACTGGGCTACAGTGCTTGGACTCTTGAGGGGCAAGGATTACAAAGCATAAGCAAAAGATCCCCAGCGCCTGGCCTGGGGTAGCCTTGAGGACATATAGAGCTTGCATATTACAGCAGCTTCTATCACCCTTTGGAACCTAAGACTAACGTGTGTGTGCATTTACCTGCTTTAACCTTGTAAATAGTTCTTATTTCTTTTTCTTAGTCAATCCTATAATAAATTAACTACAAGCATTGTATCTGGTGTGAGATCTAAGGTGCAATTGACCTGGGGTAAGTGACTGGGAGTAACCTGAATATTGTTGTGATTTTTTTTTTTTTTTTTTTTTTTTGGTCTAAGGGACCATCTAGCACAAAGGCCAGCTTCCAAGCCCACTGGATGGTCTTCCTTGCATGTAGCATTTCCTAGGTGCGATAGAGCCATTAACCAATCCTTTGTATTGCAATAATCCTTGATAACCCATCTGATTTTGATAGTCCTTCTGGCTGGGGAGGGGGGATGATTCCCATGCCTGAGTTCACAGGTTCAGAGCAAACATTTTCAAAGTTATAAAGCAAAACTTACATATTTTCTTATAGCATGGAATACAGACATTGAAAATTAGATTAATGCATGCAGCAACTTGCAAACATTTCATAGTCTAAACACTAAATACGTTTTTATAAGACTAATACCTATTTTGAGCAAAACTAACATACAGGTGAGATGGTTTGGTCTCCAGCTATGAGTTTCAGTTCTTAGCTAATGCCTGCAGCCTGGGCAAGTGCTGGCATCTGGCCTGCCAGTGTCACACTGTCTCTTTAAATATATTTCATTATTAAGTACTATATACTTATAAGTACTTTATATATAAAGAGCATACTGTAATAGCAATTATTGGCTTCAGCAGTTGTAAGATATGGTAGCTTCAAAGTAATTGAAAACTAATATGCATCAATAGTACAGTCATTGATTTTTCATAGGATTATAGAAGACAGATGGGAATTGATATTGCAATGATGTCCTGGTTAATTGACCATTGTAGTGGTTCAGTAACATTCCTGTCAATGAGGAAAGAGATGCCCCTTTCTTTTGGGCTTTTTTCCATATTGACGAGTGTAGTTCTTTTGCTCTTTTTTTTTTTTTTTTTTTTTTTTTTTTTTGTGCTTGCTTCTTTTATGGTATGGCTCTAAGTGTCTGTTTTTGAGTTGCAGGCAATCAGAATCTTACAAGATCTGGTTCTATGTATCTGCCCATGCTTTTATTTTAATTGTATCACCTGCTTCATTGTTACCCACATCTATATATCCTCTGGGAAACATACTGAAAGGGAGAGGGCTAAGAGAATGTTTGTAGACTGAAATGGAAGAGAGCAGGAGCCAATTTTAAACACTAGTTTTTAAAAAATTATTTTCTGTAAACAGTATTATCCTCTCCAGCAGGAAAGGGCTTACCTTGTGAAAAGAGCTTTAATAGATTTATGCCTTGCCCACACTGTCTGGCATAACTTTTTTTTTTTTTTTTTTTTAACGGTGTCTAAAGTGGTTCCCTACCATGTGGAAAGTGTCAAGTGGATAGGGATCAACATATTTTCAGAGGGGTAACACCTGCAAGACTTAACTTGGTCACAGTTTATATTAAGGTGATTTTTAAACGGTTAATAAATGATTAGTGGATGTTTTTAATAAATGGCAAATCAGATGTTAGAGTCCAATAGGTTTTTTGCAATCATGTCTTTTTACCTACTAGAAGACCTACTGACATGTTTATAGTCCTCTTATAACACACATTCACATCTGTAACATGATTATAATGCATTAAGAATTTAATCTTTATAAACTATTTCTAAAACAAGTCTTAATACAAAATGTGACAATTTTTTTTATATCTTTTGCTTTCACATTCAGTTTCCAGTGCACTCAGTGTTTTTTGTTTTTAAGCACAAACTTCCTGTTTCTGATGTGTGGTCTTAATTTCAGGCTCTTGGACATTCCTGCTGATCAAATTTGCATTTGCATCTGAATCAAATTTAAAAGCCATAACTCAGTTGAACTATTAATCTCCAGCGGTGCCACCCACTTACCAATTATTACTGTCAAATGTTACCATGAAGATTTGCTTTCTCTGCCATGTGCCTGTAGGGCTCATTTTCTTTTCTTTCCTCACACTCACCAGCTGCCATCAGTATTGCCTCAGCTGAGTCTATGGCTTTGTCTACACTGCCAATTGAACAACAAAACTTTTGTCGTTCACAGGTGGTTAAAAAAGGCCCCACACCCCCAACACACAATTTTTGCCGCGGCAAGTGGCAGTGTAAACAGCTCATTGTCAGCAGGAGCGCTCTGCTGTCGACAACGCGAACCCTGTTAGTAAGAGGTGGAAGTATTTTGTCAGCAAAAGTGCTGACAAACAACATTTACTCTGCCCGACTTTTAGCGACATGGCCGTGTCGCCAAAAGCTGTGTAGTGTAGACAAAGCCTATAGTTCTCTTCCAAAAGCACATTTTTACATTGATATTAATTCTGTTATTGTATTCTGAGCTCTGATTTGGCTGTTTCAAACCCCACGGTCTGCTTTGCTCTCGAGGGTACTGGTTTTAAACTTAGCTTAATTTCCCTCCTGATTTCCCCTAAAATTCTCTAAAATGTGGCGCTTGCTTTGTCTTTCACTCTGATCCTCATGTTGGTAATGACAGTTTTCATATACAAGTCTGCTAATGCACCGGCTTTACTGATTATATTTGGATTATGACTTTGGTTGAAGTCTCTCATTTTAGTCTTTTGTTAAATTTTTAAAAATTGTAAGTACTTCCAGTGTTCATGAATGGTGCAGTACTAATATATCTGGAAACTGAAGTAATTTCTTTATCCAGAAATAGTTTGACCAATTCTATTTATGAATAATTCTGATTACCAATTTACCTTTTTGGAGCATGATCTAAAGTCAACGAAAAGTCTCTCCTTTACGTAGTGCTTTGGATCAGGGCCCTGCTCAGTAAATTGTTCCCAAGCAAAACCAATTTTCTTTATATCAGTGTATTCGTTGTACTGAGCTGTGTAACTATATTACACCTCAAAACACTATATTAAAAAAACATTATTAAGGTTGCAGAGTCAAGCACTCTTAAGTTAGGTAATGCCAGAATTAAGGTCGCCAGTCCCAGTTTCCCCTTTTCCCTAGCTTCCAGTCTCTTGCCCAACCAGTCCTTGCCTCCCCCCACCCCAAGCTCCCAGTATCCTTGTTCAGCCATTCCCAGTTTCTCTCCTCATCTCCAGTCTCAGACTTGGCAGATTTCTTTTCCCAATCTACTTCTTTCCTTCCCCTGTTTCTAGCTGTTTTCCCCCACTGCATTCAAATCAGATGGCTTCCTCCTCCACACTGATGGGGTGCCAGCAAGGCAGGGGGGACACAGAGCACAGGAGAGATGGGGCTACCTGGCTTTAATTCCAGTGTCTGGCCTGGCCAGGGCCGCCCAGAGGGGGGGCAAGTGGGGCAATTTGCCCCAGGCCCCGAGCCCCACAGGGGCCCCCACAAGACTATAGTATTCTATAGTATTGCAACTTTTTTTTTATGGAAGGGGCCCCCCGAAATTACTTTGCCCCAGGCCCTCTGAATCCTCTGGGTGGCCCTGGGCCTGGCCTTGGCCAGGAGTTGTAGCGAGCGGCCACTACAAGAAAGTCCAGCTTTAAAGTCTGAGTTAAAGACTATGGGGATGCCTACAGTTTATCTAGGCCTGCTAACACATGTGAAAACTACAGACTGCCTTGTCTTCATATTAGTTATCTCAACTTAAGAATGTGACAGATGCAAGATCCTGGAAGCATGGAAACTTCAAAAGACTTGTATTGAGTTGTGCGATGGGATTAATCATAAACTTTGGTATCTTATAACTATTATTTGTACCTCTTTTGAGCAAGGGATTGTATGCTAGCTCCAGGAGGGAGGGTTACTGAGCTGAAGAACTACCTACAAACACTAAAATCAGAGTATATGGGGGTAATTACTCCAGAACCTGGGACAGGTAAACAACTCCACCCCAGGAGGTGAATTGAATATACTGCTTCAGACCTGGTTCAAGAGGCTGAGGAGACAAAGGAAGCTTGTGTATAAAGGTCAGCCTGAATTTGCTGAGGACCCCTCATTTCGATCCAAAAACTGATATGAGGTTATAACCAAGAGGGCACACCCCCAGCTGGAAGAGTTTAATAACTGGAACCTGCCAGGGTTTCCATATGGAAGATGGTGACATCTGGTAAACTTAGCAAGAGTGTAGACTGCTTATTGTTTTATTATCTGATTTCTCTATAATGCTTGTGTCCTCAAATGTATTGTGCTCTATGAAAGCTGGCCGGTCACTGGTAATCCTGTAACATTGTCCCTGAGGGTTAGGGTGACCAGACAGCAAGTGTGAAAAATCGGGACGGGGGTGGGGGGTAATAGGAGCCTATATAAGAAAAAAAGCCAAAAATCGGGACTGTCCCTATAAAATCGGGACATCTGGTCACCCTACTGAGGGTATACCTACACTGCAATTAAAAACCCGTGTCTGGCCCTTGCAAGCTGACTTGGGCTCCAGCCAAGGGGCTGTTAAATTGAAGTGTAAGCTTGGGCTGGAGCCTGGGCTCTAAGACCCTGTGAGGTAGGAGGGTCTACACAGCAATGAAACAGCCTGTTAGCCTGAGCTCCTTAACCCATCAGCTGGCCCTGGCCAGCCGTGGGTGTCTAAATGCAGTGTAGACATACCCTGAGAGAGAGTGAAGTCCAGGGTGCTGGATTCAGGTCAGACCTGCTGGGATAAGCATACTGAATTGCAGGGCATTACAAGTCTAAATGCTGGGCTGTAGGGAGAAGGATGCATGTCCCCTCCTATAGAGAGGTGACAGCTGGAAGACTGAGACCTAAAAGGGCGCCCTTGAACCAACCTGGGAATCTGACAAAGAACACGCCCTTTTTCCTAGTAAAGTCAAGACTGCAGAGGCACAGCACAGAATCTCAGTAGAATTTAAAGCGTGTGGGAAATCTAGGCAGGTAAACATGATTACACAACTATTCTTATTTCTGTTGACCTGTGTGGGCATGAGCGCACAGTTCAAATAAAAACTGTTTATTAGCTCATGATCTGCTTATTTGTAATGAGGGGTGAAAAGCAGCTTTTCAAAAACTTAGTAAAAGCCAATGACTCTCCTTATTTTTGGACAATCTGACTGTATTAAGATAGAGATGTTGAAGGGCGGGGTGTTTGTTTTGCAGAAGGAAATTGATGATGGTTTTTAGTAACCTCCTGAAAGGGTAAGGCTGGTTCATCAGGTAGGGCCAGGTTGTGATACTCTTGCACCTGACTCTACAAGTGCCCCCACTTGCTTCAGTGGGACCATTTGCGGAGTAATTTAGCATGTGAAAGAGTATCACAATCTGTCCCTTAGTGTTCTAGTTTCTTATTCCTCTTATTTACTTTCCTCTAGCCCTCCTCCACCCATTTATGTCCACAAGTGATTAAAAATATAATGGAAAGTGGATCAACGAATGCAGTTCACCTTTTGGATATGAACTTAATGCAAAAAAACAAGAGAATTAGTTTGGTTTGAAAATGCTGAGCTATATTTTAATTGTAATGTTTCTCTGTGCTGTGTCTTCAGGTTGCTCTCAATGGAGTTAGCTGGTATGTGATGAATGAAATATTGATTGGTAGGCTTCAGACGACAGATGCTATGAAATCCGAACAAACATTTTAACTAATATGAAATTCAAATTCTGATCAAACAGAAAACTAATATGAATTTCATATTTTGTTTTAATAAACACATCTTGCTAGTGGCTGAGAACATTGTCAGGCTTCACTTCATAAGAACACCATTTTTCTGGGCTTAGATGCCAAGGTAAAGAGTGTTTTTTGTCTGCATGCAAATGCAAACCAATTAAAATTCAGAAATAATTGAAGTTGATTTTCTCAGGTGGAAATGGTGGTAGCAGCTTAGAAAATTGAAACTGTAATATATTTTCTCCAATGTGACAGGTACTTTGTATTGGTCTAAAGTGGGTAAAAATATGCGGTTGTGGGCAATATGTGTTATCTTGTACTGTCATTGAAGATGAATAGTGACCAAGTTGAAATGAAATATCATCTTTGTAAATAATAAGTGAATAGATAGGGATTGCCATACATGTCAGAACGTTGTTCCAGCTAGTCCGATTCTTGCATCTGGTAGTAGTCAGTATCAGATGGTTCAGAGGAAGGTGCAAGAAACTCTACAGTGGACCATTCTGCAATAACATGCGTAGAGAGGATGACTCTTCCTATTCCTGTCAATAAGTGATTTATTCCCTGAAGCATGAGGGTTAATGCTCCTTCTTGAAGAGAATTTTTAAAATATAATATGTCTAAGTCTTGTCTGCACTTGTCCTCAATATCTTGTGGCAATGAATTCCATAGGTTACCTATGCTTTATGCATTTAAAAATACTTAATTAGTTTTAAATGTGTCATATTTTCGTATTATTTAATGTCCCCTTGCTCTTTATGGAGAGGGTAAACGAGCATCTGATTCACCTTTGCTATAGCATACACCATTTTGTAAACCTCTTTCATGTGTCCTCTTTTGTCTCCTCTCTGAACCATTTTTGTTTCTCTATAAACTTTTGAGATAAGGGGACCAGAACTAAACAAAGTATTTCAGGTGAGGGCATATTATTGATGTGTATAAAATGATCATAACTTTTTTTTATTCCATTCCTTTATGAACCCTAACATTTTGTTTGCTTTTTTGACTGCTGCTGCACATTGAAGTTTTTCATTTGAGCTGTCTGTGCTAATGCTCTGGGTCTTTCCTGAGTTGTTGCAGTTAATTTAGAGCCCATCAGTGTGTGCAAGTAGTTCATACTGGATCAATGTGCATTGAACAGTCCCCAGATTAAAATAATGATGCATTGGTGGGGATTGGATTACTTAGGGGATGGAGGGCAATGCCATTTACTTCTAGTCCACTGGTTTGAATCCTGGCCAGGTCAACAGTGACCAAAAGTCATCACCATTTGACAGCTCTGTGGTGTCTAAATGTGAAGTGAGTTGGTGGCCTTATCATGGTTCACATTTCTGAACCCACTTTCACCATTGGTGCCCTTTTGGGAAGCCAAAGCAGAGAGGCCAAGGATGTCATAGGCACAGAGCCCATGTAGAGATTGTCCCCTTTATCTCAGTGTGGCGGAGTGTTGCTGATGCCTGTGATGCATCTGTTCGGAAGAATGTGAGGGTTTTGTTGTTTTTCCCTTGGTCAATCTGGCACTTATCACACACTAAATTATTTCTCCCTGCTCTAGTCAAGTCAGGCTCTCCAACGTCTTTTCTTTCTGTGTTCCTTTGTCAGACTTGGAGTAAAACTGGCACCTGCTCTGAATAAATGAGAACTGGGCCTCAAATACATCCCTTGTGTAACTGCACTGAAATCAATGCAGCTACACCAAGGATGAATACAGCTCAGTGC
Organism: Terrapene triunguis; assembly: GCF_002925995.2. Classification (NCBI taxonomy): domain Eukaryota; kingdom Metazoa; phylum Chordata; order Testudines; family Emydidae; genus Terrapene; species Terrapene triunguis. The sequence continues at coordinate 80,971,893 of NW_020664417.1, forward strand.
CATTAGTTGCCTGTTTATGGCATTTCTCTGGCCTCCATTAGCATAATATCTGAGTATCTCACAATCTTTAATGTATCTATCCTCACAGCACCCTTGTGAGGTAGGGAAATCCTGTTATTCCCTTTTACAGATGGGGAACTGAGCCATACTGTAACTTACCCAATATTATATAGGAAATCTGTGGTAGAGCGGGGATTTTAACCTGGGTCTCAAGTCCCAGGCTAGTGCCCTAGTCACTGGACCATATTTATTCTCTAATCCTTCAAATACTGAGAGAAAGTAGTCTATTTGGTGTTAGCATAATTCAAAACTCTGTCACTGACCATTATTATTAAACAGTTGTTTGTCAGTAGCACTCAGCAGCCCCAAACAGGGTCAGGGTTCCCAAGTGCTTGATGCTTGACAAATGTATAGTAGGAGACTGTTCTGCCTCAAGCAGCATATAATCAAAGAAGACAAGTTATGTACAAAAGGAGGAGGGAGGGTGAAGCAGTTAAATATATAGTACACTACTGGCATATATCTAATGGCAGCTTTTTGCTGTTCTAAACAGATAAGACAAATATATTCAATTGCCACTCAGCCTACTCATTTGTTGGCGGAATTTTTTCTAAACATTATGGCAGAGGTGTGACAGAGGAAGGATTGCCCAGTTATTAGGGTCCTAATCTGGCACTCTGGAGACCGGGTTCAATTCACTGTCCTGCCACACATTTCCTGTCTGACATTGGCAAGTCACTTAGTCTCTCTGTGCCTCAGTTCTCCACTTATAAAATAGCACTTCCCTACTTCACAGGTGTGCTGTGAGGATAAATGTATTAAAGATTGAGGTGCTTGGATACTATGGTAACAGGGGCCTAGAAGTACCTAAAATAGAGAGATATTATGCAAATCCATCTGGAATATACTAGGTAACTTACTATAACTGGGGTACAGTTGTAACACAACATTTAGCGCTCTGCACACTCTTGGTTCTGTCTATTTTAGGTGGAAAAAATGTTGCAACAAACTGTTTGCTGGAATGCCTTGGTCTTGCATCCTGTCTGAAGCCTTTGCGTCCACACATTACAAGTCCCAGATCTTTGTATCTGTTCAGCGCCTCATAGTTGGAGATTATTAAAGACACTGTGAACAGCAAGAAGTTTTTATTGGTGCTACAAAACCCAGGAACAATGCTGCATATTTTTAAGCACCATCTGCTGGCACTTTAACTATTTACTTATATACAGACATCTCACTTCTACAGACCACCCCATAACACTGGCCACAAGTTACCCCATGGGAAGGGGGAGACTGTGGGCCAGTTGGGAAACTGCCCTGTGAGAGGGAAACTGAGACACTCCCACGCTGGGGCGGGAAAGGACAGCTGGCTCAGTTGATAAGTTCCTCCTTTTGTGTGTCCCCAGTTTTAATAGCAATAGGGGCAGTCCCCACTCAGCTGAAATAATCAAATTGCACACTATTGCACAATATTGGCTGGTTTTATCACATTTCATGCAAGTCAGGTTTTCCAATTTTTTTATATCAAGCTCATGTACTATAATATAATTTATATAGGCACAAGTCCAGCAAAAAAACTTAATTAAGCCCATGCTTAACTGTAAACTTTTTTCCCAGTGATATCAACGAGACTACTTATATGCTCAAAGTTAAGCACACGCTTGAGTGTTTGCTGAATTTGGACTCTACTGAGCATCCCAATCAGATCAAAATAAAATTATAAACTTGTCACTTAAGTTTCCTTCCACTGAATAAGTAAAATACAAGCCTCTATCTCCCTCTCTACTGTTCTAGGACTGTTTGTGCAGCTGGTGTGATTATGACCCAGCTTATTGTTTTTGTGGATTGATTATCAATTTATCTTTAGATTGGTTCACTCCACTAAAAATGCCCTGGACACAGTTTCTAGTGACTTATTTATTACTAAATTCCAAGGTTTGCTCTCAATCTAGATTCTGCTCAATTTATCTGCAGCCTTTGACACCATCGATCAGTGTTCTCATCGCTTGACTCTTCTCTGTATGGCCAATGTGGGGTAATGTTTGATTAGCTTTCATATTATCTTTCCAACCACTTGTTTCTGCTTATATAGGGGAAGAAACTATCTGGGACTCATGATTAGCAATATATATATATTTTTTTACAGGTTCTCCTTTTTTATAGGTATGAAATGCTGGCCATGCTGCTAGTGGAGGGGATGATCTACGCTTATTAACTCTTCACACATTTTTATTATATATGTGTGTGTATAAATATATATATATTATGTTTATATAACAAACCCTAGTAATTTCTCTTATGCTGAAGCTGAGAGATTTTTTGACTTGATAAAGTCATTTGAAGTTTCCAAAAAAAAAAAAAAAAATCATTCAGTGACTGATTTTTCTGTTAGTGGTGTGGGATATCCTATGTCCCTCTTCTTCACAAGCCCATCACAAGGTGAATTGACAAAATGGCCCCTGTGCTCTTGAAGAGTAGCTGGGCCAGATTCGGTTCTTGCTTCCTGAGTAAATCTCGAGTAATTTCAGTGAAAACGCAGAGTCACTCAATGGACTTCACGGGTGTAACTGAAGTCAGAATCTGGCTCTGTTTTTATTTAAACCGGGGGAAGAATTTGCTTTTATGAGAAACTTGAAATGATGGAGGAAAGTGCTATAACTAGGAGCAAGGAGACGGCTGGGAGAGTGAGTGGTTGTTGGGAGTCAGGTTGCCATGCTCCTAGGCTAACCTCCATAACTGGCCTCTCTCCTGCGAGAAGCTCCTTCTTTCGGCTGAAGTGCTAAACTGCTAGAAGCATCTTACTTTTCTGTTAGGCTTCCTGCAGCGGAGTCCATTCTTTTTACACCTAGACAATGAATTAACTTGTGACTTTGCAGCTGACTGCCCAGCTTGCTAGACACAGCAGTGTCCTTTCCCTGGGAACTGCAACCACCAGCCAGTCACTCACCTATAATTGCTCATACTGTGATAATCATCATCATAATAGTAATAATAGGGCTCAAATTTTTAAACAGGGAGAGTAAATAACCATTAGAACAGTGGCTCTCACACTTTTTTACTGGTGACCCCTTTCACATAGCAAGCCTCTGAGTGCGACCCCCCCCCTTATAAATTAAAAACAATTTTTTATATATTTAACACCATTATAAATGCTGGAGGCAAAGAGGGGTTTGGGGCTCACGACCCCCCATGTAATAACCTTGTGACCCTCTGAGGGGTCCCAACCCCCAGTTTGAGAACCCCTGCATTAGAACAACTAACCAAGTGATATGGTGTATTCTCTATCACGTTAAGTCTTTTAAATCAAGATTGGATAGCTTTGTAAAAGATAGGCTCTAAATTATTAGGCATTACTAGGTGAAATTCTATAGCCTGTGTTATCAAGGATTAGATCATAATGGTCTCTTCTAGCCTTAATCTAGGAAATTCCCTTTCTAATGTTATAGCAGGACCTTCAACTACTAATGCTCTCAGGGGAGTTAAAGGCAGACTGTAACGTAATAAATCCATGGCTGCCTAAGAACTTAATGATTGTCATACCATGGCCACTGGAAACCTTAGAGCAACAGCAGGTATTGAATTCAGATCTTCCTGTTTCAGGAAGCATAATGGCCTACCACTTGACCTAAAGGAGAATCTCCTTTTGCTGTCAGCAGTATAGGAACTATGAGACCCAGACAAGCAGTTCTGATATTATCAGAAGAGAGCACTGGTACACATACGCTCATCAGTACATCAGAGTAGATTCAGAGTGTACAGAATGTACAGTCTTGTTCCAGGAGGTGTGACCATATTAATCTCCATTCTCAATCTACACTGATTTCTTATCCATTTAACTTCAGTTGAGTTATCCTTCTGGTTTTCAAATTTCCCTATTGATCTATGCCAGCTGACTTTTCTAACCCCTTAGTCACCTGTGTTCTTACTTATGCATTCTGTTTCTGCAATCTGGGCCCTTTCTGTTTCCTCATTGTAACAATTACTACATAACTAGCTTTATTATTTGAATACATCTGTTATTCAGTCTTTCAACAGGTAAACTAGGGATACAAGTAAGAATGAGGGGGAAAAAATCTAAGTCTACGTAATGGTTATAATTCAAACAAGAAAAAATATTCTATAGAAAGACTGGAAATGTAGTGGTCATTAACCAGGGGGAAAAACCTGGTTTCCAAAGCCCCTTTTATATTGGGATAACATGTCAGGTCAGTAAAAATTTCAGCCATGAGGATCAGTTAAATAAAGTCTGTATCCAAAGCCAGCCAGTATGCATAACAGCCATGTAGCACTATGGCAGTTTCCTGAGTAATGAAGACCATAAGTCTGTAAAATAGTCCTACTTGCTCAACTGTTTGTAAAGCCATTTATCATAGGAAAGAACCTAATAGAAAATGTACCCTCTAGTCAAATGAGACGGGACTGAACTCTGTTCACTTACTTTCTTTTGCTTACCACTACTGATCAGACACAGAGGTGGATTAAGATTTATTGGGGCCCTGGGCACAAAGAACATTTGGGCCCCCCACATCCTGAGGGTCCGGGGCACCAGAATGGGGGGGGCATGACTTTTTAACATGGCATAGTAGCTTCGGGCAGGCATGGAGTGGCAGCGGCATGGGCGTAGTTTGGGGGAGGTGGGGGCATTGCCCCCCAAACTGCAGGCCTTAGGCCAGAGTCAGCAGAAGGAGTGGAGCCGCATGGGGTTGCTGCCTTGGACACAAATCCCAGGTGGCAGTGGGGGCAGCCTGGCAGCAGCGGGACGTGGTGGGGGCAGCCTGGCAGAAGGAACTGGGCACAGGTACTGGGCGAGCCTGGGTGGAGTGCAGCTGCCGCTGAGGCCATGCCAGTAACAGCGGGAGCTGCACCGGAGGAGCCCTCCCTGCCCAGCTCCTCACTGCCTGTGATGCCCCGGAGCTCCCCGCCACCTCCCAGGCCGGGGTAGGGCCTCCTCTCCCTGCAGATCATGTCTGAAGACCCTGGGGAGGGGCAGCAGGTTGACCCGTAGCCCCCACCCCTGGGTCCCACCAGCAGCGGCATATCCAGGGTGAGGTGGGAACACAGGCTGGGGGCTGCTCTTGGGCACTCCGGGCAGGGCAGGCGGAGGGTCTAGGGTTCCCCACAGCAGTCCAGGCTCCCTGGGCGTCTCTTACCACTGTCCAGCTCTGGCTTCCGGCCTGGCCAGGGGCAGGGACCCTGGGGGAAGAGGAGGAGCAAGGTGGCGGGGCCACAGTTCTGGCACTGGTGGGCCCCCCCCACTTCTACTCAGATTCTGGTGCTCCTGTGGAGCCCCTAAATTGGCCTGGGCCCCTGGGCATGAGCCATGGGGGCCCATTCGTTAATCCTCCACTGATCATACAGGTTTATGATCTACATTTTATTTCCTAACAGTGGGTTAAATTCTGCTCCCATTAACGTTGATGTCAAAACTCCCATGCATTTCAATGGGATCAGCATTAGATCTATAATCACTGACACTATGATAGAACTGCTCCCAAATCCATACAATAACAGACCTTGTATCTTGGTACAAAGCAACAATCACACGTATGTACCATGTCAGGTTTCAGATTTCTGAATTTCATACAGGTGAGCAGTAAACATGCGAAAGATCCATTTATAATTAAAACCCAAAAATTAAGCTGCTTCTATAAGGAGGTTTAGAACTGGTTGTAGAACACATTGCCCATTGTTCAGGAACTTAATAGTTTGTAGGTTCCTCACCCTGTCCAGCATTACTTGAAGCTTAAGCGTTTTTTAAACTTTAGACAAAAGTTGTTGCTGAAGATGTCTAGTGTCTAAAGGGATGCACTCTCCTATCTGATTTGTAAGCCCAAGAATTTTAGATACCTGAGAGGGGAAATGTGTGCTGTATGAATGGAATTATTTTATGTCTATGCCAACTGTCCAGAATGCATGAACTAATCCGCCATCACCCTGTCTTAGGCTAGGTCTACACTACCCGCCTGAATCGGCGGGTAGAAATCGACCTCTCGGGGATCAAATTATCGCGTCTCGTCGGGACACAACAATCGATCCCCGAATCGACGCTCTTACTCCACCAGCGGAGGTGGGAGTAAGCGCCGTCGACGGGAAGCCGCGGAGGTCGATTTTGCCACCGTCCTTACAGCGGGGTAAGTCGGCTGCGATACGTCTAATTCAGCTACGCTATTCGCGTAGCTGAATTTGCGTATCTTAAATCGACCCCCCCTCCCCCCGTAGTGAGGACGTAACCTGAGAGACATTGAGTCATTTCCCCTTTAAAAATCTCCTCTTAAAACTTTCCTTTTCTTTTACTTTACAATTGACTCAGTATGTCATGTGTTTTGTCATATTCTGTAAGTATGGATGTGGTCTAGGGATACATTTTTATTGTATCTATGGCACCTCCTCTGTTCTCTGCACCTCACTGTATGTTGCATTCTTTAAACCCGGGGTTCTCAACCTTTTTCTGTCTGAGCCTCCTCACCCCCACCCCCACCATGTGCTATAAAAATTCCATGGCTCACCCATGCCACAACAACTATTTTTCAGTAGATTAAAAGCCCAGGCTGGTGTCAGGGGGCAGAGCAATTGCACAGGGGGCCCCCCAGAACTAAGTTGCTTGGGCTTCAGCCTGGGGTGGAGGAGCTCAGGCTTTGGCTTTCTGCCCAGGGAGTAGGTGCTCAGGCTTTGACTTCAGCCCCAGGCAGCAGGGCTCTGGATTCAGCTTTCTGCCCTGCGCCCCAGTGAGTTTAACACTGGCTCTGCTCTCTAGTTTATTTTGGTGGAGCCCTTGAAACCTGCTCGTGGTCCCCCAGAGGGACCTGGACCCTTGGTTGAGAACTGCTGCTTTAAACATTATGGTCCTGATTCTGCAGTCTCTCCCACTGGTGTAAATCAGGAGTACCTCCCTTGAATACAGTGGAATTATACTGTGAAACAGGGGTAACTGAGACTAGAATTGTGCCCTATGCCTTCACCTGTCGTATTCTATCTTGCTGGGACCCATGCTGTTCACCTGGCTGACACACTCAAAGACTTGTGAAAGAGAATACACTTATAAAATATGCACTAGTATGTTATTGATTTTCATCAGGTTAATGGTAACATGACATGATTCTGGTATTTGTCATGCCAATTTGGTAAAACCTTTAGAAATGAGTGGAAAGAGTTGTATAAATAAGTAATTTGATTTCAAATCTATTGAGCTCTCATGTTTTGTCAGCATCACTCCATGACTGGAGCTACAGTGTCCTTGCAGAAGCAGGAAGATGTATTTCTGTCACCACTCTTCTATAATGGTAAAGCTCCCTGACTCGTTTGAATGACTAAATGGTGATAGACATAAAATGAGGAGTGACAGTTCTTGAACATCTTAACACACCATTTGCAAGCTGTTTGGCCACTATTTCTACTGTAATTGGAATAACGAGGAGTCCTTGTGGCACCTTAGAGACTAACAAATTTATTTGGGCATAAGCTTTCGTGGGCTATAACCCACTTCATCAGATGCATGAAGTGAAAAATACAGGAGCAGGTATAAATACATGAAAGGATGGGGGTGTTTTACCAAGTGTGAGGTCAGTCTAACGAGATAAATCAATTAACAGCAGGATAGCAAGGGAGGAAAAATCTCTTTTGAAGTGGTAAGAGAGTGGCCCATTACAGACAGGTTTCAGAGTAGCAGCCGTGTTAGTCTGTATTCGCAAAAAGAACAGGAGTACTTGTGGCACCTTAAAGACTAACAAATTTATTTGAGCATAAGCTTTCGTGGGCTACAGCCCATTTCTTCAGATGCATAGAATGGAACATATAGTAAGGAGATAGAGATAGATATAGATATATATAGAACATGAAAAGGTGGAAGTAGCCATATCAACTCTAAGAGGCTAATTAATTAAGATGAGCTATAATAAGCAGGAGAAAAAATTTTTTGTAGCGATAATCAAGATGGCCCATTTCAGACAGTTGACAAGAGGTGTGAGGATACTTAACATGGGGAAATAGATTCAATCTGTGTAATGACTCAGCCATTCCCAGTTTCTATTCAAGCCTAAATTGATGGTATCTAGTTTGCATATTAATTCCAGTTCAGCAGTTTCTCGTGGACAGACAGTTGACAAGAAGGTGTGAGTAACAGTAGGGAGAAATTAGTATTGGGAAAATTAAGTTTAAGCTTTGTAATGACCCAACCACTCCCAGTCTTTATTCAGGCCGTCACCTACAGCCCCCAACTAAAACCTCTCCAGTGCATCATCAAGGATCTACAACCTATCCTGAAGGATGATCCCTCACTCTCACAGATCTTGGGAGACAGGTCAGTCCTCACCTACAGACAGCCCCCCAACCTGAAACAAATACTCACCACACAACAAAAACACCAACCCAGGAACCACACCCTGCTACAAACCCTGATGCCAACTCTGTCCACATATCTATTCAAGGGACACCGTCATAGGACCTAACCACATCAGCCACACCATCTGGGGCTCATTTACCTGCACATCTACCAATGTGATATATGCCATCATGTGCCAGCAATGCCCCTCTGCCATGTACATTGGGCAAACCGGACAGTTTCTATGCAAAAGAATAAATGGACACACATCTGACATCAGGAATCATAGCATTCAAAAACCAGTAGGAGAACACTTCAGTCTCTCTGGTCACTCAATAACAGACCTAAAATGGCAATTCTTCAACAAAAAAACTTCAAAAACAGACTTCAATGTAAAGCTGTAGAACTGGAATAAATTTGCAAACTGGATATCATCAGATTAGGCCTGAATAAAGACTGGGAGTGGCTAGGACATTACAAAATCTAAACTTAATTTCCCCAATACTAATTTTCCCCTACTGTTACTCACACCTTCTTGTCAACTGTCTGTAATGGGCCACTCTCTTACCACTTCAAAAGAGATATTTTCCTCCCTTGCTATCCTGCTGTTAATTGATTTATCTCGTTAGACTGACCTCACACTTGATAAAGCAACCCCCATCCTTTCATGTATTTATACCTGCTCCTGTATTTTTCACTTCATGCATCTGATGAAGTGGGCTCTAGCCCACGAAAGCTTATGCCCAAATACATTTGTTAGTCTCTAAGGTGCCACAAGGACTCCTCGTTGTTTTTGCTGATACAGACTAACACGGCTACCCCTCTGAAACCTGTAACTGGAATGACACTGTGCTAGGATAGAGTTGTTCTAAGCATTTACACGCCACCTCCTCACAGTGCCTGATCTTGTTCCTATTGCAATCACTGCCAAAAACTCCTACTGACTTCAAAGGGAGCAAGACTGGACACTTAACTTTCTGGTCTTATCTGATTCTCTATCACAGGGTGCAACAGAAACAGCTCAAAGAGTTTCATTGTTCCTAAAGGGCTAAAACTGATCTGATGGCCTAGTTTTTCTGGCTGGCTCAGAAGCACCTCACTCTCAGGGGTGCAGGAACAATTTGTACAGTGTGAGTGCTGAGAGCCATTGAACCAAACTGTAAACCTTGTATATGACGGAAACCACTTCAAGCCAGGAGGTGCGGCAGCACCCGTAGTTCCAGCATGTATGCTCACTCTCCCACCTCCTATCCTTATCCCTCAGAGACCTGCCTCTTCACTCCCTTTTCCTTCCCCACAGAAAGCATGCCATTTCCTAGTACTGCATGCTTGCTGGATACAGCTGCTGTTCCCTGCATTGACTATGTGGAGGTGCTACCTAACGCATGCCTGCTGCCCTGCTTAGTCACTTGGTTCATTCAGCTCCTCACACTGCTTGCATTCCCTCTTTCCTACATCTCCTTCCATGCTCTTCCTCCACTGCTTCCTCTCTGCATTTCCCCCCGCCCCCGTGCTGATCACTTCTGGAAAAACATCAGAGAGATTATTGTTCATAAGTTTTGTGCAATGCCCTGACAATGGGATCCTAAAGACCAGAGCCCCATTGTGCCTGGCACTGTACAAATATAACAAAAAGACAGTCCCTACCCCAAATAGGTAGGTATGACAAGGGAAAGAGGGGAATATAAGTTAGTAATAACACAGTTATAAATCATAAACAGAATAAGCAGCAGTCACAATTGCATTACAATTAGATATGGATCTGAGCCAAACCCTGAGATCTAAATACCCTCGAACTTTGGTCTGAGAATTGGGGCTCAAAATCCAAATCTAAGTGTTGCTAATGGCCCTGTTTTTATAATGGGCTGAATCAAATGCCTTATCTGAACATCACTAAACTTTGTGAGAAAGGGGTGTTAAAATCCAGATCTGCATCTTTCATAGCATGGGCCCATGTTTAGGTAAAAGTGGTGCGGGGAGGGGACGGCTTCTGATTGCAGTTGTACTGAAAAAACAAAATTCAGAATGTGGCTTATTACAGCAACATTCTTTATTGAAACATTGCAGTCGTACAATGCTCAGGAAGGCTTTTGCAGGCACGACTTCCTAACAAGATAATTATTGATAGATAAATCAGCAGGTTTAAAAAAATAAAAAATTATAAAATACTCCACTACCAACAAACATTTACCTGAGAGGTACTTTTCTCCTCTCTTTAGTTTTGTTTTAGTATCCTAATCTAAGAGGTTATGGTGGAGGTGTGCATACAGCATATACACTTTTGGAGAATAATAAGTGAAAGTCACTATAGAAATAATACAAGAGTGCTTAAGAATGACTTTTAAATGGTTCAGTGAAGTAGATACTTGAACTGCAATCTAAATTCTATCAGACAAGGTAATGGAGGATGAAGAAACTGTGGTACGCAGAGTGACTGGAAAACTAAATGATAATGTAAGCTTAAGGTACAGAAGAATTGTTGAGCTTTGATAAGACTTTTGTAAAGGGGGCAAGAGGTGGTAATGTGTATATAGATGGGAGGACTGTAATCAGGGCCGGCTTCAACATTTCTGCCGCCCAAGAAAAAAAAAAATAAAATGCTGCAATCGGTGGCGGCAGTTCAGCGGCAGGTCCTTCGCTCCTAAAGGGAGTGAGGGACCTGCCGCTCCCGAATTGCCGCAGGTGCCGCCCCTCTCCCTTGGCCACCCCAAGCACCTGCTTGTTAAGCTGGTGCCTGGAGCCGGCCCTGACTGTAATCTGAAACAGGGAAAAGGAATATCCAACTTGAAAAGATCTAGCCCAGGAGAAGATCTAGCCCATGCTTCTGCTCTCTAATTGCTTGGCCCACAGTAACTATCGGTGTACTACAGGTTTTCTGTGTTTTAGTTTAAAACCTTGTACTGTTTAGAGCTGAAGAGATTCTAAATAGTGTCCATTGTCTCACTTATTGTTTTCTCTCATTGGTGAATTCCATGAGGAGTATTTGCTGCCCCTATTATAACAGCAGTCAATGGAGAGTGATCACCTCATTTGACTTTGTAAACCTGACATCATGTGATGGGCAGTAAGAAATAAAGTCAAGGCTGGGGACCCTCTCCTGCATTTCTTAGGCTCCCGATTCCCAATGAAATTAATTTAGATATAAATGTTGAGGTGGAGAAAACTATTCTCATGGTTTAGTGTTTGTGGGCCTCCCAGAAGTAAGCAAACTCTAGGCAGGGTTTTGCACAAAGGCAGGGTAAGGACTTGGTGGAGTGGGAGGTTATTTTATCTCTAGGGGACAGTGCTGAAGGCATGAAGAAGGGAGTAAAAGAAAGAAACAAAGGGGAAGGGGAGGCTGCTAACATTAGGCCAGATTTTCAAAGGTATTTGGGTGCATAAAGACGCGGATAGACACATACTGGGATTTTCAAAATCACTTAAGCAGGCTAGGCATCTACCTGGAGTGAGGTGCCTAATCTGTTTAGGTGCTTTTGAAAATCCCATTGGGCACCTATCTGCATCTTTTGGGGCCTAAATACCTTTGAAAATCTGGCTCAAACTAGCTAATAGGATAAGGAGGGATGTTAAAAGGAATAAAATCTGAGCTGCAAGCCAGATTGGAGTCTTGCAGGGCCTTGAAGGTAAGGATGAGTCTTTCTACTTGATACAGTAGACAAGAGGGACCAATGAGAGGGTTCAAAGAAGGGAGTGATGTAGACTTGATTGGGAGAAGATCATTTTTAGCAGCTGCATGTTTGAATGGGCTGGAGGAGAACAATGTCATGGTCATGGAGGCCTGCTGGGACGCAGTTGCAGTCATTGTGAGGCAGGACGTGGTGTGGGTATATACCAGTGCTGTAGCCTCTGGGAAATGAAGAGTAGGATTTTGCTGGGCTGTGGTGGAAGAAACAGGAAGGCTTGGAGACCGCCTGGAAGTGTGAAAGGAAAAGGGAGAGAGGAGTCAAAGTTGACCCCAATGTTGTGAACCTGAATGATGGTGAGAATGGTGATGCTGTCCATTGTGATGAAGAAAGTGAGGCAGGCTTGTGAGGGAAAAATGAGGAATTCTGTTATGGCCAGGATTCACTTGGCAGGCCCCCATCTGATGACAAACCACGTAGAGTAGCATCAAAGTGGGATTGGACAGCTTGATACAGGCGTAAAGACTGCAAGATTTGGCCTGTTAAATGATTAGGGTGAAATTCTGCCTTCAATTACATAATGCCACTGAAGGCATGTAAGTAAAAAGGAGGCATAATTTTTTCTGATGGGGCGGACAAATGTGCAAATGTGGTAAAGAGGAAAAAGGAAAAGCCAATCTCATTTTGATATGAAATGTCAGCTAGAATTGTTCTGAAAAAATGGGAATGTTTATTTTTGTAGGCAGATAAACTATGGTGGCACTTTATTTAAGAAATGCATCAGAAAAACAGAGCACCCGCAATTTCTATCAATTGTTTATCAACAATTGACGACAAAATTTCTTCAAATGTTCATGTAGAGTTGAAGTGTTCAGCTCAAGGGCAGGTTTCTTCAGCAATCAAAGCTGATCAGAAAGGAAACCTAAGCAAAACAATGAAGATGTGTGACAAAGCATTCTGAGTAAACAGAGTTGATATATTACTCATGCAACAACAAAAAAAGCATTTTTTGTGTGTTTGTATTATTTTATGGATACTAATGATCTGGCTGCTGCTGAATACAGTAAAGTAGCATATGTTGTGTTGAAATTTGAACCTGAAGAGATGACTGTCAATACAAGTAAATATGATAACTGCCTGGAAGCAGAAATAATTTTTAAATGTCTAATCAAATATGATTCCTTGAACACTTGGAAAGAAGCTCAGACAAAAGAAAGATAGCTGAATAATGATTGATTTTTAGCATTGGCTATTGCAAAACATACTGTCAATAAGCAAATCTAAACTCCTAAAAAACTGAACTCAAATCCATTTCTCTGATTTGTCTTCCTAATACGGTTAAGTATCTGACATGATTACACTATATTTTTAGCTGATTGGACAGTGCCATCCATTTAATTTGGATTGGCTCCGTTAATGCAAAACTGCTACTATCAACATTAGTATTTATCAAACAGCAATACCACTTACAGTCTCCAAGCCTTTGAATCTTCACCCAGAAGTGCAGGCGCACAAGTGAGGAATATTTTGGCAGTTAAGCAAAGCACCTTTCTGACTATCAGCCCTGCCCAGGTTTTAAATATAAATATCATAGAATAATAGAATATAAGGATTGGAAGGGACCTCAGGAGGTCATCTAGTCCAAACCCCTGCTCAAAGCAGGACCAATCCCCAACTAAATCATCCCAGCCAGGGCTTCATCAAGCCTGACCTTAAAAACCTCTAAGGAAGGAGATTCCACCACCTCCCTAGGTATCCCGTTCCAGTGCTTCACCACCCTCCTAGTGAAAAAGTTTTTCCTAATATCCAACCTAAACCTCCCCCATTGCAACTTGAGACCGTTACTCCTTGTTTTGTCATCTTCTACCACTGAGAACAGTCTAGATCCATCCTCTTTGGAACCCCTTTTCAGGTAGCTGAAAGCAGCTATCAAATCCCCCCTCATTCTTCTCTTCTGCAGACTAAACAATCCCAGTTCCCTCAGCCACTCCTCATAACTCATGTGCTCCAGCCCCCTAATCATTTTTGTTGCCCTCCGCTGGACTCTTTCCAATTTTTCCACAGCCTTCTTGTAGTGTGGGGCCCAAAACTGGACACAGTACTCCAGATGAGGCCTCACCAGTGCAGAATAGAGGGGAATGATCATGTCCCTCAATCTGCTGGCAATGCCCCTACTTATACAGCCCAAAATGCCGTTAGCCTTCTTGGCAACAAGGGCACACTGTCGACTCATATCCAGCTTCTCGTCCACTGTAACCCCTAGGTCCTTTTCTGCAGAAATGCTGCCTAGCCACTCAGTCCCTAGTCTGTAGCAGTGCATGGGATTCTTCCATCCTAAATGCAGGACCCTGCACTTGTCCTTGTTGAACCTCATCAGATTTCTTTTGGCCCAATCCTCTAATTTGTCTAGGTCCCTCTGTATCCTATCCCTACCCTCCAGCGTATTTACCACTCCTCCCAGTTTAGTGTCATCTGCAAACTTGCTAAGGGTGCAGCCCACGCCATCCTCCCGTCATTAATGAAGATATTGAACAAAACCGGCCCCAGGACCGACCCTTGGGGCACTCCGCTTGATACCGGCTGCCAACTAGACATGGAGCCATTGATCACTACCCGTTGAGCCCGACGATCTAGCCAGCTTTCTATCCACCTTTATAGTCCATTCATCCAGCCCATACTTCTTTAACTTGCTGGCAAGAATACTGTGGGAGACTGTATCAAAAGCTTTGCTAAAGTCAAGGAATAACACATCCACTGCTTTCCCCTCATCCACAGAGCCAGTTATCTCATCATAGAAGGCAATTAGGTTAGTCAGGCATGACTTGCCCTTGGTAAATCCATGCTGACTGTTCCTGATCACTTACTTCTCCTCTAAGTGCTTCAGAATTGATTCCTTGAGGACCTGCTCCATGATTTTTCCAGGGACTGAGGTGAGGCTGACTGGCCTGTAGTTCTCCGAATCCTCCTTCTTCCCTTTTTTAAAGATGAGCACTACATTAGCCTTTTTCCAGTCATCCAGGACCTCCCCTGGTTGCCATGAGTTTTCAAAGATAATGGCCAATGGCTCTGCAATCACATCCGCCAAGTCCTTTTGCACCCTTGGATGCAGCGCATCCAGCCCCATGTACTTGTGCTCGTCCAGCTTTTCTAAATAGTCCTGAACCACTTGTTTCTCCACAGAGGGCTGGTCACCTCCTCCCCATGCTGTGCTGCCCAGTGCAGTAGTCTGGGAGCTGACCTTGTTCGTGAAGACAGAGGCAAAAAAAGCATTGAGTACATTAGCTTTTTCCACATCCCCTGGCACTAGGTTGCCTCCCTCATTCAGTAAGGGGCCCACACTTTCCTTGACTTTCTTCTTGTTGCTAACGTACCTGAAGAAACCCTTCTTGTTACTCTTAACATCTCTTGACATGACAAACAGCAGCTTTTCTAAACTACAGGGTACCAATATCCCCAGACTAGATACCTGAGGGGCATCGGGCATACACAGATATATCAAAGGAGCCTATAAGGGGAACCCAATCCTGTGAAGTGCAGAGTGCCTTTATTGTACTGAAGTTGCTGGGAGAGGAAGGTGCTCGCCAGAACCTTTCAGGAGCCACTTGGCACCATGCAAGATTGGGCCTTGCTCAGCAGGCTGTTGGTAGAAAGATATCACTGTCTAGTGCCTGATCTTTCTCCCATTTAAGTCAATGGCAAGACTCCCATAGTCTTTAATATGTCCCTTAGCAATATTTTATCAGATTACATTTCACATCTCCTTTTCTTTAAAATAAGGAATTCCATCCTTAGTTCCACTTGATTTTTGTTCCACAAACATTTTTTGTTGCAATTTCAGTGTAGATTTATTATCCCTATCACATTTCACACTCCATTGACTTCGATGAAGTTGTATCTGCGTTGATAATGTGTGGACCTGGTGTCTCCAAATGCAAAGTCAAACTCAGTTTTCTTAGAAAACCAGACCTTAAACAGTGCTAGTTGAACTGTTGCCTTTAAAGATAGTTCTCCAAAATGAAATGTGCATTGGAGATGCTGATTTGAGAGGAGAGTCAAATCACAAAATGGGCCAGGTTCACTGCAGCCTGCTGCAGACCCTGCTGAAGGGTTCTGCTGTTGGAAAGTCCACCGCGAGAGGGACTACAATGGTGCGAGATGCCCAACTAGTTAGTGCAGTCTCTAAAGTGGGTACACTGGCTGGGGAGACAATATGAGGGCAGCCAGAACATGAACTGGTTCAGCTCATTCCCTAGGCAGCATTCATCAGTGGGGCTCTTGTAGAGAGGAGATTGAGCTTGACCCATGCTTGCAGAAATCAGAGGGAAAGCCAATTCTGTGGGTGAATCTCTCCCTGCGATACAATGAGCCAGGTTGGTTCACAGAGGTGCTATTTACACTTAGTTTGCCAACACAAGTGAATCTGGCCTGATATGTATCACTTGGCTAAATCTCAGCCAAAGAGGGTGGGGGGTGGATGTGGTAAAATATCTGAAGGATGAAAACACTAATGAAGAGATGGAGCTGTTCAGGGTGGCCCTGGGGACTGCTACGTAATTAGAAGTAATGGAATGAAATTGAGAGTAGGACAATTCAGGATGACTATTAGGAAAACAATTCTTCACTTGAACTGTGGCTTTAATGTAGTCACATCTGGTTACAACTTACTTACAAGTTTTCTCTGTTTTATGGAGGGATTTAGTCCAGTACACTACATGGGCATTAAATTCACTTAAAAAAAAAAAAAGGAAATATTAGGTCTGCCCTGTCTACACTACAGCTAGACTGCACAAGGGTGGAGAGAATGATTCATAGTATGAGGGGAAAATATAGAAGTAAATGGTCATGGTTATGGGGACACCATTAGCTTTTGTCCCCAGCATACATTTTAACTGTGCTGTGACTGGGTTGTGTAGATGAGCCCTTAGTGTAGCTTGTATGTAAAAACCCAGAATTACACAAATACAGCAATCTGCATCTGAGTTATAGTGCATCATTAGTATTGCAAATACTGTACTTATTTGGGGCTGATACTGCATGTGCTGATCATCCTCTGGTGAGGTATTGATACCCAATGAATTTAAGGGATGCAGGATTAGACTCTGTGGGGTTTTGTTCTTGTGCAGGTTTAAACCCTGATCCTGCAAACGTGAAGATGCTTAATTTTAAGCACGTGAATAAACCCACTGAAGTCAATGGGGGTAGTCACATGCTTAAAATTAAGCATGTGCTCAAGAGTTTTGCTGAGTAGGGGCCTTTGCACAGAACAGGTCCTTTATTTTTCTTTATTAGTATTATAAAATCATGATTTAATATGTTCCATAATTCATAATCTGATAGTGACAGGCACTCTATCAAATGGTGCGTTGCTACTTAGTGATTGTTTGACTGAAGTCATGAAGTCTAGAGGCCACATGCAGTATGCAAGAGATCCAGACAGGTCTTTGATAGTATGTTTTAAAAAATCAGTGGGTGTCTGAACCAGTATATAAAAAATCGGAATGAATCCAACTCACTCTCCCACTGATAGAGGATCACTAACATCCAGTAATTGCAGCTAAGAGATGGAGAACATAGAAAAGGAAGATAGTGTATGGGTGGGGAAGAATAAACAGAGGAGACAAAAACATACTGCATTAAGTGAGCCGTAACAAAGTATTTTCAGTAATACTTTTCTGTTGACAACAGAGACCCCATGAGTGCATTTTCCCCCCCTCCTTCCAAAAAAGAAGATTTGTGTGTTTTGCAATGCAGTTTTATGCAGCTTAAAACTATAAGAGCACTGCTGGAAAATTGGAGGAACAATGATTTATTCCTTGGCTGAAAGCTGAACAAGGGAAAACACATAAACACTGCACTATAGGCACAAAGGATGATCATTTTTGCCACATGAAACCGTTTTTAAAAATTCATGGGGAAAAATAATTTTTGACAGGACTGTGTAGGTATTTTAGGTTTTATAAAAATAGCTATCAAAGAAAGGTTTGTCAGCAACTGCTATCTCTGCTCTGCCATTCACAGCTTGTTTATGATTTTTCCTGAAAAAGTGGGAGTATTTGTTTATTGATGGATGAATTTATATGATTATAGCAGACTCAAATCACAAAAATATAGTAGAGACAAATCCATGGTCTAATTTAAGTTACTTTTTTTGATCAATTTGTCTTGCAAATAAATAAAATTCCATTTTATATAATAAATGCATTGCTTTTCCAGATACCAGGCTCTGTATCTCCGATGAAATCATAGTAATTTGTATGGGATTTTAAAGAGCATCTTGGCACTAAAATATTTAAAAGTTGCCTTCTGTTTTCTTGACATTTTTTATAATTTAGATGCTGCAAATCCAGATTCCCCAGGCACTCTCATAAGACATAGTTCTAAGCAAATTTTGTTGTTGGTGGTATTTCTAATATTCTTTTACCCCAGCTCTGAGCAGCATGGTAAGGGGGCGGGGAGCGGGGCGGGGAGTTGGATAATCGGCAGGGAGTCCCAGGGGGCAGTCAGGGGACAGGGAGCAGGGGGGTTGGATGGGGCGGAGGTTCGGGGGTGTGGATAGGGGTCAGGGGATGGGGAACAGGGGGGTTGGATAGGCGTGGGAGTCCCAGGGCCCTGTCAGGGGGCAGGGGTATGGATAGGGGTCGGGACAGTCAGGGGACAGGGAGCAGGGGGGTTGGATAGGGGGTGGGGTCCTGGGGGGTGGTTAGGGGACAAGGAGCGGGGGGGTTGGATGGGTTGGGGGTTCTGAGAGGGGCAGTCGGGGTGGGAAGTGGGAGGGGTCAGATGGGGATGGGGGCCAGGCTGTTTGGGGAGGCACAGCCTTCCCTACCTGGTCCTCCATACAATTTCAGAACCCTGATGTGGCCCTCGGGCCAAAAAGTTTGCCCAACCCTGGCCTAATCTCTACAATTCTGAGAATGTGTCCCAGTTGCAATGATTCAAATAAGCCTTTTACCACCACCTGTCACTGATCCCAGTTTGGAAAAATAACTTTCTGCACACTGTAAAATCAAATGTTTTCACTTTCTCAAATCTAATTTTACACAAGCAGAAGAAACAACATATGATGAAGCAAAAGGTGAATGTTAAGATCATTCTCTTTGGTTTTATCTTCAGGCTTTGCCTTTATTCTGATGGATGACACTTGTGTTTGACTTCCTTTTATACAACTTTTTTACAATTTGCATCTCTGCATGTAAATATTAACATTTTGCACTTTCATTGCATCTTCCAGCTGAGGTCATTGTATGTAGAGATTACGTGATGGAGTGGTGTGATGAAAGTTTTATCTGCATGAGTTTGAGATGGCCACATTACTCAAATGAGTTGTTCTGGTCATCCCAAATCTCTAAAATGTGGAAAGCTTAAAAATATTGATACTATTTTTCATATTTATCCACATGCAAAAGCTCTTGGAGTTCTGAGTCCAACTGTGCAGGGCTCTGGGGTAGAGGAAAATTAAAACGAAACAAATTTTAGAAACTTCAAAAAATTATCCAAAATAGTTTCCCCATAAAGAATGTCATGAGTTCAAGATATCTTGGGATTGTCTGAGGATTAGCAGTAAATGCTCCTAGAGTAATAGTTTTAGGTCAAAAGGAACCATTAGATCATCTAGTCTGACCACCTGTATATCACAGGCCATTAGATTTCACCCTATGGCCTCTGTATTTATCCCAATAACTTGTGTTTGGCTAAAGCCTATCTTCCAAAAAGTGTTGTGTCCCACTGGAAAAGCTGTGAACACATACATCTTGTTTCAGTGGCGTGCACCTTCCATTTCTAGCCATGAAGAGTCATAAGAAATGAGACCTTAAATCTGCTACTCAGTCACAGAGTGAATAGTCTCTCTGCTGGGGAAGAAATTCCACATTTGCTGAGGAAAGAGGAAAAGATTGTTCTTGCAGTCTTCTTTAAAATGGTGGGTCTTTGAGGCTGCTCATAGAGTTGCTATGTTAGAAGTCCACATGGAGATGGATAAGTGAAGCAGAGAGTTGGTGAAATATAAAATATGGATTATTAATGAAATTTATCATGTGGCTATCATATCGCCACTTCAAATAGGTACATATGTATTAGTGTATGTTACATATACACGCATGCAAGCTTTCATGTGAATGTATATTATATTACACACAAAAGAACACTAAGCCCAGCCTAGTGCAAAGTCAAGCACTCAAAAATTAGGAAATATCAAAATTCAGGTTGCACGTACAATTTGAATGATGCCTGGTCAACACTATGGAATTACATCGACCTAAAAATGTCTGTGTCTACACTACCAGGTCCCTCCCATCGCTGTAACTTTCCTGCTATGTTGATTTAATTACTCCACCTCCATGAGAGGTGTAGTGCTTAAGTCAATGTAGTTAAGTCAACGTAGCGGCAGTGTAGACACTGTCTTGGTTACGTTGACTTAGATGGCCTCCAGGAGGTATCCCACAATGTTCCACTGTGACCGCTCTGGTCACCATTCTCAACTTTGTTGCCCAGTAGCCAGGTACACAGGAAACAGTCCCTCCCCTGTTAAAAGACCAGGAACTTTTGAATTTCCATTTCCTGTTTGTTCGTCATGGAGAGCTCACCTGTTTATGTACACAGGGATGTCCTGGGAATTCTCCATAGAGATCTCCAGGAAAATTTCATGGAGGTAGTCTGCAATGCATTATAGAAGGTTTTTGGGGAGGGCTGCCTTATTTCTTCCACCATGGTAGGACACTTTCCCATGTCACTCCAATATTAATTTGGCAGGCATCATCGCAGTACATAGCATAGCAGCATAAGGACCTGGTCTGTACCTGGAGGCATGCAGCAGCTGTTCCCTTTCTGCCTCTGTTACCTTCAAGAGCATGATATCAGCTAGGATCACCTATGGGAGATGGTGGTAGTATTCATTTAAACTGCTCGAACCACAAACACTAGTGCTTTTGTGCCCCCACCTTGTGATAGCTCGCCCCTTCCCCCACCACCGGACAGGGATGCCGGAACCTGGGGGGCCAATGGGTCAGGGGTGCCAGAATTGGGGGGCCCATGGCCGCCCACTGTTTAACATGGCTATAGTTTGTGTGGCAGGGGTCAACATTGCCCCCAAAAACTGCAAGCCTCGGGCAGACAGGGTGCGGGAACATGGACCGGGGGCTGCTTTTGGGCATTCCATCCCCCTGCCCAGAGCAGGTGGAGAGTCCGGGCCTCCCCACAGTGGCCCGGGCTCCCATGGCGTCTCTTACCACTGCCCGGGACCAGCTTCTGGACTGGGCAGGGGGTGGTGCCTTGGGTGCCAGAGAGCGGCAGCGGCTTTGGGAGGGGTGGGAAAGGAAAATGTGGTGGCTATAGCCCACTGCAAGCCCCCTTCTTCCCCCCAGCATCGTCCCTGCTGAGGCTTGCAATTTGGGGGGAGGAATGCCGGTCCCTGACCTCCACACTATGTCCATGTTACAAAGGGGAGGTGTCATGGCCCACTGGCCACCCTAGTTCTGCCGCAGGTTACCCCTCCACTGCACAGATATTCTGGCGCCCCTACTCCAGGATGTACTCACCATGGCTGGGACAGCAAACCGGTTCAATGAATACCTTGTAGAAATGAAAATGTTCTTCCTCGAGTGATTGCTCCTGTGTATTCCACAGTAGGTGTGCATGCTCGCTACGTGCACCGGTGCCGGAAGTTTTTCCCTTGGCAGCATCCGTAGTGGGGGAGCACCACTGCGACCCCTGGAGTGGCGCTGACATGTCGCGCCATAAAGGGGGCTGCGTGCTCCCCCCACCCTCAGTTCCTTCTTGCCGCCAGTGAAGGTAGTCAGAACTTTGTGCTCCAGCTTTGCTGCAGCATTCTAGCCTTAGTGGTATCCAGCTTTCACTGAAGTTACTTGTTGAACTTTTCTCTGTTAGTGCTGGGCTCGGGGCATGCCCCGTGGCCCAGGCTCCAAGTCGTGCGACTCTTGTCGCAATTCTATGCCCAGAAGCGATCCACACACTCAGTGTCTTCGCTGTCTGGACGAGGCTCACATTAGTGAGAAGTGTAAAATTTGCCGCTCCTTCAAACCGCGAACAAAGAAGGAGCGTGAGATCCGACTCCGAGCTCTCCTAATGGAGCCGGCATTGGCCCCGGCACCGGCGTGTCGAGCCGACCCCATGCTGGGGACCGCGTCCTTGGCGCGCAGCAAAGCGCTCTCGGCGTGCCGTCCTGATTCCGCGCCTGGTACCGCGTCGTCGGTGCGCAACGAGGCCCCGTCGACGAGACGGCACCGCTCCCCTTCTAAGAAGCAAGGGAAGACTCAGCGGCGCTGGGAGAAAGAACGGGGTGAGGCTAGACCCGCGCTGGGCAGCCCACGATCCTCATCGGGACCGAGACCTCCGACTCGGGTGGAGCGGAGTAGTCTGGAGCCCTCCACACGCACCTCGCCAGAGGTGAGAATGCCTTCGACGCCGGAGGCAGCTCAGGCCGCGTGTGACATCATGACGCTTCCAGTGCCGGGAGTGCCGCTTCAGTCGGGCCCCCGATCCCGTGGGAAGCCACCACTCAGTGCCCATCAACCTTCTCCGGACGTCTCCGAGGTCGAGGCACCGTCCTGAGTTGAAAGGCCGAGCCACGGACCATGGCGCACCTCCACACCACGAGCAGGGTCGTCTGCGAGCGAGCTTTCCACCTCCACTCCAGGAGACTGTAGGGGAGGCACTAAGAGGCGGCACTGCTCCTCTTTGAACCTTGCCCGCAGGGACAGGTCTCGTCATCGTTGGCACCGCCGTTCACGCTCCGGCACCCACCGTGGAAGGCGCTACGCCCGGAGCTCATCATGGGAGCCCCAGGCACCGAGGGGTCGTAGTCTTGGGCGCCGGAGGGATTATGGACACAGCACTCCCGACTCCTACCTGTCCTCCTCCAGGGGCCGGAGACGTCATGTTTGGGACTGATCCAGCCGTTCGTACGGCACCGTTCGCTCGTCCTGGACCTCCGCCTCGGCACGTAGCCGCCCCTCGTCGAGCCGCTCGGTGCCGCAGGACCAGCCGGCCCTTGCGGGCCCCCTTGCACCCCAGGGCCAGGCCGTTCCCTGACAGGGACAGTGGTGCCAGGGGCACCGTGGCCCCAGGCCCTGGCACTGCCGGGACCCCGCTCCGTGGCGGGAGCGTCCCAAGCCCAGTCGACGTCGCCGCCTTGGCACCGTGATGAGGCAGTGGGCACCAACCCTCCGGCACCGACTCGGGCCCCGGGTCAGGACGTCGAGCTACTGGTACAGCCGGGTGCAGACGACACCGCGGCACCGACCTCCTCGGCACCAGATGACTCCGTGGCTCCACTTCCTCCGGTCTCTCAGAAGGATTTCAAGGCCCACCAGGAGCTACTCAGGAGGGTGGCATCGAATCTCCAGCTCCAGGCCGAGGAGATGGAGGAAACATCGGACACGTTGTTCAATGTCCTTACTTCCTCGACGCTGGGACGCGTGGCCCTCCCGCTCCATCAGGGGGTGGCCAATATCACTACTGGCCTCTGGCAAACCCCGGCATCCCTGGGTCCTATCTCCAAAAAGGCCGAACGGAAGTACTTTGTGCCCACAAAAGGGCACGAGTACCTCTACTCCCACCCAACTCCGAACTCTCTAGTGGTGGAGTCCGTGAACCACCGGTAGAGACACGCCCAACCCGCTCCCACCCCCAAGGACAAAGACGCTCGCAGGCTGGATTCCTTTGGAAGAAAGGTTTATTCGTCTGCGAGCTTTCAGCTCAGAGTGGCCAACCATCAAGCACTCTTGAGCAGATATGACTTTAACCTTTGGGGATCCCTGCCCAAATTTGAGCCTTCTCTTCACGAGCAGGACAGGAAGGAGTTCTGGGCTCTAGTTGAGGAAGGTGTGGCGGCGGCTAAAGCAGCACTCCACGCGGCCTCCGATGCGGCGGACACGGCCGCTCGTTCGATGGCCGCAGCGATCTCCATGTGAAGGGCGTCCTGGCTTTCACTCTCTGGACTATCGGCTGAGTCCCAGTCGATCATGCAGGACCTGCCATTCGATGGTCGGGCCCTGTTTGCAGATCAAACAGTCATGCGTCTGCACGAGATGAAAGACTCCCATACTACCCTGCAGATGCTGGGCCTGTACGTCCCGCCGGCCAAGGACAAGCCCAGGCCTCACACCTCCACTCCACAGGCTCGGGGCAGATATGAGCCCCCGCCTGAGAAGCAGCGGGAGCAGAGGCTCGTCCGGGGCCCTCTAAGGCCAGGAGGCCAGGGAAGTGGCGTTTTTGACTGCTTGCGGGGGGTTACCGGGCCTGTTGCCAGGTTAACCCCCCCCCCCAGTTAATAAAGTTCAGGTTTGCCAATCGTTTACCTGCCTTCAGTCTGCAATGGTTCCGTATTACCACGGACCACTGAGTCCTCACCACTATATCCCTGGGGTACAGGTTGCAGTTTGTTTCGCCCCCACCCAGTTGCCCTCCGGCCAGGGAGTTGGCGGAGGACCCAGAACATGCGTTCCTCCTAGATCAGGAAGCATGAAGGGGCATACGAATGTTTAGCATATCTGGCATGCAAATACCTTGCAATGCCGGCTACAAAAGTGCCATGCAAATGCCTGTTCTCACTTTCTGGTGACATTGTAAATAAGAAGTGGACAGCATTGTCTCCTGTAAATGTAAACAAACTTCTTTGTCTTAGCGATTGGCTGAACAAGAAGTAGGATGGAGTGGACTTGTAGGCTCTGAAGTTTTACATAGTTTTGTTTTTGAGTGCAGTTATGTAACAAAAAAAAAATCGACATTTGTAAGTTTCACTTTCACAACAAAGAGATTGCACTACAGTACTTGTATGAGGTGAACAGAAAAATACTATTTCTTTTGTTTATCATTTTTACAGTGCCAATATTTGTAATAAAAAATAATATACACTTTCATTTCAATTACAACACAGAATACAATATATCTGAAAATGTTGAAAAACATCCAAAATAATTAATAAATTTCAATTGGTATTCTATTGTTTAACTGTGATTTAAAACTGCGATTAATCACGAGTAATTTTTTTTTTAGTTAATCATGTGAGTTAACTGTGATTAATCAACAGCCCTGTTTTTTATATAGCAAGTCTGCACTGAACATTGGCTCTGCACTGACAATGGTTCATTTGTGCTTTGCATGTTTTACAGCTGAAAAGTGTGGCCTTCAACTCTTCCTCCACACTGGTGGAGAGGCTCTCACAAATAAGATGAAGATGAAAGAGAATGCACAATGATATGTTTAATGAGATAATCAACGCGTCTGGGTAAACAGCAAGAGATACTGAGGATTCTGAAGGAACAAACAGACACGCTGAGGCGTCTGGTAGACCTTCAGGAGAAACACCTTGAAGCTCGACTTCCTCTACATCCCATCCAGAACGTGATTCCAACACCACTGTACTCCTCCTCCCCGCTCATACATGGATGTGTGACAGGCAAAGCTGGTGTGATTTTGAACAGAAGATGAATGTGCTTTTCCCCTCCCAATTTGTATGCCCCTGTATTTCCGAGGTTTACTTCTGTGACACATATTTCTGTTTTTATATCATGCAATAAAAGTCCATTTCTTGAAAATGAAATAATCTTTATTACTTCAGAGTGGGGGGGGGTGGGAGAGGGAAACTGAGGCACAGAGGGAGGATGTGAACGAGTCACATAAACAAAGCTGTGAATAGAACCCAGGAATCCTTGCTCCAATCCCCTCCACACTCTAAGCAGTAGCCCACACTCCCCTCACTCATGGCAGCCACAGTGGTGGCCTCTGTGAGGTATTAGTTGGTGGGTCTCAACCCATTCCCTGGGCATCAAGAACACCCCCCTCACCGGCAGTGTCTTTGGAGGAGCCACAGACTGAATGGAGTGTGGGGTTGTCTCCCCAGCTGTAGCAAGGGCGGGGGCTCTAATGATTGTAGTGGGTGGGGTCTGAGAGTCAAGTTCAGAGCTAATCAAGAGGTGTATTTCCAAGGTTACATTACTACACACACAGCAGTCACAGCAAGGTTCAGACTATTGGCAGGCAAAACACAACACACATTAGTGTGAGTCGTTAATAAAATGGGTTTTCAAAGCCTCCCTGAGCCTCATTGCTCCCCGCCGGGCTCTTCTTGTAGTCCTGGTATCTGTCTGCTCAAAATTTGCAGACAGCCTATCCACCTCTATGCTCCACCCTGTGGAAACTTCTTCTCTCCCTTTGCTTCACAGATATTATGAAGCACACAGCAGGCAGCTATGAGGGCTAACCTAGTGAGCAAACTGTGCCAGCGACCCTTCAAGCAGACAAAGCACATTCAACTGCCATTCTGCACTTGCTGATCCTACTGTTGAAGCGCTCCTTGCTGCTGTTCTGGTGTCTGGTGTACGGCTTCATGAGCCATGGGAGTAAGGGGTAGACTGAGTCTCCCAGGATCACTATTGGTATTTCAACATCTCCTATGGTGATTTTGCAGTCCAGAAAGAAAGTCCCTGCTTGCAGCTTTCTGAACAGGCCTGTGTTCTTAAAGATGCACGGGTCATGCACCTTCCCGAACCATCTCACGTTGATGTCGGTAAAACATCCCCGGTGATCCACCAGCGCTTGCAACACCATTGAAAACTATCCCTTTCTGTTTATATATTCTGTGGCAAGGGCAAGGTGGCGTGGTGCCAAGATAGGGATATGCATGCCATCTATTGCCCCACCGCAGTTAGGGAACCTCAATGCGGCAAAACCATCCAGTATCTCCTGCATATTGCCTAGAGTCACTACCCTTCTTAGCAGAAGGCGATTAATGGCCCTGCATACTTGGATCACAGCACCCCCCACAGTGAATTTCCTGACTTTAAATTGATTTCCAACTGACTGGTAGCAGTCTGGCGTTACAAGTTTCCACACAGTGATCACTACTCACTTCTCCATTGTTGGAGCAGATCTCATTTTAGTGTCGCTGCGCTGCAGGGCTGGGGCAAACACCGCACACAGTTCCTGGAAAGTGGTCTTGTGCATCTGAAAGTTCTGCAGCCCCTGCTTGTCATCCCGTACCTGCATAACAATGTGATCCCAGCAGTCAGTACTTGTTTCTTGGGACCAGAATTGGCGCTGTACCATGCTCAGTTGCTCTGTGACTGTAAACAGCAACCAGGAATTGTTTCATTCTATGGCTTCCAGCCAGGCTACTTCCATGCGGCAGTTCCTCTCACGGCTCTGGAAATACTGCAGGATAAAGCATGTCGTGTTTGCGACACTCACCACAATAGTGCAGAGCTGTGCGGGGTCCATGCTTCTCTAGAGATGGTGGATGCATGGGTATGCCAGGCTTTTGAAAAAAGGTGTGAAATATGGGATGTGGATGAAATCAGGGGAGGGAGAAAACTGCATCATGGGATGTTCAAGCCATGTTCCCAGTCACTCCTGCAAGAATGTTTTGCTCCCATGAGGCACTGCTAACCCTTCCCAAAACTCCCTATGGCAAGTTGCATTGTGGGATAGCTACCCATGGTGCACTGCTCTCTGCATCGATGCAAGCACTGCTAATTAGGACATGCTCCACCAACACAAGGAGTGGGGCGTGGACATGCACAACTGACTGCATGTCGACTTAGCTTAAGTTGATTTAAGTTTGTAGTGTAAACATGGCCTGAATCTTTAATTTTGTGACCACATTCTCCTTTTTCCACAGGAATTTTGCCCCATTCTGTGCACAGGAAATATACATACTTCTATTATAGCAGTGATTCTCAAACTGTTTGTACTGGTGACCCCTTTCACATAGCAAGCCTCTGAGTGCGACCCCCTTTATAAATTAAAAACACTTTTTTTATATATTTAACACCATTATAAATGCTGGAGGCAAAGCAGGGTTTAGGGTGGAGGCTGACAGCTTGTGACCCCCCATGTAATAACCTCGCAACCCCCTGAGGGGTCCCGACCCCCAGTTGGAGAACCCTTGTATTATAGGCAGTGCTAGTACTAGGCTGTTAAGGTTGCCTTACAATCCCACTATAAGACCCTGTTTTCAGTTGCTTAAAACTTTATCAATTTTTAACCTTTTGGGCTGAAATTTTACATGCTGGTTGTCTGCTTTTGTCTGACCTTTTTTGGGGAAAATTTCAAAATGATTGAGTTGTTTCCAAGAATGAGGCTAGGGAAATATATGTTGTTTTGCCTATGTTAACAAATTCTGGAAACTTCTTTTTAAAGAAACTCCAGCATTCCCATGCTTTAGAGCAGGGACTTGAAATTTGACAGAGGCAGAGGGTAGCCTTTGTATCAGGTATTATCTTTTTCCATCTCTGTGAAAACCTGCCCAAATTTGGACCAGTTATAAACCTTTGAAAAATCTCAATTCACATATGCTCAGTAGAGACTTGCTAGAGTTTAACAGCTAAAATCTCTGCAGAATCCACCCTCACTGAGCATGCTCTAGGCTCTCACAGCTCTTAGCAGACGCAGCATGTACTGTCCCCTCACAGCTCCTACTACTGACCTGACTGCATATGCTCAGTTGCTCTTTGAAGTTGAAACATACTTCAGTTTAGGACTACAGGGGGCTGAGAAAGAAGGATTTCCCCTGTAATGACTGGCTGCTCCAGGCGGGAGTGGAGCCAGGCACTGGAACTGGAACTGAGAGCCTGTTTCTCTTGCACACTCAGTAATCCCATTCCTGGCACCAGCCAATGTAGAGGAGGAAGTTGACTCAGTCTTAGCTAGACCAGCAGGAAGAGGAAAGAGTAGATTGTGACAAAGAGTCTGGTGAGACTGTGAATGGAGTGGTGGTGGGGACTGTAACTGATAGTAGTTGGGCAAAGAGACTGTGAGAAGGGGGGAAGGGAATTTTGGAACTGGGAGTCGTGAGGGAAATGGCGATAGACTGGAGCCAGGGGATGGGGAAGGGAAACAGGAAAAGACTGGGACTGGCTGCACAAGGTGACTGGGACATTCAGTGACCATTGAAGTCGCTTGGAGCTGTGCTTGATTACATAAAGTGCCGCATAATGCTTAATATTCTGAAAAATCAGATCCTAGATGTATCAAGTTGGGCACCCAGAAGTAGTGGACACTTTTGACTTAGTTTCTCTGTGCCTCAGTTTCCCATCTGTAAAAGGGGAGATAATACCACCATCTCCCATCATAGGGATATTGTGAAGATAAAATGTTTGTGAAGCACTCCAATACTATAGCGATGATTCCGTGGGAAAGCCCTTGAGGAAATTAATAATTCTGTCTTCAGAGCAAGGTTTGACTAGTGTGCTATAACTAATGCCGAAGGCCACGCACTGAACGAGGATAAAAAATATTGAATACCTGCTCTTTAACTGAACACCCTCCATCCTGTGCAGTGTACTGAATGAGTAGGGGTCCTATGGAAAAATATATGATCATGTAATTAAAGCAGCGGTTCGTCAAACACCTCGCCCCCCCTTCTGACAACAAAAAATTACTACACAACCCCAGGAGAGGGGACCGAAACCTGAGTCCGCCCGAGCCCTGCCTCCTGGGGCAGTGAGGCCAAAGCCAAAGGGCTTCAGCCCCGGGTGGGGGGCCTGTAATCTGAGCCCCGCTGCCCAGGGCTGAAGCCAAAGCCTGAGTCCCACGCCCAGGGCTGAAGCCCTCAGGCTTGGGTTTGGGCTTGGGCCCCGGGGGGTGGGGCTCGGGCTTCGCCTTCAGTCCTGGGCACCAGGAAGTCTAATGCCAGCCCTGGCAACCTCATTAAAACAGAGTCGTGACCCACATTGGGGTCCTGGCCCACAGTTTGAGAACTGCTGAATTAACGTATTTTTATCATATGCATATACACAAGGCGGTAGAATTAAGGTTGCACAGACAACCTTAATTCTGGCGATTCCTAATGTTTGAGTGCTTGACTTTGCAACCTTAATGCTCTTTTAATGTGTCTTGTGTGTGTGTAATTATATACACACCCACACCATTATTTATCAAGCACTTATACTGTATAAGGCTGAGCACAAGTCACACAAGAAGGACAGTTCATGTGACAAAATAATCTACCCTCCAACAGAAAAGACAGAGGCCGTGCCCTAGACACACTTTGAAGCCTAGAGGCTGGAGTAATTTGGGACAGCCTGGAGTGGTTCTGTTCACTTCTGGGGGGCATTCACACACAAAGAACATTCAAGAACTGCAGGAGTTTAGATTTTGCAAGGCAGGATGTAACAGCCAGCAGCGCTGCTCCTGTCATCCTGATAGGTTTCAGAGTAGCAGCCGTGTTAGTCTGTATCCGCAAAAAGAACAGGAGTACTTGTGGCACCTTAGAGACTAACAAATTTATTAGAGCATAAGCTTTCGTGGGCTACAACCCACTTCTTCGGATGCATCCTGATGTCCATTATTTGCAGCAGGGAGCGGCCCCCAACCCAGGGCCACGAATGATCGCACAGGGAGTGTAGGGGTGGGTGGGACCCAGCCTCCCCAGTACATTATGTGCGGCTGTGCTGGGCTCTGAGGCTGCCTGCGCCTTGGGCTTCAGAGAGGAGCCAGCAGATGGCGGCGCCTCTCCTTGGCTGGGAGAGGAGTCCCGAGCACGTTGTTTCCAGTGTAAACCCTCGCTTTGGTTACAAACCCTGCCCTCCTCCCCTCCCTCCGGAGGCTGTGTATCTGTCTCACATTCACATCCCAGCCTGTCACTAGCACATCCGAAGGCGAGCATGGCGCAAAGGGGGCCACTCGTGTCTCCAACAGGGACCCTCCCCAGGACAGCCCCTAGCCTGGCGCTGCTGCTGCTGCTGCTCGGTGCCTGCTGGGCTGCGCGCCCCTCGGAGCAGTGGGGCGGCCAGAGCTCCAGCTGGGTGGCCCGGGCAAGAAGGAACCCGCGGGAGCTGCTGTTCCGCGGCGGAGGCGGCGGCCGGGAGGCGGCTAGTGCGCTGGGGCGCGCTGGCGAAGGCGTGGGGGCTGCTGCGGGGAGTCGCTCCAGGAGAGCATCCTCCACCTCCTCCCGCCCAGCCAGGGAGCAGGTCTCTCTGATCAGCACCTCCTTCGTGCTCAAAGGGGACGCGTCTCACAACCAGGCGATGGTGCACTGGACGGGCGAGAACAGCAGTGTAAGTAGGGGCCCCTCCCCAGTCAAAGCCATCCAGCCCGGCGGGGCGGAAGGCATCGCACCCCCCAGCGGAGAGCCCAGCAGCTGCCGCCCCTGCGCTGTAACTATATGGCCCCAGTCCTCCGCGCTGTATTACGGTAGCTGTTCCCTTCCCCACCCCGCTGCCCGGGGGAGCCTTGCCGCGGGGTCTGGGACTCTGGAGTCGGCGCAGCACTGCAGCCCCTGCGTGCGAGGCTGGAGGCGGCGGGTGACAAGTGCATCCCCGGCTGGGGCTCAGGCAGGTCCCGGGCGGAAACTAGTCGCCTCCTCCTTGGCCACGCCGATACTCCGGCCGGGGAGGAAAGAGGGTCGCCCTGATTTAGGGGGGCCGGGAGGAAGAGAGAGCAGACCGGGGGCAGCGGCAGCAGCAAGCCCCATCCCGGTTGAGCGACTTCCCGGGAAAGTTTGGAAAGTTTGCCGCGTGCATCCCGCACATAGACGGAGAGAGGGGCTGGGGGGTCGGGCTGCACCTGGAGCAGGTCTCCCGGGCTCGGGCTGTCTCCTCTGGCCCGCAGCGCTGCTCGGGTTGCATTGGCCGCTGGGCGAAGGGGCAGGTTGGGGGTGACTTGTGGGGAGGATCGGGCCCGAGGGATGGAAAGTTGTTTCAGTCTCTTATCCTCGGGCGGCTGTGGGCAGCTCCAGGAGATGCCTGGTGGCCGGTCACACCCACCCAGTGTGGCGGGGGAGGAGAGGCAGAGGGAGAGCGCTGCGGCCAGAGCATTATCCCCTCCAGCCCTTCATAAAAGTGCCAGATTAAATTGTCGAGGCTCAGTCGATTCACCTCAAATCAATCGCCTGCTTCTAATCCCTGGCCCGCGTGCGAGGCGTTTGCTAAAAGGCCTGAGAGGGTAAAAAAACACAGCGGAGGCACTTGGTTGTAAATTGTTCTCACGCGGCTAAATGGAGTCGGAAGACGCGCGCAGTAGCGCTGGGTCATTGGTCTCAGTTTGCGCTTCATTCTTGGGCCTGCTAACGCGCAGGGGTAAAGGGCACGAGGGGTGGGGATGCTCCAGTTTGAACACTTCCATCTAGCGCTTACACACCCACTCAGCTTTCCAGCCTCACCGTGACCCTCACCGCTGTTATTCTGTCTCATTTCAAAGTTACACTTTATTTTTGGTCAAACCCAAAGCACCCTCTCTTGCCGCTGAAAACTGAGCTCTATCGCTCAGTGCAGCAGCTGACCCTGGTCTGGTCTCACCTGTGCAAGTAGCACACAAATGAAGGCTCCGCTGTTTGATTTGGTCAAAATGGGTAGGGTTTATGGAGTCAGGTGTCTTGATCTGTCAGCTCAGAAACCCAGGAGACCCATTCTGTCCTATGGTGTAAATGAATGGTGAAACTTTATTTTAATATATCCATTATACTTCATTATACTTGCCCCTTTTTGAATCTTTTAACAAGCTGGCTTCTTATGTACTGATTGAAGTTTTATACAAATATCTTGCTGACACTGATGCTTTTTTGTATGTACACCAAGTTTCAGAACTTTGTCAGAGTTAAAGCAGTGTGACTTTGTAATATTTAAATTAACTAATTGTATGAGGCCAACCTCTCTGCTGGGGTAATTCCATTGATTTAGCTCATTATCTGTTTTTAACTAATATTCAATCTTGTCTTTATTTCCTTTATATCGACAGATGATGGGTATATATTTGTACAGATGGTTTCTGGGATTTGCTGCTTCTGAATTTATCCTGCAGTAAGACATTATTTCATAACACTGTGTAACATAGGTAAATATTACACAGCACCAGGCATTGTGTAATGTCTATATAACTAGATAGGCAGTGAAATCTTGTTATGAAAAATCTAGAATGATTTTCTCCTCAAGATTTTAGTATTTCTGGAAAATCACTGCTTTATTTTATGGTAGATCAGCTGAGATCCTGGCCTTTGTTTGAACTTGAGCTTTGCAAATTATGCATAGTGTTCGTTTAAACTTGACACAGTTCAGAAAGCATGTGTTGTATTTCCCATAAATGTATGGATTAACATCTTCCCCTTTGGGTTGTCAAATCCACTTTGTGCCAGCTCTGCTAGTGGGTCACACAAGAACAAGAGCTGTCCAGTGAGCAGGCTGGCTGCTTGTGTTAATGCTTATTATATAATCTGGTATTTTCATGTGTCAGAGTTGGAGTCAGCATCACACAGCTTGACACCCAGTTTCTGATTTACTTAGGAGGGAGATGTGCACTGATAGCCATTTTCTTTTCATAGAAAGTATTGCAAATCATCGGCAGCATCTATTTCTCTAGACTTGTCCTTTCCCTGTTTCTGCTTTCAGAATAATGCCATTTCTTTTCATGGGCAGTGCTTGCAGGCTTTTAGGGCTATTTTTCTTTCTTGAAGAGATCACTATTAAAAAAGTTGGCTCGAGTTCAGATTTTTACATACAAAAAATGTAACAGCTTTCATGCAAAGTACTCTTGTGCTCTAAAACAAATACCTTGCTAATCCACACACTACAATCCGCACTTAAAACGAGTGGTCTCTCCCCATCTCTCTGCGAAGATTTAATAGCAGATGCTGCAGTGTTAGCTTGTATTGCTAAGATTTCATTATTTTTTCATGATATTCTACAACGTGTGTACGAGTATATGATGAAGTAGTTTCCTCAGTAGCAAAAATACATTACACTGTCAGAATGGAATACAGTTGATGCATTATCTTATTCTTTTATTGTTTGTGCACTTATTAGTTTACTAAATTCATTAATGTGTGGCGGGACTCCACATCATTAGTGCAAATAGATGTTCTCTACTGTATTTACTAATTCAGTGACAAAAATGTTTAGTTGTGCTGTGCTATTTAAAATCATGCCATTCAGCATGCCCGCTATTGGCTGGACTGTCCCACAGTGGGCTGGACTAATGACCTGGAGGTGAAAGGCTCTATATCCCATTACCAGACACCTGAGCACCTCGTTCCTTTGCTTAGCATGCTTTTAAAAAATAGGTAGGTGGCAGGAATTTTCATCCCCTCTGATTCATTGGACTTGTCTGCTAACATGTTTGGTTGGTTGTGTTGTAGAATGAGAGTTGATAAAATAATGAGGAACCAAAAGCTGCTACAAAGAAGTGATCCGAGGATTGCAAAGAAGGTACAGAACAGGTCTGTCTGAGAAAAGTGGAAGAAGTGTGTCAAGTTCATGCAGTAAGGATGAGATGAAAATGATACAAGCAGATGTCACTGTTCTTCACTCTGTTGTGAGTTTAAATACCTCAGGCAACAAAAAACCCTATTGAATTTAACCAAGGACCTGATTTACAATCCATTGACGTCTGTGGGAGACGTCATTGGGCTCTGGTTCAGGCCCTATATCCATGTTAGAAAGCAGGAGGAGCTTTTGATTAACTTCTGATAAGTATTTGGAGCAAGGAACAATAATCTAAGTGAAGAAATGAATAGAAATGGTTACCAACCTTGTGCCTTATCCTTCACCGTTGTAATAATGTCATAACTCCACTTGACCTCAGTAGGGAAGGATGGAGACAGAAGCTACTGAAGGCCTGATCCAAAGCCCACTGAAATCAATGGAAAGATTCCCATTGGTAACAATGGACTTTAGATGAGGCCTTGAGTGCCTCCTTGTGAGGTGCTGAGCACTTTCAGATGCCACTGAGGGTATGTCTACACTGCAGCTGTGAAGTGTCATTTTTCAGTTCACATAGACTCATGCTAGCTTTACTTGAATTACCACCATAAAAATAGCAGTGTGGAGGTTGCGGCACAGGTGGTGGCTTGGGCTAGCCACCCAAATTCGGATGCAGAGGGTGAGGCAGGCTTGGATTTGGGTGGCTAGCATGAGCCGCCACCCATGCTACTATTTTTAGCATGCTAGTTCCAGCAGAGCTTGTGTGGGTCTGCCTACCTGCACTGGGAATCACACCTCCCAGCTGCAGTGTGGACGTAACCTGAGGACAATGGTGCTGGAACAATTTTTATACAGGGAGTGCTGAAGGCAGAGACCTTGTTATTAATACTTCAAGCAAGAGGGTGTGGCAGCACTCCCTGCACCCATTGTTCCTGTACCTATGCCTGAGGATGGTGGGAACTTCTTTGGAGGCACTCAGCACTTTGTAGGCTCAGGCACTAAACTAGTTCTCTCGCACTTTACAGGAGTGGTGGTTGAAAATTTGACAGCAATGAGCTCTAGACAATCATATATCCTGTTAAACACCTTACCTTGTAAAATAAATAAAGGAGAAACACACAGTAGGATTATTCCCTTGAGCTCCCTGATGGAGAGACAAATAATCATAAATGGTGAGTGGGCAGCTGTTTCTCAGAAGGTTGTTCACCTGCATGAGTAGTTCATTGAATGCGCTGCCATGGAACACTCATGTGTGGATCAAGGACAAATAAACAAACTTGGAAAGGGCTTAGACTGCTTGATATAAATAAATTTTAAAAAGCTCTGTGCTCATCTTGTAAATCCTACTGTGCTTCAAAGGAAGTGCTTAATTTGTAGTTGGATGAGGAGGCCATAAATTAAATGTATCCTTTACCCCCTCTTTTCTCTGCTTTAGAACTCTGTTGTGTACTTTTGTTATCCTTTCTTAGTGTAGTTATTTTTCAGAATTAAGGAAATGTTAGGTTTGATAGCAGAGGAGCGTATACAGTTGCAATGGTTGTAAAGTGAGTTTGAATATCTAGGAAGATCACTGAACACTTCCTCGTTCTGTTGATATAGGGAGCCATGTAAATTGCTTCCTGTTTTGTGTCCTCATTACTTTGTTTTGTATTCTGAAGAATTAATTATTTATAAATTCCATAAACAGCAAGCTTGTTCCTGACCTTTTCTGACAGTAGTCTGTCTAGTCAAAAAACATTGTTAGGGATGCAAGCCTTGCAAAGCTGGTACTTTTAATGTCAATAGCTTAGTTGGTTAGTTCATTTCTACAGTCAATGTTTGCACTTCCCCTTCCCCTGTTGCTTTGAAAGTGCAAGATCTGTCTTGCACTTCTACTTCCAAACAAAAGTTCTTGCAAGTGGAACTAATTTACTAACCTGTCCTAAAAAATCATAAACTGGAGGCTTGACTGCTGGGTTGCACAATGTGCCATTAACATCCACAAGAGTTATTGATTGGTAGTCACTTATCTGATAAAGTAACAATACTTTTTCTATCAGGGTGTATTTCACAATATTTACAGTTTGCCATTTGTACATATCATCTTTATGCTGTGCTAAATTTAATATGCAGCTTTTAAAGTTTACTAGGGATACAGTGTTCGTATCCAATTTAGGGGAATATAATTTATTAGTGAAAAGCTTTAAACAAACAATTATTCTTTAGAAGTAGAGAACTTAAAGCCATTCAGTGTTCTGTGATTACAAAGTAAACAGTTTCTTCACAGTATTGGACTCTTACTGACTCCCATAGGGAATATCTATTTTACCTTAGTGTTCACTTGTGTTTTAAAAAAAATCAAAATTAAGAGAAATACTTGAAGAATGAATCTCATATTCAGATTTGATCTTGATTCATTGGATGCTCTGTGCAGACTGCTAAAGTGTTGTGAACAGGACTTCAGCCAACTAGTTCTTAAGTTTATTTCACAGTGTCTGTACTTCCTTTTTTGTTTGCTTGACAATATTAAGTCTGTGCAGTCACTCATTTGCCCAGTAGGTTGGTGTCTTGGTCCTATGTAGCCCTCATAAATGTGTAGCACAGGGATTCAGTAAATGCATTTATATACCTTTAAAAAGATCCAGGATTTAGTAGTTTATCAAAGAAAGAAAGGTCTGCTGTGTATATATACAGTAGTTACTATACATAGGAATTTATCTACTTTAACAGCCCAGTTAATCCAGTTATCATTATTTGATAAACAAGTATTTTGCTTAATTTAAAAACGTTACTTTTTGCAATGCAGTTTCACCACATATGATTTATATAATCCAGTGACCACTAAATGTATTCTTTGGGCAGATATTTTATTTAATTGGTTTTCTGCTTTGTTCAATTTGCAATAAATTGCACTGTTGGAATCCATAAAGAAGATTGACTTCAATATTCCTGTAGCAATATCTGTAACTGTGAATGTAACTATCCAAACTAAGCAGCACTCCATCTTGGTGATTTTGGTTCTCTTTATCAAGAGGGCCAGATTACTGCTTATGGGACAAAAAAGAGAACATAGTCAAAAATCCTGACTTCCTGGACCTAATAAATGACAGATGTATTGCAGACTGCAAGGCAAGTTCCCCACAGGGAGGATTGTTTTTATTTTCACCACCTCAAAGAATCTTTAAAAAAAAAAAAAAAAGTTATTCTGAAGGGACTTGCAGAATCTTACACCAAAAGCACTGAGCTTCTCAGTGATCTCTTAACTGGCTGAATTATATTCCGAGTTTAATATAATGATAAAACAAAACATAAACTTTGTAGTTTGTAATATTTTTTCCTCCATTTTACCGTTTTTTCTTTCTTTTGGAGGTTCTCTGTATCTCAACAATTCTATCAAGTGAAGGTAGGGGGCAGCACCTCTGTAGAAACAGACAACCCAGCCCCAGCACCTCCCAAGCAGACTCCTGAAATTGACCCATAAATTCATCATTAAATGTGTGCTCTAACCCTTTTTTGTGTGTGTGTGGGAAGGGTATATTAGATTTCAGAGTTACCTGATTCATCAAGGAGAGGAGCAGAATGTAAAGTACCACCTCCCTACTGCTATGGCCAGCGGCAAGGTGCTTGGAAGAGAGTAGGGGGAAATGAAAATGGAGGTAAAAGAAATGTAGCAACTAATAATAAAGACATAATATACAAAACAGTAATATCTCTAATACTGCAGACACACAGTGTGTGCATGGATAAACCAAACCGGGATTTATAATATCTCATTAGAGATGTATCTAGGCTTTTGGCATCAGGAATATATCCTGAAGTGGAAATTTCAGACACTACCCTTCACAGACTTGACAATGTTAGACACCTATAAATAGAGATGTTTGGAGAGGGAAATGAGAAAACTCCTTTTAATGCTACTGATATTCAGTGAGTAGGAGAATCTTTTGGAAGGAAGAAGTAGGGAAAATTATGATTATTTTACTGAAGAACAGGGACTGTCCCTTCTGAATAGGCACTTTCAGTGTGTATGTGTTCATTGGACACATTTATATTGGGGAGGCCAGGAGATAGGCAGTGACACTTCTTCAAACTGAGGAAAACTTTGTACCACCAGAGGTCTGAACCCCTAGTGTATTCCCAAATAGTGTTTCTATCACTCTGTCAATTAAGGCCAACTAGATTAGCATTAAGATAAAGAAAAAATATGTCATATAACGTAAGTAGAGTCCTTGTTGCAACTGCAAATAAAACTTCATTTATACAAACGAAAAACAAGTTGGAAGTGTGTTTCAGTGGAGTCTGGTTGACACCATAACATATCAGAACCTTCTTTACAAAAAATTGACACCTTTAAATAACCAAAATGTCTAGAATGAACTGTTAAGTGATCCAGCTGGTTCCTCAGTTCTTATTATATTATTTGCATTGGGTAGTACCTAGGAGCTCCAGTCATGGAACAAGACTCCATTGTGCTAGGCACTGTACAAATATAGACAGAAAGATGCTTCCTGCTCCAAAGAGCAATCTTGCAATCTACAATTTAATCCTTCATACACCCACTGGGGAGAAGAAATGAGACTTTCATGTGCAGTAGGCATTGGTGCACAGAGATTGTGTAAGGTACACCTAGCATTTGCACAAACAGATCCCCCTTTTACACATCGATATGTAAACACGTTGACACATGTTGCAAACTCATTTGAAAAAGTTTTCCTAAATAGATACATTTGTTATTGATGAGTTTATTATTAGAATTATGTTGTATTGTGATATTCATGTCTATATACATTTTAATAATAGTCGTAGCTAGAAACAATATTTTATATATATATATATATATATGCTATATTGTTTTTGGCAGTAGCATGTATCTTTGACTGATTCAGCAATGCATGGAGTGCAGTGGAAAGACTTTGGCCATGATCACGCAGACACTTAAGCACACTGTAATGGTACTAACAGCTGTAGCTCCAGTAACTTCAACATAATCACTCACATGAGCGAAGTTCTTCATATGTTTAACAGTATTAAGGATTGGGGCATTGACTGCAAATTCACTTAGTGAAAGTTAATCAGAATTCTGAAGGACATTAAGAAGGAGTAAGAAGTATGGTCCAGTGTTTAGGACAGCCTGAGACTCAGTTCAATTCCCTGCTTTACTACAGACTACCTGTGTGACCTTGGGAGAGCCACTTAGGGCTGGTCTACACTGGGGGAGGGGGGGAATCGATCTAAGATACGCAATTTCAGCTACGCAAATAGCGTAGCTGAAGTCGAAGTATCTTAGATCGAATTACCTGGGGTCCGCACGGCGCGGGATCGACGGCCGCGGCTCCCCCGTCGATGGCGCTACCGCCGCTCGCTCTGGTGGAGTTCCGGAGTCGACGGTGAGCGCGTTTGGGGATCGATATATCGTGTCTTAACGAGACACGATATATCGATCCCAGATAAATCGATTGCTACCCGCCGATACGGCGGGTAGTGAAGATGTTAGTTTAGTCTCTTTGTGCCTCAGCTCCCTACCAGTAAAATGGGGATAATGGTACTTTCCTGCCTCACAGGATTGTTGCAAGGATCAATAAATGCATTAAAGATTGTGAGGTGCTCAGATACTATGGTAGTGAGAGCCATATATGTACCTAAAATAAATTAGATTTTCTATAGCCTTGGTGATTTTTAGCTTTCTTGCAACTACTTCTTAATGCACTAAAATGGCAGAATCCTAGAAATCAGAGATGGAAAAATTCTATGAGGTCATTTAGTCTACCCTACTACTAATGCATGCTTGTTCCCATGAGTGGATCTTGTAGCGCTTAGTTCAGTCGATATCTTAAGTGACTGGCTTCTGTCACATCTGTAGGCAGATTATTCAAAAGTCTGAGTTCTTGCTGTTAGGACAGTGTCTTTTTTTTTTTGGTAATTCAACCTAAATTTTTCTCTTCTTTTTTTTGTCTCATTATTCCTAGTTACTCCATTACACCACCTGGAATAATTTTGCTTCCTTCTTAGTCTTCATATCCTTCAGATTCTTCTAAACAGTAATCATGTTTTCCCTTTAGTCATTATTTCATTAAGTAAAACTCACTTAAATCTTCCTTCTTGAAACAGACTTGCCAGCTCTCTAATCATGGCACCTAGGTACCATGGTGACTGACCCATTATTATAAACACAGACAGAGAGAGAATAGTTCTTTTCTGAATTTCCTCCAGTTTCTCTTTCTTCATTACCCCGGATCCTCCAAAAATAAAACTGTAGAAAAGTTATTGTTATTAAACTGTAATTCATTTTTTTTCATAATGAGAATTTAAAAGTACTTTGATAAATTTGGCAAGTACTTAAATTCCAAAGGGTTAAAGCTAATTTTTATGCATTGTTTAAAATGACATTGTTTGTTAATATTTTGCTCTTTTAGATGGAATCAATAAATTAACAATTTATACATGTCCCTGCCCATTTCCCCTGAGATCTGTCTCTCTTATGTCTTCCTTTTTAAGCGCATGCCAGATGGTTGAGCTACATGGACAATTAGAGCTGGGCAGGAGTTTTTCAATGTACTGTTTGTTTGGGTGTTTTTTGGCTCAAAATGTCAATTCATCAAACTCACAACAGTTTGCGAAAGAGGGTTGATTTCAACAAAATTCCCAATTTGAAAAATTATTGGAGAACAAGTTTCAAAATTGTCAAACAGGGATGTTTTGACATTTTAAAAATGAAAAGTTTCTTTTTTGAGTCAAAATGACTGCTTCAATATCTACTAAATTTAAACTTCAAAAAGTTGAGTCAAAATTATCAAAATATTTCAATTGACCTGAATAAAAAAAAATGTATTTCCAGCTCCCAAAATTTTTTGAGATTTTTTTTACTTTTTGTCCTGATTTGGAATGAGAGAGGTTTTTTTTTTTTTTTTAATCTTAAATTTTTGCTGG
Source organism: Terrapene triunguis (assembly GCF_002925995.2). NCBI lineage: Eukaryota > Metazoa > Chordata > Testudines > Emydidae > Terrapene > Terrapene triunguis. Next base: position 81,012,887 of record NW_020664417.1, read on the forward strand.
ATGGGACAACCATTTTCCTCCCAGCTCTATGGACAATGCTGTAGAAGTCCAGTCCCCAGTCCCAGTTGCTGGAAAGCAGAAGGGTGTCCCTGTCCCCAATGTCCCCAGTGCGCATGTTTTGTATCATCCTTGGGCTAATGTGTGTAGGCTAGGCAGGTGGCAAGCTACATTGTGTGCAGTGCTAGTCCATGCAAAAACATGCTCATGTTGTTGTTGTTATTACTTGTTCTCCCTCCACAGAATGTAAGAACTGTGGAGAAGGGATTTTCTGTTAGTACAAGAGCTAGTACAATGGGGCCCTGATCCTCGACTAGGGCTCTAGATGCTACTGTAATACAAATAAATGATGGTGATGATGACTGAGAATTGAGCTGTCCCACCCTTCAGCTTGGGCTATGTGAAACTTCCATCTCCCTAGACTCTCTCATTAAGCTACTGCATAAAGGAGTTGATTTTCTCGGCTATTGGAGAATAGCTTGTTTATGATTAATGCATACCCACACTTGCCTCCAACAACCATCATTCCTGAAAGGCAGATGCTCAAGGGAGTGAAGTTAAAGGGTTAGCAGGAATATATTGAAACTGCACTTTCAGCTTGGGGCGGTATTTCACCTTGTTCAACGTGACCAGTTTTGAAGAAGTATTTGTTTCTTTATCGCAAACATGATTGCACCAGGGGATTGTAGGCTGTCACTAGATCTTCCAGGTGTCTAGCTTTATAAGATATTCTTCAGTATCTGGCTCCCTGGGAGTGTGCTTATCAGTTGTTCCTTTTGCAGGATCGGAGTTGTTTGTGGGTCTCTCACACAAAACTAATGAGCAGCGTTCATTAAATATTAGAGTTGGCCCTCTGTGGTAGACAAGAAGTGTTCTGAATGTCCGTATTTTTTTTCTTTTGTGGATCTACGTGGTGCCTTGGATTCACCTATATCCCAGATACTGACTGCTTGCATCCTGAATTTTCCATCTCTGCAATCTTTCTGACTACTTTAAAAGACACTGTCAAGGGTGGGAAACCTAAAATTAGACCTGGCAGCTGTTCTTTGGTTTGTGGATCTGCGTGTGTACATCACTTCTCTCATCCTCTGTCTTCTCATTCTCTGAACAGCAGGAGTATTACTAAATGAGAAACACCTGATCAGGATTCTTGTATATTTCTGTATCCCTTGTGGTTAGAATAAAGCAGGCAGCTGTGTGAGTGCTCACATGGAATCCTGTCACCTGGGCTGGACTGCCCAGCAGAGAGGTTGGGAGTTTATCCAAGTTGCAGCTCTTATTTTAGAGAAACTGGTAAACTTTCATAGGGCTCTGGAAGTCCCTCTAAAACAGTGGTGCCCAACTTTTCCAGCCTGCAGGCCAAATACATGATTTCAACCCAGTCAAGGGGCTACAAGAAACAGGTCGGGGCAGATTTTCTGCCCTGTTCTGCCCCCTCTTTCTGGCCCAGACAGCATAAAGGGAGCAAAAACCACCCACAAGTTCTGGTTGGGAATCGCTCATCTTCAGGAGGTACAATGGGTTCAAAGAGGGAGCTGCATTCCTGCAGTCTAGGGTGACCAGATGTCCCTATTTTATAGGGACAGTCCCGATATTTGGGGCATTTTCTTCTATAGACGCCTATTACCTCCCACCCCCATCCTGATTTTTCACACTTGCTGTCTGGTCATCCTACTGCAGTCACCAGTGGGGGTATTGTCCCTGGTCTACCATAACTAGCTGGTAAGAGTTAGAGAAGCTCCCAGCCTGTTCTTTCATCCGCCATGGCTGGGATAGAGAATCAGGGAGTCATAACTGGCTGTTGGTTCTGAGCTTCTCTCCTTCTCCTCCCCTGGGTTGGTCTGAGTGGTTGTGTAGGGGAGGGGAGTCAGCTCTGGCAAAGTGACTTGAGATCTGATCCTGCTCTCTTTGGAGCTCCCACCGCCTGGCAAGGAAGCAGACAGTGGAGCAACCAGAGCTATGCTCATACCTCTTAGTCCTTGTTTCATGCTGTCTGTAGACTCAGATAGAAGACATCACTGCCTTGGCTCCGTGAGGCTCCCATTTGGAAGATTGCCTCTGAAGCCCAGGATCTAGAATTATTTTTTAAAAAATTGAAAGATGAGATTCAGTACAATCTACATAAACATATCCTGTGGTTTGAATCTGGCCTATGGGTCGGATGTTTGACATCCTTACCATGGAGGGTAACAGCTTTCAGTCATCACCTCCCTGAGTGGATTTGATTGATCACTTTGGAAATGAAAAGCTTCATATCCCATTATCAGTCATCAAGCTGTGTAATCTAAGTATCTATATATTCCCCCCCCCCCCCACACACCGTGGTATCTGTGCCACGGAGTCATCCAACCTCTTTCACCCCAGTTTAATAAAAACTCCTAAATATTATGTTTAATACACAAATGAGGCTCTGTGGGGAACTATGCATTTTGCTATAATCCCAGATATCACTATGGATTTTGTTACCTGAATTGAGTTCAGATACTAGTGGATACTCATAATTCATATGACTCAATCATAGAAATGTAGGGCTAGAAGGGACCTCGAGAAGTCATCAAGTTCAGCCCCGTGTGTGGAGGCAGGATCAAATAACCTAGGCCATCCCTGACAGGTATTCAGGGGGGGCTCCAGGCACCAGCGCACCAAGCGCGTGCCTGGGGCGGCAAGCCGCGGGGGGATGGCCTGCCGGTCACTGTAGGGGCAGCAGTCAGGGAGCCTTTGGCGGCATGCCTGTGGGAGGTCCACCGGTCCCGTGGCTTCGGTGGCAATTCGGCGGCGGGTACGCCGAAGCTGCGGGACCGGTGGACCTCCCGCAGGCATGCCGCCGAATCCGCATTACCAGTGTACCGCCCGCAGGCGCACCGCCGAAAGCTGCCTGACTGCCGTGCTAGGGGCGGCAAAATACATAGAGCCGCCCCTGCAGGTATTTATCCAACCTGTTCTTAAAAACCTCCAAGGATTGGGATTCCACCACCCCTCTTAGAAGCGTATTCCAGAGCTTAACTACCCTTATAGTCAGGTTTTCCTAATATCTAACCTAAAACTTCCTTGCTGCAGATTAAGGCTATTACTTTGTGTCCTACCTTCAGTGGACATAGAGAACAATTGATCACAGTCCTCTTTATAACAGCCCTTAACATATTTGAAGACTGTTCTCAGGTCTCCCCCTCAGTCTTCTTTTCTTAAGACTCAATAATTTTTTAATCTTTCTTCATAGGTCAGGTTTTCTAAACCTTTTTTTCATTTTTGTTGCTCATCTCTGCACTTTCTCCAATTTATCCACCTTTTTGCTGAAGTGTGATGCCCAGAATTGGACACTGTACTCCAGCTGAGGCCTCATACTGATATGACTTTTTGCAAAGCATTCCTCATTATTTTTTGGTTACAACGTATTGGTAACAAATCTGTTTTCCCATGCAATTAAATATTTACAGGCTGTGACACAGTGCAGCTATTGAATAAGAATATATCTGCAATAATTAAAATGAATGACACTTCTTTGAAAAACAAACGTGAGCTGCAGAGAGAACAGACAGCAAATGTATGTGAAGCTGTCATGATTGGGGACTCTGCAGCTCAACATTCAGGCTAAACTGCTCACATGGCTATAACTGAGCCTTGCAAAGGTGAAGTTAAAAGCAACACACACAGCTGATGCCACTAACTGAAAACAAAGTACTAAGGCCATATAGTGTGTCTGGAGTAAGTTGTTTCACTGATATCAGCAGTTGTTGTGCAGTTTATGCACTGAAGGAGATTGGTAGAATTAGAATGCTTTGATTTAATATGAAAGTGACACTGTCTTAACTGAAAACTTTTCAGGTGCATAAATCATACATCTTATTTTAGAGACTCGAGCATCAGAGAATGTGCATGTGTATTGAAGAGTGTGTGTTCTGACACAGCAGCTCTCAAATTAAGGTCTCTGTTAGCTTTTCATTGTTGATACATTTGCCTATTACTGATCTTTTAGGGCTCAATCTTATCTTTGCCACCAGCTCTGAGCAAGGGGCAGTATGCTGTTGCACTGCCCCTGGAACAGACAAAAAGGCATGGTGTGACTCAGAGTCACAGAGCCATTCTGAGGGTGAAGTACCCTGTACCAGGTGCAGCATACATGTAGCTACACTCCTCACCAAGCCTGGCCCTCTTGCATGGGGAGGAGGGAAATGTGGCAGCTCTAAAGAGGCTGATCTTTTCTGAATGCTGCTCTGCATGATCTGGGTAGTACTCACTCGCCTCTGTCAAGCTCTGACTTCTAACTTTTGCAACTTTTCTTTGTTTTATTATTTTAATCAAAGCCAGTAGATTGATTAACTATTTGGGTTTTTTAAATGCTTGATAAGAATAGTGTATTTGCTTATTACTGGGGCAGTGCAGGATTTACGATACCCTTAACTATTCAGTGCTTGATCTTTGTAAATCATGTGATGAAGAGCTCTCTCAGTATTTAGCAGCCTTTATTTCAAAACTGGTTAAAGCTTTTTGGTTTTGGACTAGCAATCTTAGGCCCTGTTCCTGCAAAGATTTTCACATGCTTAAATTTAGGCATGTGAATACAGCCATTCAAGTCAGTGAGACTACTTATGTGCTCATAGCTAAGTAAGTCTTGGCTGGATTGGAGTCCTATGTGTGATTTGTAACAATAGTAGGCAGAAAACATAGACACAAGGTTGATTTTAAGTTGACTGTATCCTTTTTTTACAAGCTATATTTGTATTAATGCAGGAGTGAAGGAATAGATATTAATGGGAGCCTTTGGTATGTATCCAGGGCCAGAATTTGATCTTGCTATGAAAAACACCACAACTATTCATGCAATTAAGCAGAAACGCTGTATTTTCATTATGGGTAATTTAAGTGAGGACTGCAGTAGGAAATAGGTTGATGCAGGGAGGCGTATTAAGATCAAACTGGGGGAGGGGCGGCACTGGATGTGTGCTCGTGTAGCAAGATCAGGTTCCATGTGAAGTTATTGTGAAGTTTCTATCACCTTGGACCAAAGTCTTTTGAAAACTTTAATTCTGGCAAGACCAGAAAATGGACCCCTACTGGTTCTGAAATTGTAGGTGTGAGTTTAGACACAAGGTTTTGAATTCTGGTAGGTGTCAGCTGAGCACTGACAAATTCATAGCTGGAAACTAGACCAGCTCTCCTGTATGTTAATATTGTTCAAGATAGGTATTAGACTTGTAAAGATGTGTTTAGACTCTATAAAATGCTTGTAAGTTGCTGGATGCATTAACCTTTACTTCTAATATCTGTATCCTATGCTATAAGGTAATATGTAAGTTTTGCTTTGTCATACCTGTTCTGAACTTGTGAACCCAGGCAGGAGGAGGGTTCCCCCACCCATCATGAAGGACTATCAAAACTAAGTGGGCCACTGTGAAGCATCACGATACAAAGACTGGGCTAATGGTCCTGTCACACCCGTGAAGATACTATGTGCAAGGAAGCACATCCCATCAGCCTTAATTCTGGAAGAGGGAAATAAAAATAGATGACTTGAAAAGTCTTCATCTTTTTGCTGTTTGGACTCTCACAGGGCTAGAGTTAGGAAACAAAAGCAGAGGACCCCAGGGTCAACCTGGGTTAGCCCTAAAACAGGGGTTCTCAACCTTTTTCTTTCTGAGGCCACTCCAACATGCTATAAAATCTCCACGGCCCACCTGTGCCACAACAACTATTTTTTCTGCATATAAAAGCCAAGGCCAGCATTAGAGGGTAGCAAGCAGGGCAATTTCCCAGGGGCCAATGCCACAGGGGGCCCTGCAAAGCTAAGTTGTTCAGGCTTTGGCTTCAGCTCTGGGTGGGTGGGGCTTGTAGCCCCAAGTGGTGGGGTTTTGGCTTTCTGCCCTGGGCCCCAGCAAGTCTAACGCCGGCCCTGCTTGGCAGACCCCCTGAAATCTGCTCGTGGGGGGGCCCCGGACCGCTGGTTGAGAACCACTGCCCTAAAAGACATTCACTGCTGACAGATTCCTATAACTCTGTCACCTTTTGGAACCGTAGACTGTAACTCGTGTGTATGGGTTGCCTGCTTTAACCTGCTAATAAACCTTCAGTTAATTAGTACAGGATTGTTTTTGGTGTGAGATCTAAGGTACAAATTGACCCGGGGTAAGTGACTGGTCTCTTGGAACTGAGAGCAACCTGAATATTTTGTGATCTTTGGTATAAGTGATCATTTATCACTAAGTCCAGCTTGCCTGAGTAGCAAGATAGACTGGATTGCCCAAGGGGACTGTCTGACTCTGTGGTAAGACTGTTATGTTATATCAGGAGTTCACATTTGTTACTGGGTTGGTGAAATCCAATTATAGAACATACCACCAGTTTGGGGTGACTGCCCTGCTTTTTGACAGTCTGCCCTCAGGTTGGCACTCACACTTCAGACAGAGTGACACCCCTCGTGTCCCAAATTGAAAGGGGTTCAGATTTGAGCTTTGGCTTCTGAATATTCTAAGCAGTAGAAATATTAGACATTGTAGCCAGAGCTTAGAATCTTGAAAATGATCCTTAAATAGTTTGATTTTAAGTGGTATCTTGTTTCCGGCAGAGTCTCTTAAAAATAGCAAATAAGACCTATGAGGGTTATGGTGACATTAAAAAGCGTTGCCACACCCTGCTATGTGCCATTGTTAAAATAACTTATTTTTTTCATTTGCTCTTAAAATCTAGTAGCAGGTTCCGACTTAGTGAGATACATGTATTGTCGCTTGAGTTAGAGACTGTTATTTCAGGGGGTGAAATATACATGAAAAACTGTCATCTTGGTGTCTTTTCGCTGTTGTGTATTGAAGCATTTTTTTTAGAAATATTTCAATAATTCAATCATTGGAAAGACAGGATACATGTCCTGAATGTTTTCTCCAGTTATCTGAAGTTGGATTAATGCTAGTTAAATGGACAGTCTTGTCTGCTTGAGGATTAATCTTGAATTCAAGGCATTAGTCTCTTCGTACACGAGTGGTAGATGCTCTTAACTACAAGTGAGGTCTCATCTTTTATTTATGAAAGTTTACCTGACATTATTCAAATGTCTGGCCCTTTCTAAATCATTAAGAAATGGATGCCTTTGATGTCTGAATGCTTGACTTTAAATAGTCGATCTTTCCTTGTGCTGTGTGGGAAAGCTGTTTTGATGTACACAAGCTTTGCTTCTTGTTAGCTCAAGGCTTCTGTGGCATAATTAGGCTTGGTTTGCTGGTTCAATAAAAACTGTTGGTGGAAATGTTTAAAAAAACCAAACAAAGAATTCCACCAACTTTCTGATCAAATGGAGAGTCATGGCAGTGACTTGAAGCCCAGTTAGTGTTTTTTTATTTTATTTTATTTATTTATTTTTTTTAAAAAGGCCTGACTATTGCCTGTCTGTCCCCAAGGGTTTTGGGAAAGGCTGGGGGCAAAGGTCATTTGAAAACCTTCTTGCCCTTTCTTATTTATGAATGTCTCACGATCTTCTTAAAAAGGTATCCAGCTCTTCCTCTACAGTTTTAAAATTTGCTAGAAGGGCAGCAATTAAATCATTCTACTGTGTGACAATCTAGTGGGCTATCTATCTCTAGGCCCCAGGGAATTCTCAGTTAGTATAAATCAGCCTAGTGCCATTGACTTCAATGGAGCTATATTAAATTACATCAGCTGTAGATCTAGCTTCTAAATTTTGGTTTCTTCTATAATTTTCATTTTAAAAAAAGAGGAGGAACCGGTGTGTGATGGGGTGTGCACCCTAGCCAGGCCCTGAAGGGGTTAGTGTGGGCCTGAGGGGCCAATTTGTAGCCAATCACCTCCTAGTGGGAGAGCTAGGATTAACTGAACAAGAAGCCCAGCTGGGCAGGAGTGGGTTGGATTATAAAGCCAGGAAGCGTGCGGCAGAAAGAGGCTGCAGGGAGAGAGTCTGCAGTCACTCCCTGGGAGCAGAGCGGGAGAAGAGGAGAAAATAAGCCTGGGGTTCTAGCTGTGGAAGAAGGACCAACCCCAGAGGAGTTGTGGGGAAAGAGCGCCTGAGAGGACTAGTTAGGAAGAAATGCAGGGAAACAGCAGCAAAGGGTAGGACTGTGCAGACCTTGGCTGCTTGCTATAGGGTCCCTGGGCTGGCATCCAGTGTAAAAAAATGGATCTGTGTTCTCTTACCAGCCATTGTGAAGTGTTACAGGAGCATTGGAAATGCCAACCAGACAGCTGGTCTGGAGAGACTTTGTTACCCTGGAAGGGGAGGACTATATGGTGACCTGGCCGGAGGGCCCAATCACAAAGAGGGAGTACCCTGGCATGTGAAGAGAGAGGGGTCGCAGCTTGAGTAACTGATGGAAGAGAATGCCAAACCAGGTGAGAGTTGATCCCCAGAACAGCTACAAAGAGGCAGCACCTGTGGTGAGTGAACTCCTTCACACAGTGTTGGGAAGAGGGAAGGTACAGGGGAGTAAGAAACACATGGAACAGACCCAGATAACATCATTGGTCCTGCATTCCACTCTCTGCATTTCTTTTTTGTATATCTTCACCATTCTCTTTCTCTAACATTTTTATTGCATTTTTCTAGAAAGAATCTGTTAACTCAGTCATGGATTTTCCCCCCTCCCCCTTCTGTGTTTGCTCTTTTGTTTTTACTTCCTTTTTGGCCCCCTTGCCTCCTTTCTGTGCATTTGTTTATTTCATCTTTTTTTCTATTTGTTTTTCAATATCTGCAGAGTCAGCAGAAATAGACCAAAATAACACTTTACATATAGAAGGGCTGGCAGCTGAAAGGAAACTAATATCCTGGTCAGTTTCCCTCTGCAGCCACTTCATACAGAAGGAAACTGACTGGAATTAGTTAATGGCCTTTTGCATCAATCTTTCTGCACACTGAACCAGATGCAGAGGAAAAGTGGCCCAGATTGCACAATCCTAATCACTTTCCCTTTTCAGAAGGCTCCCTCTATGCGGTCTGATTTTAAGGAATGCAGAGTACTGTAATATCACAAAGGTATAGGGAGTTGTGGTTCTCAGTTCTTTCAGGATCAGACCTGTAAAGCCTTACTTTCCCAGGATCTGATCCAAAGTCCACTGAAGTTAATGGGAGTCTTTTAATTGACTTCAGTAGGCTTTGGATCAGACCACTGAAATACCAAATTGGCTGGGCTGCTTTCACGTCTGCTAATCAAGATGCATCTAGGGTGACAGTGAAGCATGGTGGATGTCTGTCATAGTGTAGTGATCCTGCCATACACAACAAGTATTAAATGAAATCCCTAACTTGCTATCTTTACGAGACTGAACTTAATGGGAAATCTGGGATATTTTCTTGACTACACTCAGTATGGCAACTTCCTTCTTTTTTGTACTTACTGTAACATCATATGCAAACTAAGTTTAGTAAGTACCTTTGTTGTGGAGACCGAGGAAATATTTTAATAGATTGTTCCCACATAGCATCATTATAGTCATTCTGGTTCTTTTCCTCCTCCCCTTCACTTTTCTGGATGAAGAAACAAGAGTGCATCAAATCTTGCATGCACGGACTGTAGAACTTAGGTAATGGCTTAAACATTCAAGTTAAAGAGGTTAAAGAGTGAGAGAGACCTGAAGAAGAGCTCTGTATAAGCTCAAAAGCTTGTCTCTCACCAACAGAAGTTGGTCCAGTGAAAGATAGTAATTCACCCACCTTGTCTTTCAAGATAAAGAGGACAGTTAGTAGACTAACTTGGTCTCTCCTCTCTTATCTCTTGGTTTAGAAATGTCAAGTGAGGGGGTTTGATATTGTCTTGTTTAGCCTGGCCATTTAAATGGTTTAACTCTTTGGAAGAGAACATAGTTCTTATTCTGATATGTCTTTTTTTTATCCTCATTGTATCAGAACACACATTACCTAGAGCTTTTCTGGTGCTGTTGATTCAGAAATAAACTGATATATTTGCCCTAAATTCATTCCTGCATTGATCCCAGGGGTGTCATTAGTCCCAGTTTTCATGGTGGAGTCAAAATGTTGTCATGCAACATCATTGCCATACAAGCACGTTCTGTTAGCCCCAATGTTATGTCACAACATGGTGACATTTGCTTGTTGATGTGGCAGTATACTGTCAGCATGCCATGAGGCAAATGTCACCATGTTGTGATGACAAATCTGTCACTAAAGACAAGCTTTTAAAAAGGGACAACCCTAACTGATCTTGAAAAAATGAACCTGTTTAGATTATTCCTAAATAGGAGGTAAACAAGGTCAATCAGAAGTTTAGTGTAAGCTTTTGCTTTCTGATTTTTTTATTACTTTTAATTTCTTAGAGACGTGGGTTCCGGTCCGTTCCCCTCTGGCGGGTCCTCCATCTGAGATGCAGGGTTCGGGCCAGCTAGGCTGGCTCCTGGAGCCTGGAACGTGGGCTGTTCCTCCTCGGGAGCTGGCTGTGTGCGTTCTTCTCCTCCGGTGGTCAGCCCCAATTGAGCAGCTTTGCAGGCTTTTATACCTAGCCTCCAGTTGGAGCATGCCCAGCAGGAAGGGTTAACCCCTGCTTCTGCCAATGCGGGGCCGCTCTGCCCCGTCACAGAGGGTCTTTGTTATATGTTGATGTCATGGTACCAAATCAGGAGGATGAGGTGGATGGGCATTTCTAGAACAAATAATAGAAATATCTAGAACACAAGACCTAGTAGTAATAGAGGACCTTAACTGCCCATATATCTGTTGTAAAAGTAATATGGCAGAACACAAAAATGTCTGATAGGTTTTTGGAATGTATTGGGGACAATTTATTGTTTCAGAATGTGGAGGAAGTAATCAGGGGGATGATCATTTTAGATTTGATTCTGAGTAATGGGGGAATTGGTTGTGAATCTGAAGGTTGAAGGGAATTTGGGTGAAAGTGATCATGAAATGATAGACTTCATGATTGTAAGGAAAGGAAGGAGTGAGAGCAGCAGAGTGAAGACAGTGGACTTCAAAAGAGCAGACTTTAACAAACTCAGAAAACTGATAGTTAAGGTCTTATGGGGAGAAAACGTAAAGGTAAAAGTCAATAATGAGAACTGGCAGTTTCTCAAAGAGACAATATTAGAGGCAGCAAACTTGTGATATCAAGTAGAAATAGGAAGAATAGTAAGAGGCCAGTATGGCTCCATCAGAAGCTCTTTAATTACTTGAAAATTAAAAAGCATCCTACAAAAAGTAGAAACATGGACTAATTGCTAACAAGGAGTACACAAGAATAGCACAAGCATATAGGGACAAAATTAGATAGGCTGTGGTACAAAATTTATTGCATCTAACACGGAACATAAAAGGCCATAAGAATAGTTCTTAGAAGAACATTAGGAGCAACAGAAAGAAGAAGGAAAGTGTGGGTCCTTCACTTACTAGAGAAGGAGAGCTTATAATTTGTCATCAAGAAAGCTGAGGTGTTTAAGGCCTATTTTACTTCAGCCTTCACTAAAAAGGTAAATTGCAACCAAATACTTAACACAATTAATATTAACAAGGCAGAAGGAACACAAGTCAAAATAGGGAAAGAACAGGTTAAAGACTATTTAGATAAGTTTGATGTATTCAAGTTGGCAGGGCCTGATTAAATTCATCCTCCAGGTACTTAAGGAACTAGCTGAAGCAATCCTGGAACTGTTAATAATGACCTTTGAGAACTCCTGGAGGATAGGTGAGGTCCCACTAGGACTGGAGAAGGGCAAACTTAGTACCTTTCTTTATAAAGGGGAACTAAGAGGACCTGGGGTATTATAGACCAGTCAGCCTAACTTTGATACCTGGAAAGACACTGGAACAAACTATTAAACAATCAGTTTGTCCATTCTTCAGTAGCTAATGTGTTTAATTAGAACATTCTTCTGCTTTGACACTTACAAATTATGAATCAGTCCAAGGGCAACCCTGCAACTCTTACTCAGTAGTCTTTATTCAGGTGAAGTCTTTGTAAGTGTTGCAGGATCAGGAACTAATATAGGATCTTCAACTCTAAACCATAGAATCATAAAATAATTTGGAACAATCTTGGCTCAACAGAATTTAAATGCTACAAGAAGGGAGACATGGAAGACAATAGCTTTGTATTTATTTGTACTTCTCTTCGTTCAAGACTGGTTAAAGGCAATACCAAAACATCTATATGGAGATATACCAATTTCATAGAACTGGAAGGGACCCTGAAAGGTCATTGAGTCCAACCCCCTGCCTTCACTAGCAGGACCAAGTACTGATTTTTCCCCAGATTCCTAAATGGCCCCCTCAAGGATTGAACTCACAACCCTGGGTTTAGCAGGCCAATGCTCAAACCACTGAGCTATACATACTAGACAGTATTTTTTATACCAGGGATCAGCAACCTTTGGCCCGTGGCCCGCCAGGGTAAGCCCCCTGGCGGGCCGGTTTGTTTACCTGCCGCGTCTGCAGGTTCGGCCGATCGCAGCTCCCACTGGCCGTGGTTCGCCGCTCCAGGCCAATCGGGGCTGCGGGAAGCGGCAACCAGAGCATCCCTCAGCCCGCGCCACTTCCCGCAGCCCACATCGGTCTGGAGCGGTGAATTGCGGCCAGTGGGAGCCGCGATCGGCCGAACCTGCGGATCTGGCAGGGAAACAAACCGGCCCACTAGGGTGCTTACCCTGGCGGGTCGCGTGCCAAAGGTTGCCAATCCCTGTCTTATACCATAGCTTCAGGGCATATTCAACTGGGATAGCTTTATTCAGTTAACTAAACGTAACTAACCTAAAGCAGTAGTATATAACATATCCATACAGTTGGCCTGAGCCAGCAAGATACTGACTGTTTCCTGAGAGTTGCTTTAGTATATGGAAGCTGAAGGTGTGCTGCACCTTTCAGTGCCTTGCAGAATCAAATGCAGTGTCTTTAAGATATACGATAATGTGCTAAAGGGAACCTAATCTAACCAGCACTGCCCTAAAGGCATCATGATGGAGAGTTTCCCTATCAAAGAGTTGATGGAGAGTTTCCCTATCAAAGAGATGTGAAACTATATATTTGCTCTCCAAGCTGAAATGTCTCTGATTTTGATGCACAAATCTGATTTCTGGCCTAGCTGAAGGTTTATCTGGTTGGTCCATGCAGGCTAGTCTTGTCTGATGTAGGTTTGGTCAGTGATTTATTTATTTATTTTAAAATAGCTTTTTCAAACTTTAGGGAGAAGCAAACAGTCCTTTATTGCTTAAGCTTTGCATATCAGTGATAGGCTTAACTTTTGATTAGTGATCCCTTTATAAAATGATTGGATTGGATTTTGAAAAGTGACCTATAAAATTGAAGCTGCAGTTTTCTGGGTCTTGTTTTTTTCGCCTTTAAAGTGTTAGAATGCACAAAATCTCAGACTTGTGTGTGCAAACTGAAGTTACATGTACAAATCAACTAGTTCAATACTTAGGGCTGGTCTATACTTAGCCGCTAGTTCGGCGGCTGGGGATCGAACTTCCGGGTTCGATTTATCGCGTCTGGTCTGGACGCGATAAATCGAACCAGGAAGTGCTCGCCGTCGACTGCGGTACTCCATCTCAACGAGAGGAGTACCGCGGAGTCGACGGGGGAGCCTGCCTGCCCCGTGTGGACCGCGTCTGAACCACGGTAAGTTCGAAGTAAGGTATGTCGACTTCAGCTACATTATTCACGTAGCTGAAGTTGCGTACCTTACTTCGACTTGGGGGGTTAGTGTAGACCAGGCCTTATTTACCAGATTGTAAGCAAAAGTCTGAGGTTCTGTACATGGAGGTTCTATAAAATGGAGACACGAAAAAATACATGTGCAATTTTAGAATCCATTGCATTTCCTCTGTTAAAATTTCTCACTTTAAATGTACTGTATTTGTCTGTTTATCAAATTTACTTCTAAAGTAACCTGTATGCGTATTGATGGTTTTCCTGAGCTAAGATTCTTCCTGTTCATGTAAACATCTTTCAGGATGTTTTTATACTACACATATCTACAAATACAACCATCGTATGAAAGTTTGCAATGAAGGTGGTAAGTAGGGAGATTCAGGGATAGGAGGTCCCTGAATCATCCTGAGACAAAGGGATAGGAACCAGGACATGTTAGTCCTAGGGTGTTCCTAAGTGCCTTTCGCCTCAGGTATGGCACTGCTTTTAGAGAGCTGAGCTCATGAGCTTCCTTGCTCATTGCCTTCAGTCAGTGTTGAGCTGGTGTTGCGTGACTGCACAGCAGTGCATCTCAGTTCTCCCAAGTAGCAGTGGGTGAAGGGGCAAGTTCATAATTCCTTTCTGGTCTGGGGAGACCAAAGCAGGCGTTGGAAACAAATAGAGACGTACAAACTTCAAACAGCTTGAAAATCTGATTAGGGTGTACAGATGCTTAGCTGAATATGTTTGGTCCGGAAATCTTCTGAAACCAGCCTCTCTTATGGGGTTTGCAATCCTATGAGCTTTTCCCCCAGACTTCTCAATATCATGAGAATAGAATGTAGTAGATTCTGTGTCAGTGCAGGGACAGAGTGGTGGTGGGTTGTACCTTTCCTAGTCAGGTGATGTCACACTATGGCAATTTCTGTGGAATTATCAAAGAAAGATGGTCTAATGGCTAAGTCACTAGCTTGGGACTTGGGAGACCCATGTTCAATTTCCTATTGTAGCACAGACTCAGTTCCCCATCTGTAAAATGCTTTCCCCCCTCTTATCTGACAGAAGTGTTGTAAGGGTATATTAAAGATTGCAATGTGCTACAGTACTGTGATAATTAGGGCCATACTAAATGGGCCATTTTGGTCAATTTCATGGTCACAGGATTTCAAAAATAGTAAATTTCATGATTTCAGCCATTTAAATCTGAAATTTCACGGTGTTGTAATTATAGGGGTCCTGACCCAAAAAGGAGTTGGGTGGGGTGGGGTTGCAAGTTTATTGTAGGGCGGGGTGGCGGTACTGCTACCTTTACTTCTGTGCTGCTGCTGGCGGTGATGCTGCCTTCAGAGCTGGGCAGTTGGAGAGCGGCAGCTGCTGACTGGGAGCCCAGCTCTGAAGGCAGAGCCATTGCTAGTAGTGGTGCAGAAGTAAGGATGGCATGGTATGGTATTGCCACCCTTACTTCTGCGCTGCTGCCTGCAGAACTGGGCCCTCAATCAGTGGCCGCCACTCTCTGGCCACCCGGCTCTGAAGGCAGCACAGAATGGGTGGCAACACCATGACCCCCTTAAAATAACTTTGTGACCCCCCTGCAACTTCCTTTTGGGTCAGGACCCCCAATTTGAGAAATGCTGGTCTCCCTTGTGAAATCTGTATAGTACTGGGTAAAAACACACAAGACCAGATTTCACGGGGGGGACACCAGATTTCATGGTCCGTGATGTGTTTTTCATGGCTGTGAATTTGGTAGTGATAATGAGGGTAATATAAGGTAGCTCAGATAAATGGAAGGGACAGAGTTTCAGGTTAAATAGGTAAGTCATATTTCTCATGTTAATCCAGTATAGTTTCTTACACTGAGCTTCCATGTGATTTAAAGTCCTAAATTTTATTGCTTTTTATCATGCCAGGAATGGGATTTTAAGATTGATTTTCTTCCTTCTAAATACATTTCACATAAAGTACATGTTTCTTACCATGTCAGCTTTTACTTTACTGTGCTGAACAAAATAGGTGCAGTTTTCTGTTGGATGACTATCTACTCTGAGTACACAGTGTTTAGATAGTGTTTACCTTCCTTAAACATTTGTTTTTAACACATTTTCATTACTGTTTCTTCTCTGCTTTAATTTGCTAAGAAACTTGTAAGTTTTTCTGAAGACTCATCATGCACATAGCAGTAAGAAATGCATTCAGCATTATTTCTCTAAAAACAATCTGGATGGTCTGTGATCTGAATCTGCAGGGCCATAAAATATATATGGCACTGTATTAAATTTTACAATGCTCATTACATCAATGCTATACCTGTTGGGTAGAAAATCACTGAAGCAGATGAGGAGTAGTGCTGTTTGAACAGCAGAGTATTAGAAATGCTTTTACAGGAGCTCATTTAGGTATGAGCTTCACTGCAGGGTTCAGCTAAGAAAATAATTGGTATTTAAGATGTTTGCTAAGTAACACAACTATTTCTCCACAGTGGAGGAATTACAAAGCAGTGAAGTGCTGTAAAATTTTTCTTTGGGCTAAAAAACCTGCCATATGAAGTCTTAGTTCTATAATGAGATGTCTCTGTGGTTTAGTGAATTGAGCACAAGGCTTGGAGTTAGAAGGCTTAAGTTTTATTCCTGGCTCTACCATTGTGACCTTGGGCAATACTCTCTTGGGTCCTGCTCCCATTGAAGTTGATGGAAAATTTCAGTTGACTTTGATGGGAGCAGAATCAGGGTCTTAATCTATTGGTGCCTCAGTTTCTCCATGTCTGAAATGAGGATGTGAATTTAACTTTGCCCTTATATTATTTTTAGATAGACCATTATTAAGATGTTGAGGCTACAAATTCAATTTACCTTAAATGTACCTACCTCATAATCTGTTAAGCTATTTCCTTTGGAGGCCGGGAATCTACACATCTGCTATACAGAAGGTTCACTGCTCTATTGCTGCAGTAGGCCTTAAATGGTTAAATAGTTAGATGGTTTAATGTTGAATACCCTACTGTTTATAATTATAGACATAATAAACCTCTGTATTTATCTTGCACCTAGATATACTTGAAGGGGATTTTAATTTATGATCTGTAGATAATTCATTTTTAATGGGCTTTGCATTAACATTGCTAATGGTCATAATGCATTTGGTTTCAAAGAGCTACTCTATTTTAAGATTTATTGGAAAATAATGAATATTTCACCATCTGCTCCAGGCTGCGCATGAGAAATTAATGTAAATATTTTAGGTTTGGGGTACTGCACCGTACCTTTCACTTCCATTACCAAAGTCATGATTGCTTACTCTTGATGGCAATGTACAGTACACGGGGTATTATCCTCGATTGAATCAACATATAAATTGCCTGTTGCAAAACAGCTACTGAAAGTATCATATAAAAACATGATACAAAGCTATAAAAAGTCTAGAAGTCTTTTGTTAGGCAGCTCAACTACACAGCCAGAAAATGTTGTCAAACTGGGAACATGGCAAACCTAATATCAAGCAAGCCAGCCACCCACTAACAAGAGGAGCCTAGTCCCAACTGGCATAAAAATAGGGGGGATGCGGATAGCAGACACTATTTAAAACAAAAGGAGGTATAAAATCGGTCTGGAATGAGCCTCTGAAATAAATGGGGCTTGCAGAATGCTAAAGTCAGCCAAAAAGGAAGCCTGGCAGACTACCTCTTGGATGGATTGCTGCAGCCCAGTTCCCTGGACTGAGATGATCTTGCCCCCAGCCCGTTCTTGACTGAACCTAGGGACCCGCTCTGGCCAATTCTAGCTGCTGGGCAGGGTTATAGGCTCAGAGGTGACTATATAAGTGCTTAGAGTCTAGATAATGAGGGGCTTTGTTTAACACTAAGGCCCTGAATTGAATTTGCAGTATTGACCGCCACTCCAGTTCTCTGGGGGCTCCATTGCTCCAACCTAGGTTCTGCTGCAGTCACAGCCTCCAAATCAGTTTAAAGGAAAGCCCAATTAGGTGTACATTTTACAGTGGTATAGCTTGGATGTGACACAGGTATGTGTATAGCATTCTCTTGATGTGTGTGGAGATAGATACAAAAATCCATCATACACTGCTATGAGAACGGAACCCAGCAGGCGCTTTGTGGGAAAATTACAGAACAGGAATTAAAGAATAGAAACATAAAGAAGTCTTTTGGATGCCTGCAAACCTTTTTACAGTCTTTTGCTGTCTTTCAGTAGAAGTTGCCTTCTGCAGTCTTACAGCCACGTTTGCAAAACTGGTTGCCTATGCTGTGTTTACAAAACTGGTGTGTACATTAATCCCCTCCCCAGCTGTGCCTGGCAATGTGCTGCTGGAGAGGATTCAGCCTTTGAAGGTACCCACATGTGTCAATTGATGTGAACAATTACCTGTTTGTTTTTTTCATGAGAGCGATTACCTGTTTTTCATGCACAGATTTTTGTGAGCTTAATTTAGACAACCAATTCTGAAAACCTGGTCCCCAAAATAACTCTGCAGCAGTCCAGCTACTAACACTCCTCTGTCCCTTGCACTTTTTGTGTGTGCTGCCTTCTCTGACTCTTAAATGTGTTATACTATTGCATAGGTGTTGGAGAGCAGATGTTACAGGTGGCTTTTCACCATTAAAGTGTGAATTTTCTGCTTCTGTTTTGTTGTATCTCTAACTTGCATACTAATAGAGTGTTTCTGTGCGTAAATATTTTAATCTTCCCTTCATCTTCTTCCCTCCCAGTCCTCCCTCCAAAAAGCATGGAAATAACGTTTGCAAACCATTACCCCAGTCACTCTGCTTGTATGTTGCATCCCTTGCTTCCCTCTTTGCCTATATTGCCTGTGAGGAGTGTAAGCACTTGGAGCAGAGACACTTTCTTACTATGTGTTCATATATCACCTAACACAATCCCGCATTTTGGTAGGAGTCTCTAGGTGCTATTGCAATAATAGACAACAAATATTAGTGTTCTGTATGTGGCAGCAGTTTAGAAGCAGGCATCTCCCTGTTACTGTACAGCTTTTAAGTGGCCCTAGCTCTTTTCAATCAGCTCTGTGGAATTTATTGAGTGGTGTAAATTGTCACTGCTGCTCTTAAAGATCCTGAAACAATGTGTTGCAATAACATTCACAAATACACAATTCCTTCCCTGCGCATGAATCCAAAAGCAACTTCCTAGAGAAAGATGAAACTGAGCTACGATCATGCACAAGCTATGTAAAATAAATTAAAGCCATGTCTCTGGCCAGGACCTTAGTAGTGATAGGATCTCCGATAGGATCATTCAGACGGTGGAAGGGAGAAGCAAAATAATGTTAAGCTCTCTGCCTAAAGGCTTGAATTGGGCTTTCAACAAACAGAAGTCTAAAAGTTTCTGAATACAAGACTAGCAGGGAATAGTGAGGGGGTTAATACTAAAGTATTGTGGCAGCCAATATGTAAGGTGGTACAGATGATGAGAAGAATCTTTAAAGAGTAACCAGCACTGTAACAGAAGCCAATATGATAACTTATAAATCTGGGGTGTTGTGATAATCTTATCAAATGCTATTTAATTGCACCTGGCACAGTTCATATGAAAATGTTTCACAGCTGATTACATATTCTACAAGTAGCGTAGGTTACTCGAAGCATCCCTATAGATAATTGAAGGCTGTAATGGCCAAGTCTCTGGAAGAATGATTGCGCACAGGACAAATGAGATGTAAAGAAGTAGGATTTTATTCATATTGACTGCATAGTGCATCACACACATGTAGGGCTTTACAAACCCAGAGTAAGATATGTTACTTCCACTGAGGGACTTATATTGTGAAGAGACTTTTAAAGGATGTGATGCGAGAGTTGGCACAGGTGGAGTCACAGGAGAGCAATGGCTATGCAAAGAGAGTGGGCTTTAACAAGAGATATGAAGAAGAAGAGGGAGAAAGCTTGGCATGCAGCAAGAGTGAGGATTTAATTGTTTTGTAGGGCCTTAAGAAACGGTGCATTGACTATTTAGTAATATGCACGCTGAATATTAAAGACCTCTGAGGTTGACAGTGCTGCTACTTGGAGTCATTCTTGAATACATGTAGTGAGTCAGTGACTTAAAATTCTTTATTAGTGAAGGAGAGCACGAGTTTCTTTGAGGTCAAGTAGGCACAGGACAAGAAATGGCCTCTGAAAAAACGGTTTAGGAGACCTCTAGGGACAGAGAGGTAGGGAGGCTGTCAGAGGGTCAGCCATCTTGGAAAACCGATCTGTTACCCAGTGTGAAGGCAAAGAAAAGTTTGGTATTTAAGGAGTGTAGGGAACAGGCTGAAGGATAAGAAGTGTGTTCAGAGAGTGAAAAGGGATAAGTCTAGTGAGGAAGGATGGTCTTTCAATTAGAGCCACAAGGCTTTGTCATAGGCCTTTCTGAATTTGAACAAATCAGTTAGTCTTTCTGTCTCTCTTCTCAGTTTCCCATCTCTAAAATGGGAATAATTTCTTTCTCTCCCTCTTTGTTTGCCTGTTTAGATAAGCTGTTGAATGCAGTGACTTTCTCTTACTATGTGTTTGTAGAAAATGTCAGGCCAAGCGTTTTGGCTCCACTTCTTTTGATAATCTGTCCTACAGCAACCCACACTCCCACACAAACCAGCTAGAGTCTACATCAGTGGTCCCCAACCTTTTCCATGGGGCAGGCGCTGGACTACTAGCCGCCAAGGACTGTGGCCACCGGATAAGCAGCCGCTGAAATGCCGCCATGAAGCGGCAACATCAAGAGGCGTCGCCACCGAAATTTGGCGGCATTTCGGCAGCAGTGCTTCTTGACGTTGCCGCTTCTTGGCGGCATTTCAGTGGCTACTTGTCCAGCTGCCAGTAGGCAGGCGCACATGGATGCCCCGGCGGGCGCCAGGGCGCCCACGGGCACTGCATTGGGGACCCCTGGTCTAGATGAATAGTTTTGCCGGATGTTTTCTCCCTGTGTCATATCTGGTATTTAACTGGACTACAGCATTGTCAGGGCCAGTCCTAAGTCCTTGTTCTCTCTAAGGGATTCTATATACACTGATACCACTATATACACTAATGTTAAATAGTAATAATCCAGATCTGAACTTTGTGACTCAGATGCGTGTCTGACAGCAAGCATCCCATCCAGTATGGGGGAGGGAACCCCCCCAAAAACAAACAAACCACAGTGGCTAGCTTTCATTGGTGAGCGAGTACTGCCAAGGAGAGGACACAGTGGTATCCTGCTGCAATATTAATCCTTAACACTCACTTATGCAACTTCCTACAATCTAGAGAGAGTGTTTTAAAACCTCAGTGCCAAATGGTTTGAGTCTGTTTGGCAAGCCAGAGAAGTTCCAGGGGTTCTAGAAAACGGTGTTTTTAAAAACACCGCAGGCACTGGTGCACAGGATGTCTGTGCCTATAACTCCCAGGGGACTGCACGTGATGCACCATCCATTTTAGGATGGTGAAGAATCCTCCCCTCTCTGCATCTGGGCAGCTTCACTGGCTGCTTGAGTAAGGTAATGGAATTCCAGTCCCATCCTGCTGTCTTGCTCGGAGCCTGCAATTGTGACTGACTAAGGTGTGGAACATGCAAGTGGGGAGGATGGCTTCTTATTCCATCCCACTCCTTACCTACACAGGGACCAGTTACAGTGTGGTCTTTGGTTAGTACTGTCCCTGAGAAACTGGTTCTGAATCAATAGAATAGGTAGAGGTTATGAGTGAGATGAACAAAGAACAATATGGCTGAGTCCAAGAATCCTTTACAACAGCATGTGTTGCCTTTTAAAGTAACTCCTTAAACAACAGGTTTCAGAGTAGCAGCCGTATTAGTCTGTATCCGCAAAAAGAACAGGAGTACTTGTGGCACCTTAGAGACTAACAAATTTATTAGAGCATAAGCTTTCGCGGGCTACAGCCATCCGAAGAAGTGGGCTGTAGCCCACGAAAGCTTATGCTCTAATAAATTTGTTAGTCTCTAAGGTGCCACAAGTACTCCTGTTCTTTTTCCTTAAACAACAGGTTTTTTTGTTTGAGCCTGAAGATGACTTAGGATTTGTACAGTACTGTAATTGAAGTGGCAAGTTGTTTCATCACACTTAAGTTTATTGATTCCTTTAGTACATTGGCTTCCTTTCTGGAAAACCAACAGTTTGAATCTCTGCAGCTTGGGATAGATGAACAGAATACGCCTGTTCCCCTAACTATGCAGACACCAGAGTGGTTTTTTTTTTTTTTTAAATGGGGCAGGGAGGGAGAAAGAAATGATGATGCTCCAAATCCCCTTAGTTTAAGTATGTAATTGCTTTGAAAATCTGTCAGGAGATTTTTGTTTTTTGCTGGTCATTGCTAGATGCTGAGTTGTCTGGTCAAGCTTAAAGTGGACTATCCATATTCCATTTGTTTTAATAAGCAAAAAGGCAGAAGATAATAGAAATTAATAGGCAAGTAAGACAAGCCAGAAAAGGAATAGTGTCTGATTCTGTCTTGCGTACTGCACCTTCAAATGTTAGTTTACATGCCTGTTTGCTCAGGAATAGTGCTGTGAGCCAATCAGTATATCTCTTCCAGAGTAACACATCATGTGTGCTCTCTGAGACTTGTTGGTTCTCTTTGCTGCTTTCCTTAATCTCTAATAAAAGTCATCCGGACTGAAAGGGGATATTTTTTCCCTTGTGTGTGGATAACAGAGCAAAACAAAGTGAGGAGGTTTATCCATTGGTCCGCAGAAATGGGCTTGGGAAGGGGGAGGAGGAGGAAGTGGATATTGTGGCATTGAAATATAATCTGGGCTAATGGAGGAAAGCCTCAAAAGCACTTGGAAGACATTCTGGCTGTTTCATTGTGTAATTCCGAGTACCCTATCGATGTAAAATGTTTTGATTTAGAACAGGGGCCAAAGAGGACTGATTGTATCAAACTAAGATTCAGGACCTCTTAGCAGCACTTAGCTTCCAGTAGCAGGGATATTTAGTGAAGCCATGTTACGGACACCATATTTTCAACAGAATGATTTGTCCTTCGATTGCCACAAAGGTGAAGTGACTTCTGTCAAGTTTCCAAGACCAGCTTTTCATGGGAGATGGCCCAGGCATGTCGTTTCCATTAAAGTGACCCTGGAAAAACATAGTGGAAGAAACCCTTTTAAAAAGGGTTTCTGAACAGACTTGTTTCCTTTCCCTTACAAGGTGGAAACTTCGAGATACAGGGCCTGATCCAAAAAGCCTATTGACATCAATGCAAAGACTTGAATTAAGTGGGATTTGGATTAGGTCATATAGCAGAAGAGAAAGAGCTAGAAATGGCACCTGCTTAGAGGGCCCGAGTCTCCTTCCATTGACTTCACTGGAGTTATTCCTGATTTACACAAGTGTGCTGGGATGCTATGGTGACGGGGCGGTATAAGAACTGGAGATGAATTCTGTTCTATTCAGGGTTTTCTGTATGAGAGCAAACAATGTGGCCACGTTAGAAGGATGGTCTCTTGTCACCCTTTTTGATTGTGCGACTCTAAATCTGTGCCAACTATGCAGGGCTATATTTAGTATTAGCCCTCCTATTTACGTTCAAGAATTTACAAGCTTTCTAACAGCCACATAGAGCAGTGGTTCTCAAAGCTGGTCTGCCACTTGTTCAGGGAAAGCCCCTGGCAGGCCGGGCCGGTTTGTTTACTTGCCGCGTCCGCAGGTTCAGCCGATCACGGCTCCCACTGGCCGCGGTTCGCCGCTCCAGGCCAATGGTGGCTGCGGGAAGGGGAGCCGCGATCGGTCGAACCTGCGGACGCAGCAAGTAAACAAACCGGCCCGGCCCACCAGGGACTTTCCCTGAACAAGCGGCGTACCGGCTTTGAGAACCACTGATATAGAGGGCATTTCTTCTGATTGTCTTGATAGCCTAGGCACTAACTGCTTGTTATGTTCACAAATGGGTGTACAGATTCTTGGCAAAAAGAACAGGCCAGATTAATTCACACATGATTACAGGCCTAGTTAAAATATGTCCAAAGAGAGTCTATGCACCCAGATTGACCCCCTTTTTGTCATTAATGTGAAACAAGGGTAGGTTGTTTTTGTCTTTTATGTGAAACAAGGGGCGATACATTTTAGAACTGGAACAATATATTGACTTGACCAACCCCCGTCCCCCATAATCTAATATATTTCCCCCCTGTAAAAACTGTTTTACTGGCAGATTACAGTGATGAGGAATTTCTGGTGATTTGTATCAAGCAAATCCTTGCCATCTGACGAGTGAAACTCTGAGTTGCCAGGAAACAGGAAGGCGAGTGTGATGTTAATTAGAGGAGATGATCTGTGTTTGCTTTTGCCATCTAACTTCCTTCTGCTGTCTTTACATCATTCACTACATAGAGGAAGCACAGAAGGAGCTAGAGATGTAGGCTCCAGCTGATTATGTAACCCTTCTGCCAGGTGAAGTTGGCAGCAACAAGGACAGATTCAATATTCAGGGGTCCCTCTTAACAGCACAATACACAACCGGCTTGAGCCCCCACCCAGTAATCTGGTAAAATTAAACACCACTCCTGGGTGCCTCTAAGAGAAATACTTCCCCCTCTTGCAAGCACTGAGTTTGTGTCTAGCAGAGAGAACCTTTAATAAAAAGGGGAAAGGAACCTAGCATTAATTTGGGAAAATGCTACAACCATGATTCAAACACATCTGACCATGAGCAAAACTCCCACCCAGAGTACATTGCTGCTGTATTTATAAATTCTATTAGATTTTGCTTTGATGTATTTCACCTGTGGTTTTTCGTAGTGGGCCTTCACTCAGGTTTTCACTTTTGACTACTGTTATCAGCCCTTGTTCTGCAAACACACACGTAAGCTTAGCTTTAATGGAGCTTCAGTGAAACTACTCCCATGCTGAAGGTTAAGCATGTGTGTAAGTGTTCGCAGGATTGGAGCCTTGGGATGAGAGAAGAGGAGCTTGAACTGAGAGTCAGCAGCTCTGGCTTCAATTTCTGGCTGCGCCACAGATGCCCAGTGTCACTTAGGCCAAAATTTTCAAAAGTGAATACCGCGGGTGCAATGACTTTTGTGTGCCCAAGTTGAAACATTAGGGTCCCAGGTCCTTAAACTCTGTGCTTCAATTCTATATCTGTAAAATGGGATTAATAAGATTTCCCTACCTTGTAGGGTTACTGTGAGAATTAATTTATTAAGGTGTGTTTGATCTGATATTATGGTGATCAGGGCCATGCGAGTACCCAGAGAGAGTGTTAGTATTATCTAATCATATGCCTCTCAGGTTTGATTGCACAGAAAATAGTTGAAATATTTTTCTGGGTAGAAGATGATGTTGCTAAGTACGTCTAGGGCTGGGCAAAACCTGTGAAGTTATGTGAATGAAGATTTGTTTTGTTCAGTTTGAGTTTGCACAACTTTTTCCTTGTAATTTAAAACATTGTTCCTTTCAAGATTGGTTCAGTTAAGAACACAGCCACTTATTTTTTTCAGATTAAGAGAAACCTGTGTTCTATTGCAGTAATAAAGCTCCATTACTGTCCATTAAATATTAGGCTGGTACAAATATGTGTCTTATATATGGTATGAAAAGTATACATACAATGGAAAAATTTTTCCTTGGGTTAAAGGGCCCAGTCCTCTGAGGTGCTTAGCACTTATGGCAAGCTGCTTAGTGGCCTGGACATCCAAAGAAGTGTATAGCATAAGTCTCTGATGTCTGTACAACCCCATTGAACCCAGAGGGGTTGCATGAGTGTAACCCAGTCCTCTGTATTTAGACTTGCATTAGAAATTTTCTCTCTTCCCCTCTCTGTTCTTTTATTCATGTTTTTCCTTTTATACTCCTCCTGCTTTCAGTTCCACTATTCACCTTAGTTTATTAATGGAACTTTTCTTTCTCAGTTTTCCCCAATGTGAACGTGAACCCAATTTAGGGTGACCAGATGTCCCGATTTTATAGGGACAGTCCCGATTTTTGGGTCTCTTTCTTATATAGGCTCCTATTACCCCCCCACCCCTTGTCCCATTTTTTCACATTTGCTGTCTGGTCACCCTAACCCAACTACCCAACAGGAGTAGACATTTGGAACCTACAAAGTTCAAGTGGGCCAACATGAGTCTTCCCCTTCTAATCAATTTTCTAATAGTACCTGAATACAGTGCTTCCCAACTTGTTTTTAGTGATCTATACCACAGCACAACCTTGAGAATTACCCTTGCCCCAACCCTACTGTACATGTAATCTCCAATGCATTTGAATAATCTTTGAATTTTTTTATGCGTAATGTATTTACTTTTAATTTAATCTGTGTTTTGTCTGTGTACATGCCTATGCTTTTATTTGGTGCTTTAAGATGCCCCATTGCTGCTCCTTTGCCTTCTTTGTGAACTGGTGGACTTAGCAAGACTGGATTGTTGTGATGGTCAGTGAGTCAGTCTTCTGAATGTTGTTGTTAGTTGACAGTGCCACCATCTCTGGTGTGCAGTCACATGCAGTTGATGCTCCTGTTTTATCTGCTGGTTTTCTATCACACTCAAGGGTTATTGAAGTTGAGACAATTTTTAAGGAAGTGATCTAACTAAATCCACGTTGTGTCTTTTAATATGGAGTAGTTGGAGCATGGGACTGAGAGCCAGGACCCCTGGGCTCTGTTGGGGAGGCACTATTATAGGAGGAGGCTTGGAGTCAGGACTTCTGGATTCGGTTGCTGGCTCTGCCACTACTGTTGTTTTTTATTTGTATTACTGTAGCACCTAGGAGCCCAAGTCATGGACCAGGATCCCAGTGTGCTAGGTGCTGTATGAACACACTACAAAATCTGATGTTGGATACCAGAAGTTAATGCTCTGAAATGTATATTTAGGCCTTTAAACAAAAATGGGCCTGATTTTTCAAAGTTGCTGAGCACCTGCAGCTCCCACTGCCTTCAGTTTGGGCTTAATACCTGTAAAATAAAACCAGATTTATTTAGTAGTCTAATACCAAGCATTTCAAAGTGACTGGTTACGGGTGCCTCAATTTTAGATACCCAACTTGAGACTTGCTAAAGGGATTTTCACAGGGTTGGTGCTCAGTACTTTCTGAAAATCAGGTCCCTTTAAGTCACCCTCAGATTGAGGCACCTAAATCACTAATCACTTTTTAAAATCTTGGGCTCCTAAATTCATATTCAGACCAAGTTTAGGCACTCAGAGTTGGAAACACTGGCCTTAACTTTTTCATGCTTCAGTTTATCCCTCTGCAAAATGGACATAATCATATGTACCACACAATCTTGCTGTGAGAGCTAATATTTATAACGGACTTTGAAGTCCTTGAATAAAAGCTTGCTATATAAGTGAAAATATTCATTTATATATTATTCCTGGCTCTGCTGCTGACTCATTTATCTTCTCTGTGTCATTCTTTCTCTAAAATTAATATAATAGTAGTAGTCTACATTAATCTGGACATTAGTCATATGCACTCCTACCAGCAGATGGAGACAGGAAATCCAAATAAACTTGGCAACATGATTTCCTGTCACAGTCACTTAGACATCGACAACTTCTCTTCTCGTCTAAACAGGTGGAAACAGCTGAGACGAAAATATTTGCTACCGCTCCCCTCCTTCCCCACCCCACCCCACCCCGCTTCTCTCATTTTGGGATTTATTCTTTAATAGTAATGTCTCTTCCTCCATCTCCTGCGTCCTACCTCCGACCTTTGTGTAGCTGTGAAGTGTGTGTCATCCAAGACAAGAACCACTGTGCAAGGCATCAGTTTAAAAGCATAAAAGGCGTTTCAACCCAAAGCCAGTTTATATTTATATTCAAATCGTGGTATTATCTATCTGTGAAATTATTCATCAGATTCATGTGTGAATGCTTTAAATGGTTTAATGTGTTCAGCTGATAACAAACTGCATGCTCGAACGTAATGTTGCTCTTTTTAGACTTGATTAAACTGCATCCTTGATTGTGATTTAATGGCTGTTCACAAGCTTGTTCACTCTTGCTGTTGCATATTAAGTACCATAGTATCCAGCCAAGTCTGCCAAAGTCTTTTAAGAGCCCATGCTTTCTCAAGGGAGATGAAAAGCCCTAAGTAGGCTAACATTTTGATTCGAGCTTGGGATTGTGTTTGATTGTTCTAGACCACCAAAGATCATGTCTGTAAATCTCCTTGGAAATGTTTAAGTGCTGAAAGACTGGCCTCAATGCTGGATTTTTCTCTTCCTAAAATCCTGTTTAAATAGTTAAGCAAAATCCTTTCAAAGGCAATTAAGCAAAAGCAATAGCAGTCAAAACAGCCCCAACTATGAGTTTTATTCCTCCTGCCCTGTCCATTTTCCAAATGCCTATTTGAGGAAACAAATATTATATCAGTGTGAAAGCTGGTAAAGGCTAAGTACGAGATCTTGCAGTACCGATTCGTTGGGGTAATCCTTACTCGCACAAATAGTTCTGTTGACATCAGTGGGACTGTTCACCTGAGGACTACTCATGTAAATAAAAAGGTCTGGATCTGAGTGTGTGTGTGTGTGTGTGTGTGTGTGTGTGTGTGTGTGTGTATATATATATATATATATATATATATATTTCTGCCTGATTCATCTCGTTTGCTAATGTAAATCGTGAGTCATTCCATTGAATCATTAGAGTTGCATCAATTTAAAAAGAGTCTGACATGAGAATCAGCCCTGTTTTTTGTTATTCCCATCCTAATTGTTCAATTAAGGTGGCAGCAAAGAAATCACCCAAATAAGCACAGTTTTCTCTTATCAATGAAATTACTTTGTAAAAGTATTTGGCCAGATCTGTAGTACAGGGCATGGGAGCAGAAAAGCTGAAGGTTATGATTGAGATTCCCCAGGGTCTTTTCAGCTGAATATGCCCGGTGTGGAGTGGATGAAGGTCTCCTCTCTAAGCAGCTTACACAACGTGGCAGGGATGCAACACAAGAAGGCAGTAAATGCTCATAAAGCTATTCTTTATAAGCCATAAGTTTCCACAAAAGCAAAGATTTAAAATGCTGCTTGTGTAGTCGATCTTGACAACTTTCTTCTTCGTGGAGGAGGGGAGAGAACTCCGCTTACCTCTGCTGGAATTCTACTTCCAGCACCACCCATCTTCAAGGTCCTTGTTGTAGCCACTGCATTGATCCCAATCCTTGCAAGGCAGGTAGCTGAAGGCTGTTAGGTGAATTGAACCCGACTCCCCCACACAATGTCATGGAACAATACGGCTGAGCTATCATGCCAATCCAAAGCAAAGCATTTAGATTCTTTATAATCTCCATACATCATCTTATTATAGTATGTTGAGACTGGATATCTATCCTAGAGATTTATATAGCCCCCATTATCATAATATCTGAGCACATAACAATTTTTAATGTATTTATCCTCAGAATACCTCTCAGGTCAGGAAATACTAATATTCCTATTTTACAGATGCACAGAGACAAAGGGACTTGCCCGAGGTCACATGGGAGCAGGGACTTGAACCCAGGTCTCCTACGTTAGTGTTCTAACCATTGGACCATCCTTTCTCTGAATACCCAGAACATGCTATCTTTACAAATTATGAAAGGGATCAGTGAAAAGTCAATAGAGACATTAAGTGGGAGTTTAAAACTAGCCCAGACTCAATCTAACATTAGAAGTGCCTAGACAACACAGTGATGGGTGAAACATCCCCTTTAGTTTATCTGAGGACAAAAAGGGGTGGAATGACATATGGTGCGTTAGTAGGAAAGTGGGACTGAGGAAGTGAAGGCACATTAAGTAGGGTGATCTCCTGACTAAAATATCTTGTATTCCGATCCCTCACTAATTCTGGTCCTCTGTATAAAAACCAACCAATCTATATGAACTAAATGCGTTTGGGGCCAGATCCTCAGCTGCTATAAACTGACGTAGCTCTGACTTCAATTGAACTGATTTACACCAAGTATCTGGCCCACTGACTTGCATTATTAGTGCAATGTAGGATTCTGAAGTCCTGATTCTTCTCTTGCTTATACCAGTGTTTCTCTCCTGTCTTCAGCGGAATTACTCTTGATTTACACTTAAATAAGAGGCGAATCAGGCCTCCGTGTTGTCTGTGCCTCTTTTAATCTTTGACCAAGTCTGATATATTTTTATAAGAATAGTGTAGCTTTTGCTCAACCTGAATTCTGAATATGGGGCATAACTTGGGGCATGGAGTTTGGATATATTTCAGTAAACGTATTGATTGTTTGTTTTAAAATAAAGTAGGAAGACACTCTGGTCACTTTAACTTTGCAAAGATACTGAACTCTAGTCTCCCATTAAACATACTAGATGATACCAGGTTTAAATATAGAGAGCCCAGTAGAAAATAACTATTTCACTACAATAGATGTGTGACAGGGTGCTCTACTCACTATAGGTATGGCATCTCCTCCTGGCCACTCTGGGGAATAGCTCACCAAGCTGACACTTCTCCCCCATGGTTGCAAGTCATCCCCCCCACCTGTTTCTTTGTCTGCAGCCCCGCTCTCTCTCCAGGAGCTGCTCTTATGGCCTCTTTGTGACTTAGCCTTCCGGCTAGGTCATTATTGTGGTTTTCCCCTTCTGTGGGAGGAGGGGGAGGTCTTTTCTCCCAAACCAGCTCGGGCGGTCTTCCTATGCACTGCCTCATTGGTGCCACTTCCCCGGTGTCTGGCTGGGGAACCCGGGTCCGCTCACTAGTCCAGGTTCCTGCTCAGGGACCCTCTAGTCAGCAGTCAAGGCCTGTTCCACCCAGTACCTTGCTTCATCTCCCTGAGCTTTTTCCTAACCTTCTGGTTCTCCTTCCTTCTCTGGGTCTGCCAGCTTCACCCTCCCTCCTCCTGGGGAGCAACTTGGAGGCTGCAGGTCTCCGCAGCCTCCAAACACTCCTCCCTGTTACCAGGAAATGACTCCAGCCTTTCCCAGCAGCCCCCTCTGTTGCCAGCTTCCTGGCCTATATAGGCCCTGCTTGTTCCTGCACTGGTGAGTTTCTTCTAATTAAGGCTTCTTCTGCAGTCTTAATCCCCCTCTCCCCCTAGTTTGCCGCCTAATAGGCCAATTGGCCCCTCTGGCCTGCCTCAACCCTTTCACAAGGTAGAAAGCAAAGAAGTTCAGAACTTGGTAAGAGCTAGGTAATAGGGAGGTGCCATCAATAAGGATTAAATTTACAGACAATGAAAGTATCATATTGGAAGTGGGTAGCCCTCCAGTACTCTGCTTTAGAGCACTTGAAGCGATTAAAACTCTCCAAACATGAGTATTCTGGTACAAGCGGCTTCTTTGTGCTTGTACTCAACCCATTGCCTTCGTCACTGTCTGCTAAAAGTCCTTCATTTTTCCGTGGGGAAATAGTCCTCCAGCTGAAGTGGATCATGAAATATTTTAATGTGGATCATACTCAGTTTAATTACAGCTAAAGTGGCAGATATTCCCCCTGTGATATGTCCTCTCTTCTTTGGAACCAGCGGAAACATTTTTCAGAGGAAGAACTGCAGTGGATCTTCATAAGGAATATCTTACTTTTCTGACTGGTATTAGGAGGTGACTGGTACATTAGCTCAGATGTCCCTTGAAATTCTTCCCTGGCAGGGGTGAGAGACTGCATAATGCTGTAATTATGCCCATAGCCCAACATATAGGACCTTGCTTTCAAAGTCAGCAAAACATTCTGTAAGCGTAAATTGAAGTATGATGCTTTGACTATGGGCCTGGCTATCAATTTTTTATTTTCTTAATATTTATTGTAGACATTTTTATTGGTCATTAGTAGAACCCCGGATCTGTCAAGTACATGATAATTAAATAGGAATTAAATCATTTAAGTGTAAATAAAAATAAGTAGCTTATTTACTTGAGCTTGAAGAAACTGATTGAGAATTATTTACAGTAAATGGCTGTTTTAGGTACAATGTCGCCTGAAGTATTTGTGTAATGAAATCCGTTATCTCTTCAGTGGCATTCACAGAGGAACAGAAACACTGGTTTACAATAAGGGTGGGATTTTTAGAAATACTTGGCAATGGCTTAACTCTGCTCCCATTGAAACCAATGGAACTTTTACTGCAGTGGGAGCAGAGCTAGGCCATGTAAAATGTCCACCCCAGATGAATAGTTTACTGTACAGACCCTAACATTTGTTCTGAATGATTTTTACAAAGTGTTTGGTTTAACATTGTTGTGGAATTTTAGCTGACCTGCTAAAATCAGGAGTCCTCTTCCAAAGGCAAGGATGTGTTTAAAGAAAGCCAAATTAAAAACATCTTATACTCTCAGGGATAGGACCGTCTGTCTTGTTAGCTTCCCACTGAGGTTGAATCAGCTCTTTAAGAACCAGCCCTGATGTTACCACCTTAAAGTAGTGCAAGAAAACACTCACCCACTCTTATTACATCAGTCATTTCCTCTCCTGTCTTAGTGATGCCCCATTCAGCTGTTTCTTCATTGGTCCTTTTCTGCACCAGTCTCTATGCTTAGAATATCCTTCCCAAACTGGTTTGCTAGATCTCTACCCTCATTCAGATAACTCCTTAAGATCACTGTGATGCCAGCAAGAAGCCAGTCAGCCAAGACATTTATTTTATAAAACATATATTAATTTATATAAACATGTTTATCACAAATGAGAGACAGTTCATTTTTGTTGGCACATGCTAGGCCCATGCCTTTGCTGTGTAAAAGCATCATATTACCATGCTCCACCTCCCCCACTCGTTTGTCCTTTCATTAAGTCATAAAATTAAACTGCAAGTCCTTCAGAGCAGGGAATCCCTGATATACTGTGCAGCTCCAGCAAACTTCTTAGGGGCTGTGAAATAACAAGTAGTCCACACTAAGGGAACAGGAAAGGAAATTTTGAGACAAATTCACCGCTTTTAACCCACTGTTTTGTGCCTGGCTCTTGTTGATGTCCTTGGAAGTACACCTCTACTCCGATATAACGCGATCCGATATAACACGAATTCGGATATAACGTGGTAAAGCAGTGCTCCGGCGGATCAAAGCAAGTTTGATATAACGCGGTAAGATTTAGGACAACGTTATATCGAGGTAGAAGTGTATTGTGATCTGGTATGACACTTAATACGTGTGGCATCATCTAAGCACAGTGGGGTACGTAACAGGATTGCAGTCTTAACTTCAAATTTTCCATTCTTTTGGAACATTCAGTGCATAATTCTGGGGTGTGTGTGTGCATGCACATACATGCTGGGCGGAGGAGAAAATGCATAGGGAGTCCCCTATCCATGAGTGCAGCAGCTGGGCAGGAAGCTAACCTAGTGCTCCCTTGAGTGCTAGACCCTTGTCTGTCCAGGACTTACAGCCCCTTCCTCCATCCTGAGAGCACCAGTTACCTGAGGACCTGGTCATCCCAAACAGCAGAACAGGACAGTGAGCCTTTAGAATGTTAAATTGCACATGCTATTTCTGTCTTCATCTTCTGCCCCAGAGCATTGCAGCAGTCAGGTTCTTTCCTCTGCCTTCAGGTTGAATGTTCCACTGTTGTGCCTAGCCAGTATTGCAGGTCTGTAGCTGAGTGGGTAGGGAGTGGAAATCCTACCTTATCCCTGCAGGTGATCAGCTGATGCCCTGAAGCATGAGATTAAAGATCTAATAAAGTTTTATGAATTGACTATTGTTCTTGATAATATTTTTAGGTGACCCATAACGCTGAGTTTTAAAAGGATGTTTTGTGGAGCCATAAGTATCCAGGGGGTTGCCATATGGTATACAAAGTGGCTACAAAGTCATCCGTTCTTCGTTATCCTTCTGGGTGCTAAGTGATTCACAGATAAAATAAAGAGTGGAAAACATTGACCAGTGACTGTCTCCTGTGATGCCTTTTTATTTGTAAAAATGAAAACTGGTTTTGAGGTTCGCTCTTGTAATCCAAACATTCTACTTGTTGCAAGAGCAAAGCATGTAACCTGTCATCTGGAAATTCATTGCTGTAGAAACTGAATATAATTGCTTTTGAGAAGTAGTTATATTCATTTTAGGGCCCTGTCTATTAAGCCTCCTTATGAAAGAAGAGAGAGCTTTCCATGCACAATATATTTCATGCATTTTGAAAATCTGTCTCCACAGCTGTTTTT
This sequence comes from Terrapene triunguis, assembly GCF_002925995.2. Classification (NCBI taxonomy): domain Eukaryota; kingdom Metazoa; phylum Chordata; order Testudines; family Emydidae; genus Terrapene; species Terrapene triunguis. Next base: position 81,046,500 of record NW_020664417.1, read on the forward strand.
TCCACCCTAACCATCAGCTCAGCTCTGTGCTAGAAGTAACAGAAAATTGTACATTTGCAGACTAGGAAGACAGTGTGTCTAGATGTTTGCTCAGGGGACTGAGAGTTAGGTCTTCAGGATTTTATGCCCAGTCTTTATTCCTGATTCCCTCTGTGATTTTAAATAAATTACTTAGTTCAATATTTTTGAACTTGCGGGCCTAAAGTAAAGCTCCTAAATCTGTATGTAGGCACCTAAGTAGAAGCAATCTGACTTTCTTAGGTGCTGAGCCCCTTGGTCTCCTTAACTTCAGTAGGGATTGTGGATCCACAGCACTTCTGATAATTGGGCCACTTCAATGTAGGAGCCTAAATATGAATCTAGGAGCCTAACTTTAGGCACCCAGATTTGAAAATGTCAGCCTTGACCTATGGGTACATCTTCTGTTCACCCCTCTGTCAAACTGACATAATAAGTCTACCTAGCTCAAGGGATTTGCTATGAGGAATGTCGATAAAGTCCTTTGAGATTCTCAGATTTAAAAAGTGTTTTTATGGTTAAACAGTGGCTGGTATTTTACAGCTTAAGAATAAAAATGTGTATTGTTCCAGCATAAGGAAGACATTACTTTGAACCCATTGCCCAAATACCGTGCAGCCATTCATGAAGCAATGAAGCCATCTAGGATGTTTCTGAATATCAGGACAGTGGTGATAAACATTAACCTAGCTTATTCTGCCCCTGCACCGAAACAGATAATTCACAGTTTCTAATGAGCAGTGAGAGAGTTTCTGAGTGACATGTGCAATATCAGACTGATGAGGTAAGAGTTCATTTGTTATGGTCTCTGGCTTCATGAGCACACCGTCTGCATGGCCTGAAATGAAGCTGCTTGAATATATCACAGAGAAGTCAACTGATTCAGTAAAGTTTCTAGTCCAAAGTCTGATCTAATTTGCACTGATATAATTCCGTGTATCACCGTTGAAGACAATGGAGGGGCTTGGATTTATACAGTACAGCTGATTCAGTTTGACCATGTGCCTCCTGATTTGGACCAAACAACCAGAGGCCTGTCTTTAAAATTACTTGATGTCTCTTTCCAAAGGGGGTAATAGCATGTATGCATCAAGTCAACATGTTACACCCCTTCCTAATATAGGGAAAATGTGGTGTGTGGCTTGTTGAAAAGGACTGGTTTAATAGTAAGTACATTTGATAGGTATAGGCAGTTTCAGCTTGACATGGAGGTAAAGGAATTATAAAGCGAGTCAAAAGTATTTACCCTAGAGAAGTGGTTCCCAATATATATTATTACACTTTTGGGCACTTATGTCTGAAACTCTGGGCTCTCCCTCTGTACCATAATATGGAATAAATGTGCGGAGTGCAGGGGCTCCTCTGTCTGCCAGTTTGGGGCAGTCCAAACTCTATTGTAGTTTTAAAGCATGCATTGCTGCACACATCCCATTCCGCTAAGCCTTCTTTTGCTCCCATTGAATGTAATGCATTTTGCCATTGAGCTAGGTGGCAGCCAGATTAGATCCCTATTATTATAATTTAAGGGCCCGGTTTTCAAGAGTGCTGAACATCCACTGACTGTCATCTGGAGCTGAGGGTACTTAGCATCTCAGGAATTGTGCAGAACACAGAGGAGGACATGATTCCTCATCCAAGGAGCTCCCAGTCTAAACAGACAGACAAAATAATTCAGAAACAAACTTCCCTTGAGAAAGTCAGTCTCGGCTGGGTTTGATTCTGTGAGAGGTGTGTGACAGTATTTTTCACTAAATTGCATTAACGTTGAAAGGCTTTACGTAGTCTGATAAAATAGTTTTTTTCTGAAAAAGGTTGAGATCCATTCCCCACGAATCCTCTTCATGACTCTCTGGAAGAGCAAATGCTTAGCATATGGGTTTGATAAACCTTTGATTTAGATCTTTCAAAATCCAGCTGTTGGCGAGAAGCAGTGTGAGAGAGTTCTATTTTGTATTTTAAAATTTTCATTTATAAAAGGACCTTGATTTTAGTTTTTGTATGTGTGGTTTGTTTGTTTGTTTGTGGTGGTTGTTGGTGGGTTTTTTTTTTTTAAACTCCAAAATGGTAGAGTTGCTGAGCCTTGATTTTACTGGGATTACAGTATAGGGACTGTATGTGATATGATTGCTTGAATTGTTTCTTTTTTTAACTTCTACATCAGCAGCTACTTGGATGAGTCACGTTCATGGGATGAATTTTAGCTGGTGTGTACATATTGGCAGAATATTCCTGAGAAAATGTTTGTTTGAGAGAGGTAAAGTGAAGTCTTTTTTGGGTTTCTTAAAAGCCACCTTTGATTGTCTGATTATTTTCCCCTTCCTTTTTCTAGTGTTGCACAATCTGTCTATAAATATTTACAAATTTTCAGTCAGGATTAACCTAATTCCTTCATCTTCAAAGAGTTTTACTAGGAGATCATCTAGGGTGCTAAAACCAATTCTTTGATTCTTATAGGTGTGTGTTTGACTTGTTTACACCCATGTTCTGAATGTAGTGAAGTACTGAGTATAATCTTTCTTTGATGTCCCTCTTTCTGTGGTAATTCATCCATATCCAGATTAGGTAGATGGGATCCAAGATGCTGCTTACTTTGTATGCTCAGAGACACAGCATCACCAAGTGATACCTGCATCCCTTGTCTGCTATTTTTGTTGGTGTTTCTTGTTGGCCATTGGATAGCTTATGTAGTTTACTACCATATCTTGTTTGTAAATAACGTAAAAGCAGTGCAGCATGCTCAGTTTAATCAGGAAATCTCCCAGGGAGTGGCTTAAAGCCGAATGTACTTAATAATAGTAACTACTGTTTAATGGGAACAATAATTCTGCTTAATGGGGATGCCTTCAGGTGTCTTACTGGCACTAGTCCTTTCAGTTTCATTCTGTTTGCTCCTCAAAGAACTTTCAGTCTTGTCTTAGCTTTGCCAAGAAAATGTATGAATGACTTTCCCACTGCCTGTTCCAGGTGATTAGTGTGATCTTTCCATATAAACTGCACATACTGGGATACCATATTGAGCACCTCACAGCTGCTCTGCTGATGCTGGGTAAGGGACAAGCTCAGTTCATATCCCACTGCAGATAGTGCCCCTTCTGTGTGCAGAGTCACTCCATTACACCTAAGAGACTCAGCGCCCCTGTTTTCCCCAACTTTCCCTTTTTCCTTCAATGAACCACCATCTCTGAACTTGTCTAAAGTCCCATGGATATTACCACTCCTGCAAAATCAGAAGCTCCTCAGAAATAGTGCTTTTTAACTAAATGTACGTGGGGTAAAAGCACAATGTGTAGAGTATAGAGTGACTGCTTGATCTCCTAAGGTTTCTATATTCTGTGGACTTTAGAAGGGAGGTGATTTACTGGAGGAATTGGTATGAAACAGGGAAAAGCTGTGCGGCAGAGGTAAGGTGAGTGTAGGCATCATGGAGAAAATGGGGAGCAGGAAATTCTCTGGAGCGCCTCAACCTTGCAAGTCCCATTGCATCACAGATCCTGAGTAGTCTTCTCAATCTCAGCTACCTCTTGTCCTGAAGTCCACTGGAGGCACAGCATGAACAGTGTCTCCAGTGAAAATTTTAAAGAGTGCACATTTGGGCTGTGCAAACCTTCTGAAGTACTCATTGTTCCTATGGCCCTTCTGAAATCTGGAAGAGCTGCTGCATACCTTTTTTAACATGATGCTTAGGGGAAACAACAAATAACTACATGCTAATCTTAAAGGAATTTCAGTGTCATATCTTATTAAAGAGACTGTGTGAGCCATGAGGATATTTGAACCTGAGGCTATTTAACCTTTTGGTACTTGAAATGCTTAGGTTTTTTTCAATTCCCTGACTTTATATACATTTTAGTTACTAACACTTTGTGAATTTAAAGGGAAATAGCAATTGTAACACTTCAGATTTTATTGCAGTTTTTGTTGGTGGTGGTGATTATAAACAAGATCTGCCCAGGATTTGTTAGGTGGGTAATGATTAAGGAAAAGCAAAAGGGGAAGGTCTTAGTTCTCTGAGATAAAGGAAAACAAAATAGAAAAGATGCTGTCAGCATAAGTCAAAAGGGTTTTCCAAGCCATTGATAGTAATACAGGATTGATTAACATCTATAAATGGTTCATGTAAGAAAGTTTCTTCCTAACCCCCATTAGAGATTGACTTGCCTTGAAGCAGGAAGGCTTGTATCCCTTCCAATGCTGTGAGGTGAAATCTGAGCTCCACTGAAGTCAAGGAAAAACTTCCATTGACTAAATGGTATCGGGATTTCACCCCCTGCCTTTTTAAACCCTTATTGTTGTGACTTTGGATGGTCTCATTATCCATATGAATATCCCAGTCCTTCTCTTGAATCCTTAACCTCTTTGACTCAGTATGTTATAGCAATGACTTCCATAGGCAAATTCTAATCCTGTCCTCCAAAGTGCTGGCAACCCCTCCCAGCTTAGTGTCATCTGCGAAATTTATAAGCATAGTCTCCATTCCAATATTTTCATTAATGTCTTGGCTAATGAATAGTACCAGACCCGGAAATGACCACTGCTGGACCCCACTAGATACGTCCTTCCAGTTAGACAGTGAACCATTGATAACTAGTCCTTGGAGTACAATTTTTCAACCATTTATGCACTCACTTTATAGTAAGGTAATGGGGGACTGTGTCAAAGCCTGACTAAAATCAAGATATATCATGTCTACTGTGCTCCCCCTATCCACCAAACCAGTAACCCTGTCAAAGAAGGCAATAAAGTTGGTTTGTCATGATTTGTTCCCCAAAAGTCCATGCTGGCTATTCTGTATAATTCTACTATCCTGTAGGTGTGTACAAACTGATTGTTTAATAACTTGTTCCAGTATGTTTCCAGGTATTAAAGTTAGACTCACTGATTTATAATTCTCTAGGTCTTCTGTGTTCTCCTTTTTAAAGATAAGTACTATGTTTGCACTTCTCCAGTCCTCTGGGACCTCACCTGTCTTCCATGAATTCTCAAAGATAATTTTTAATGGTTCCAAGATTGCTTCAGCTAGTTCCTTAAGTACGCTAGGATGAATTGCCTCAGGCCCTGCTGAATAGAATGCATCTAACTTTTATCTAAATATTCTTTGAGCTTTAACCTTCTACACTGATACATTTTAAACTGGGAATTCTTTACCCAACCAGACAAATTCATTGTTTTGTGAGTCAGGTGTAGTACCCTACTTAGATCGACAATACCTGTATTTGTTGTTTTATTTATATTCTTTAACATAGTGCATATCCACCCAGGGAACGCTAGGAACTTCACAAAAGCACATGCACAGTTAAACAAACGTTAGGCTTACCTTAGAGGACTGGTAGTGATAGAAAGTTGATGCCAGCTGATAGTTTTTGGTTGACTAATGTGAAATGAGTTGATGGTCTGAGTCCAGTCCCTTGTAGAAAGAAGTCTAAGAGCTTATTACAAAGCCTATTGAAATCAATGGGAGTTTTTCACTGACTTCAGGGAGCTTTAACCCTGGCCCTAAATCATTAAACCACCACTGCAGTTGACACTAATTAATACTGTTGTTGGCAGGCTTAGCAGAGTCCAGGGATGGAATAGACACACAGATCAAATTACACTGTCTCCAGAGGTGGACTTTCCAGTTCATGTCTGAAGCATAACACTTTGTGGGAAACTTCCATTGCCTGTGCCTGGGTTGTGCCAGTACTGTGCACAAATGAACTATTTTGCTTTCCAGTGCTGGCTGTCTGGCATCCTACATCACAAAAAAACCCAACAAAACCTTTAAAGACAAAAATCCCATTGTTTATAATCGGGTATGAATTCCAGTCTAACATTGTTTGTTCCATCCTCATTATGCACATTCTCACTCCATGACAACTCTGTGAGATTGCAATGTTGTTTAAGAAAATTGGATCTGCTGAGGCTTGCCTTTGCTGGCAAAACCGGGGCAAAACGTATGTTTGTTTGATTAGCAATGTGTTTGATGCAGATTATAACTATTGCTAGAACATACATATGAGCTTACTGTGGTCAGAAGGAAAGTTCTCTTCTCTCTTCCCCCAAGGCTCATAACTGTTTTTCATGGTAATGTCTGCTTTGGCCTTTAAGACACACGCATTTCAAAATGACTGTGTATGATCTACCAGAGTTGCAGTCAATGAGGAACAAAATGTACAGCCTCTCAGGCAGAGAATGAAATTACCTGCTATTTATTTATTTGCACATTAAAGCTTTTTTATGAATAAACTGTACATTCATTTCTTCACCCCTCCATGAGATGTGATTTCTCCTTTGTAATACATTTATGATTTATGTAAATGATTGCGATTGCAGAAACTAATCAAACCAAGGATGAAAGTAATTACAGCCTATCATATAGGGTATGGTTTCCTCACTCAACTGCAGGCCCCATGTTCGCTTTCACTTCATTAAAATATATATGAACTCTATTCAAGAGCTAATTTGGGCAAAACCATTAGACTTTGTCAGAAGTTTGAAGTTCATTTTCATGCACAAATGAGCCTGCTGAGTTTTAGACTCACGAAGGTTATTTGTGTGCATGGGTGGGGGGAGTGGCAGAGGAGGCTTGATGGTTGGTTTGCCAGGATCTGTTGTCTTTTTTTATGACTACATCCTGTTACATAGTGTTCCACAGGTGGATCAACACTAAGCACTTCATAAAAACACATGGACTACTTAAGGTCTCCGTTCTCCTTAATATCTTAATCAGACCAGTAGAGACAAAGTTGATGCCAGACAATAGCTCTTGGTTGGCTAATGTGAAATGAGTTGATGAACTCAGTCCAGCCCCGAGTTGAAAGGTGTCTAAAGGCCTGATACAAAGTCCTTCCTTTGACTCCACTGGGCTTTGGCTCACACCCAGAGAACACCATTCAATCTGTCTGGATTTTTGTCTTTTTAAACCATCTTTAGAAAAGCTCTAAACAGAAGGCTGCAGAAATACCCAGAGTGAATACAGATCCAGATCCCAAGGTAACTTTGAATCCAGCAAATTCCAGTAATTTACCATCGCCAATCCCAAGTTTTTGGGAAACCTGTTGTGACTAAACTGTCACTTATGTCTACCGGTGTGTGGTGTCAGTAAAGTCTTTCTTCCCTGGAACTGCAATCCTGGATATCAAGTTATGCTCTGGACTGACTGATTGAATCACTGGAATTTGCTTTCCGTGTGTGCTTTATCCGAGATCATCAGGCAGCCATCAGAGTGATTGACTGACTCCATGCAAAGTGTCAGGATAAAGTAACTGAAATGAAGTAAAATGTGTGACAACTAAAGAATAAGCAACAATCTGTCTCTTCAAATGAGCTGTTCTGTTGGCAATTTGACAAATTGCGCTGGTTTAACTGAAAGTTCTGCTGAATATATGATATTACTTTATTAAAAATATTCTGTTGAGAACTGCTATTGTTTAAATTCTTCAAGGCAAAGTGCTTAATGACATCAATACAAATCAAGTAAAACCGATCTAAAAATCCCGAGACTGTGGAATTCTTCTGAGATTATAGTCCTAAATATACTTGCAATTTTAACTGTAAAATAGATATCGAGTTCCACGATCTATGTAAGTTGTCATCTCTCTCCCCTAGAGCAGTTGCATACAGTCCTGGCCCACAATGATACATGAACTTAATACAATAAGGCCTTTCAAGGATATTGCAGGAATTTGCCATGTCTGTCACATCTCCCTCCTAAGGAAGTGGGTGTAACTAAGGTATTTGACAGGCACCCTAGGGGAGCCTATTTCCTGGACAGAGCATCAGTAACCCCATTTGCATTCCCTTTAATGTGAGTCACTTCAATATCATAATCTTGGCTCAAGAAGCTCCATCTTAGCAACTTGGCATTTGTCCCTTTCATTTGAAGTGGGCAGGTGAGTGAGGAGTGGTCAGTGTACACAGTGAAATGCCATCCAAAAAGGTAGGGCTGTAATTTGCGGCGGGCCTGCACTATGACCAAACGTTCTTTTTCCACTTTTGTACAATTTTTTTTTCTTGGGGAAGCAGTTTCTCGTTCAGATACACTATGGGGTGTCCCCCCAAGCCCTCTGTTGGAGGCATCTGTGAACACCATAAAAGGCTTGTCAAAGTCTGGGCTTACCAGAAACAGGTCTGTACGTAAGGTTTCTTTCAGTCTGCAGAAGGCCATGTGACACTGTTTGGACCAGATGACTTTGTCTGACTTCTCAGTGACAGGAGCAGTGAGGGTAATATCCTGCCATCCCAATAAAGGATAGTACCTCTTGTCTGGGGAGTAGGCCAGTTCTTAATAGCCTCCGCTTTCGCAGGCTCTGGTTTTGCACTGCCCCTCCCCACTCTCAGGCTGAGAGCCTGCTTCTGCCATCTCCACCTCACATTTCTCCAACTTCCCTGTCAGACCTGCGGTCTGAATGCTGTGAAGCATTCTCTTTTTGTGGGTCACATGCTCCTCCCAGCTCTGAATGAAAATACAAGTATCATCTATAGATGCCAGAGAACTCCCCCATCCCATCCAAAATCAATCTTACCAGCTGCTGGAAGGTTGTCGGGGGCGGGCCTTGAGGCCAAAAGGTAGACCCAGGAACTCAGAGTATGTCTACACAGGGCTAAAAAAACCAATGGCTGGTCCTGGTCAGCTGACACAGGCTCAAGCTTCAAGGCTGAAAAAAATCTCTATGATGCTCGGGCTGGAGCCTGACCTTTGGGACCCTGCAAGGGTCAAGGGTTCCAGAGCTCAGGCTCCAGCCCGAGCCTGAACATCTGCACAATGATTGTTAGCCCTGCAGCCCAAGTCAGCTGACCTGGACCAGCAGCGACCATGCCACAGGGCTTTGATCCCTGTGTAGTCGTACCCAAAGAGCCCTATTGGGTTGGTAAATGTTGATTTGAGCCTGGCATCTGAGTCCAAAGGCACCTGCCAATCACCTTTAGTGAGGTCAGGAATTGAGCCCCTCCCAACTTGTCCAGTGTCTCCTCTGTTCTTGGCATAGGGTGCACATCAGACGTGGTGATAGTATTGAGCTTTCTGTAATCTACACGGAATCTAATTGTGACCCATCCTTCTTTGGTACCAGTACAATGAAGGATGCCCATGGACTATTTGACTTTTTGTATCTCCCCTAATTCCAGCATGTCAGTGATTTATTCCTCCAGGCCCTGGCCTGTTTTCTCAGTTATTCTGAAGGGGAAACCTTTAACCAGAGTCTTGACTCCCATCTCTCCTTCTTCCCCCCCCCTGCCCCAGCGGACAGCAAGTGAGGTGCATCCAGGCTTACTAGAAAATACCTGTTGATAAGCCTGCAGCACCCCCACTCTCAGCCTGCTGTGTAGGGTTTAAGTGATCAGAGAGGGCTATGGAATCCAGGGAGGGGGCTGGCCCGTGTTTCTGCTACCAGATTGATGAGAGTATCCTCTCCCTCCTCCCAGTGCCTGCTCACGGCCAGGTTCAGTTTCTCTGTCATTTTATATAGTTTCATCATAGTCACATTGGGCGCAGACAGACAGCTCCACCAACACTGTTCACCTCACTGAGTTGTTTTATGATTTTAAAGGACTCATCTCAGACAGCCTGGAGCCTATTCCTCCCCACTGGAATGAGCACCATAACTTGGTCCCTGTATCATATGTCCAACTACCAGATTTTCTGTTTCTCTTGAGCTCTAGCTAGATTCTTGTAGGCAAAACTCTTGTTCTTTGAGTTTTTCCTGGAAAGCCAATGTGTACTCTACCATGGACTCTCCGCTCAAGAGACCATACCTTCCCACTCTGCCCTTATTAGGTCCAGGGGTCCCCATATCCTCCTCCGAGAGGATCCTGTGGGAACGTCCCACTAGGCCAAACAGCAGGTAAGGTAACCACATACTCCAGTCACTAGGGTATTTGGTCAACGAAAGGTTTCAACATCATTTTAAGGATTCCGTTAATCTCTCAACCAGACTGTTAATCCGGGGGTGGTAGGGAGATGATCACAAGTGTTGCACACCACATTTCTCCCATAGCCCTTCATGCAGGGCAGACATAAAGTTTTCCCCCAACAGTCAAAACCTCATGGGGAAACCCTGCTCAGCTGAATATTGCTAGCAAGACATTGACCACCTTCTCTGCCTCTATGCCACCCACTATCCAGGAGCAGTAGCTCTGTCCTCTGTGATCTGATACCACCAGAATATATTCCACCTCCCCCCCATTCGCTTTGCTAAGGGGCCCCACAATGTCCACAGCGACACTCTGAAAGGGCTCCTCTATGATGGGAAGGGGGATCTGGGCTGCCTTGCCATTACCCCTGCCCTTTCCAACCGTCTGGCATGGGTCACAGGACTTACAGTATTTTTGCACTGCCTCAAAAACTTCAGGCCAGTAGAAATTCTGGAGTAAGTGCTGTTTGGTGTGCTGTATTCCCATGTGCCCTGAGAAGGGCATATCATGGGCCAGACTGAGTAGCCTAAGATGGCACGTTTGTGGTCCCATCAATTGTCTCTGTACTCCCATGACTCAACATTCCAGGGGGCGTCTACAGTCTATAGAGTAGCCCCTGATTCCAGATAAACCTTTCCAAGCATCCTCGTGCCAGCGGGCTGCCAGGGGAGTCTACTGCAGCTCTAGGTTGTTCCAGAGAGGGGTCAGTCAATTGCTCCTGCTTGAATTCCAAAGTGGGAGCTTTGAGGCTCACCTCAGCTGATCAGTGAGGCCCGTTTCCCTCCTTCCCAGAGAGGGCAGTGCAACAGCAGGACTCAGGACCCCAGGCCATGCTCTCTTACTGTCAGGCAGCAGCTCACAGCTACACCTCTACCCCGATATAATGCGACCCGATATAACACAAATTCAGATATAACGCGGTAAAGCAGCGCTCCGGGGGGCGGGGCTGCGCACTCCGGCGGATCAAACCAAGTTCGATATAACGCAGTTTCACCTATAATGCAGTAAGATTTTTTGGCTCCCGAGGACAGTGTTATATCGAGGTAGAGGTGTACTTCTCAGCTTGCAGGTCAGAGTCAGAGCCAAGGCTTGTGGCTTTTTGCTTATATATAATAAATAACAAAATAATCTAAACTCATGCTAGATTCTAACATAGGACCCCCTACTTCAACCTGGGGCTCTGGTAGGTTTTAGTCCTTCAAAACCTACAACTGGGTTTTCCCCTTGGTTACAAGTTCATCCATCTTAGATCCAAAACCAGAACAGAGTCTGGGTAGATCAACTCTTTCTTTGTACAGCTTGGGCCTTTCATCTTGGCCTTCTGTAATAAGTTATCAGACAAAGACTCTTTCCTTAGCGTGTAGTTTCAAAAGGTTGGGTTTTTGCATAACTGGAGTTGGGGAATTTGCATTAATTTCTCCCTAGGGATTCCTCATGAAATCTGCTTCACACTTATTGTCCCAAAAGTCCGTATTTGTCTGGCACATAGTCAATATAGTCTTTTGAACTCCCACTCTTATATCTGTCACGTCTCGCCTCTGGAGAGGTTATATAAAATCCTGGCCCACAATAATACATAAACGTTATACAGTAAAATTTTTCAAGGATATTGCAGGAAATGACCCTATCTGTCAAAGTAAGCATCTTATGTTTTTGTGTAAAATTGATTTTTATCAGCTCTTATATTGTGGCTGTTCAGGAAGTAAAGAAAATCGTATGGTAGCACCTAGAGGTCACAGTCAAGATTAGATTCCTCTTTTGTTAGGCACTGTCCAGACAGATGGTGGTAAACAGTCCCTGCCCCAAAGAGCTTACACTATAAATAGACAAGAAAGACAAAGGATGGGAAGGGAAACAGGTTCTTTTCCTTAATTGAAGCTTCCACAGATTTTTTGATCCACTGATTTTGTTTTGAGTAGTGGATAGTCTGGTCAATCTAGGTTGACTTCTGTCCGTGGTTGATTCAAGTCTGGCTCTTTCTCAGATAAAAAAATTTACATGGTATTGGACCAAATTTCTCTGCTTGCATGGTAGTAAAGTGAAGTCTTGAGAGGACACACTAATAAGTCTTTTTTCCTTAAGTTTCAGACTTTGTTGCTCAGAGAGATAGCAGTGGTGTTGGAAGAACTTTGTTCCAAATTGATTTCCTTTCTGACTGGTGAAAGCCATTGGGAAGAACCAAGCCCAGAGCTGGGAAGACTGTCATTTTTTCCCTGAATGTTTCCTTGAAGTTGTCATCCATACTAATTTAGTATAACTGCAGCTCAAGAAATTTGATAATCTGGACAATCATTGTCTCGTATCTGGGCTTGTCTACAAGGGAGTCTTAGGGTACGTCTACACTACGAGATTAATTCGAATTTAGATAATTCGAATTTGGGAAACAGATTGTATAAATTCGATTGTGCACGGGGTCACACTAAGCACATTAATTCGGTTTTTAACCACATTAATTCGGTGGTGTGCGGCCACACTACCCCATTAATTTTAACCACATTAATTCGGTGGTGTGCGGCCACACTACCCCTAATTCGAATTAACAAAATCGATTTTGGTGCTACTCCGCTCGTCGGGGTGGAGTACAGAAATCGATTTTAAGTGCCCTTTAATTCGAAGTAACTGGCTCCGTTGTGTGGACGGGTTAAGGATTAATTCGGATTAACACAGCTAAATCCGAATTAAAGTCGTAGTGTAGACCAGGCCTTATACTTGTATAAGCTAAAGTAGGAATTTAAATCAGTATAGTTATACCAGCATAACTCCTTGTGTGGACACCCATATTTTGGTATGAGTCCCTATTTTCAGTTTAGTTTATGTTGCTTTGGAAGGGTTTAAGCTAAACTGAAAAAAACTACTCATTCCAGAATAAGAATGCCTGCATGTGGAGCTAAGCAGATATAGTTATACCAGTAAAATTATACTCCTACAATTATACTGGTATAGCTGGTAGAAGTTTCCCATGTAGACAAGCCCTAATCTTGCATTTTTGGGTAAGATTGTTTTGAAGACTGTGGCAAATCACCTAACAATATCTAGATGCTTCAGGTTTCTTTTGTCCTTGTTAATCTGGTTTCAGACCTGGTATGGCATGAACACCACACTGTTCACATTGGCAATTGATTGGTTCCTTGCCATGAATGTATATCAAGGGCTCATGCTGGTGGTATTAGATCTGTTAGGTCTATTCAATACCATTGTCCATCATGAGGCGTTGAGTCACTTAGGGATCACAGTGGGAGTGGACAGGGCTGCTTTTAAGTAGCTCCATTCCTTTGTTTCTGAGAGATCCCAGAAATAGTGATGGGCAATTTGTTCTTCTGCCCTCTTGATCAGTATGTCTATGGCACCATTAGGAGTTAGTGTGCAGTGTGGACTATAGTACCTTCAGTATGCTCCTCCTGCTTAGCTTGTGTGTGAATATTCTCCCCCACCCCCGCTCCTTCAATCTCTTTCAGTCACTGTTAACACTGAATTATGACTCCATCTATTCTAACACAGAAGGTGTGGCTGAGTACCTTACTCAGTACTGGGTTGGTATTGGAACACGGATGAAGGCCAGTTGGGCAAGGCTTAATGCTGGCAAGAAGGAGGGGATGGCAGTAAACCAGGAAAAGCAACCAGAAGTAATGGCAGAGATTCTGTCTGCTGAGCTCACTGAGTCTTAGGCTTGCCAGGTGTCTGGTTTTCAACTGGAACGCCTGGTCAAAAAGGGACCCTGGCAGCTCTGGTCAGCACCGCTGACTGGGCAGTTAAAAGTCCGGTCGGCGGTGCTTGAGGGCAAAGGCAGGCTAGTCCCTACCTGTCCTGGCGCTGCGCTGCGCCCCGGAAGCAGCCAGCAGATCCGGCTCCTAGGTGGGGGGGGGGCCCACAGGGCTCCGCGTGCTTCCCCCGCCCCGAGCACCGACGCTGCACTCCCATCGGCTGGGAATTTCAGCCAATGGGAGCTGGTGGGGTGGTGCCTGCAGGCAAGAGCAGCGCACGGAGCCTCCTGGCCCCAGCGCCTAGGAGCTGTACCTGCTGCTGGCCACTTCCGGGGCACAGTGCAGTGCAGTGCCAGGACAGGTAGGGACTAGCCTGCCGTAGCCCTGCTGTGCCGCTGACTGGGAGCCGCCCAAGGTAACCCTAACCCTAACCCCCTGCCTCACCCTGTAGCCCACTTCCACACTCCGAATCCCTCGGCCCCACCTTCCATCCTGGAGCCTCCTCCTACATCCCAAACCCTTTATCCCAGGCCCCACCCCAGAGCCTGTACCCCCCTTCCACACCCCAACCCCCTGCCTCAACCCACTGCCCCCTCCCACATTCCGAATCCCTTGGCCCCATCTCGCAGCCTGGAGCCCCCTCCTACACCCCAAGCCCCTTATCCCCTGCCCCAGCCCAGTGAAAATGAGTGAGGATGGGGTAGAGCGAGCCACCGAGGGAGGGGGAATGTAGTGAGCGGGGGGCAGGGCCTTGGGGCGGGTCCTCAGGGAAGGGGCAGGGCTAGGGTGTTCGGTTTTGTGGGATTAGAAAATTGGCAACCCTACTCAGTCTGTGTCTGATCTCTGAGTTTCCAGTTAACTCCTAGTAGCTGTTTGTTCAGGTAGCAGCAGTGAGAACTGTTTTGTTTGTTTGTTTTTCCTTCCCAGATGCAGACACTGCTAGGCCTTCAATAATATGTATCTCTCTCTCTTTTATGTCACAGAGCAGGGAATTGAACCTGGGATCTCCCAAGTCCATGTCAACTCACAATTGGGTCACACTAGTGCATGCTACATGGGATAGAACTTAAATCCGTTTAGAAGCTGAAGTTGGTGTGGAATGCAACAGCCTGTTTGTTACGCAAGGTATCTCACTGAGCATGTTACAGGAGGTACTTTGTGATCTGCACTGGCTAGGTGGTGTTTTTGTCCCATAAAGCACTTCGAGAGAGTGCCTCTCTCCCCATGTGATTTTGGATATTGCATTTGAGATCAGTGGAGATTCTCAAGCTGGAGCTCCTGCTGTTAAAAGGGAGGTACTGCTGGTTTTGGAACTTGCTTCCTATCCCTTGATTTGAAATAGCACAGATATGTTTACCTTCAGGACACACATCAAAGCTCATCCCCTTCTTAGGCTTTGGGGAGGAACGGTAAATAGGGTAAGTATGGTTGTTATCTGGGGACCATGCGGGATTTCTATGATCATTTGGCGGGTTTACTTTTGTTATACAGTGAGGATTACCCACTGGGTTTGTCATTTTGTTCTGTAGTTTGTGCTTTAAAAAAACCTGCTAAAAGTTCGTAGGTACTGAAATAGACACTTTTAATACATAGGTTGACATAATAATAATAATTAATAATAATAATAAAAAGAATGATAATGGATCCTTAGTGAATGTGTTTCTTGGAAGTTAATGTATGTAAGGCAGATTTATGAAACCGTACTAGTTGAATTCAAACCGCTGTGTGGAAATATTATATTATTGCTTTGCTAGTTATTCCCTTTTTCTACTGAACATCACTAGATTTATGAAATACATAGATCTTCTCTTTAAACAATCCCTCAAGCCTCAGATTACAAATTAGTTCCTTGAAAAATCAGCTGTATATATTCTACATTTAATAAATTCAGTTATTAAGGAAGCAAAAAAAAATGCTTATTCAGTTTCTGTGAATCAGGCATCAGACATCGAAGTAAGCTAGATGAAGCATGAAGTTGATCAATAAAATCTATTTTATCAGCATTTCTTAGCAATGAACTTGGATATTTTAAAAACCACCCAAACCTAGTCTAAATAGGTTTTTCAGATGATGTGACTTGAAATGCTAAGGATATTACAAAACAAACAGAAAAATGTCCTTTGCATTAAATTTGTGCATGATCAGGGAATTTACATTATGTATGAAATGCAATTTGCATTTCATTCCAGGGAAAAACTATATGAATTACATATTTGCGTATACTAAATGGGTTTGAGTGGGATATATGGATCCCATGAGTGAGAGAAGCAGCATAAAATTAACATACATAAAAACTTTGTGTATCTAATCTTAAAGTTGCATTGCAAACTAATGACCGCATGGGAATCCAGAGTCAGATTGCCATGCCATTGCTGGCTTGTACCTTTTTACCTCCTTCCTCACCCAAGAAGATTCTTTAAATTCTGACTCAACTTCTGAAGTAAAAAACTTTTCATTATTTCCTTGGTAGTAAACCTTTCTTCCACTTTCATGGCCCAACGTCCTAGCTACCACCATTCTTTTGGCTGGAGACTAGACACAAGGCTCTCCTCAGTGCTGCTGCTTTGACGATTAGACAAATCATAATCGGGCAATGCAAGACTCTTTTCCACCAGGAGCTGAGCACCCTGCTTCCATAATACTCTGTGATCTGTGGAATGAGGCCCAGATCCTCAAAGGTATTTAGGCACCTAACTCCCATTAAAATCAATAGAAGTTAGGCACCTAAATATCTTTGAGGATCTGGGCTTGAGAGACTGAAATGGAAAATTTGGGATCTGATCCTAGACATCAGCAGGGCTTTGGGAAAAATTCCTATTCACACCAGCAGACTTTGGATCAGGACCCTAGTGGTGAATGCTTTTGGTCACCATTGTCAAGCTTTTATTCCCAAAGTTAGGTACCTAAGTCTCTATTTAGGCACCTAAGGAAGTGGCCTATAACTTTTAGAGGTGATGCACATACATAGCTCCCATTAACTTCAAAAGAAGCTGTGTGCGCTCAGGCTGTTGGAAAGGCCTCTTGTTTAGGTGCCTATATTGTGATTGCTCCCACGGCAGTCAGTGGTATGGGCTTGGACTCTTAGGTTTCTGTCTTCAGTCACCTCCGTTTTGAACATATTGGCCTTCTTAGGAAGTACAGTACTTACCCATTTTGAGACCCAGGCAATACACAGCAATGGCAATGTAGCCATAACGATTTCTTTTCTTACTGTTCTCTAATTTGAATTCTAAATATGGTTTCAATCTCAGGTGCTTTGATGAAAAACAATTTTAATGTCAGGCCTAGCACCATATTGGCGTATTTTTAAATAACGTCTAAATCTGTTTCTCCATTCCATTAAACCAGTTTTGTGTTAGTTTAACTCCACTGAAGTCTCATTTTTAGGAGTATGAAGGTTGTCTGTCAAGTATACTGAGTGTAGACTTAAGACTGATTCTGATCCAGTGCTGGTTTAATTCCAGTGGCTTCAGTGGACTTGCTTAGGATTTACATTGGCATAGCTAAAATCAGGGTCTGACCCTTGTTGTTGGCTGGAGCCCATTTTTCTTTCTTTTTACTCAAATTGGTTTCATTCTGCTCAGCTCTTTAAAAAGTTTCAACAGAACCAAAAGGTCTTTCGTGGTCTGGGAGCCTTCCTACTCTTTTCGAGCAGTTTTGTTTTGAGAGTAAAATTATGTAAGCTGATTTTAGAAAGCATTTTGCAAAACTCACAGCATACAATCTGTGTGAGCTACAGGGCTGCCCAGAGGATTCAGGGGGCCTGGGGCAAAGCGGGGGAGCGGACATAAAAAAAGGCACCACTCGCTGCAGCACTTGTACTCATCAGGCGGCGCTCCGAGTCTGCGGCAGAAGCGGTGGGTCCTTCACTCGCTTTGCATCTTCGGCAGCACTGAAGGACCCGTTGCCGAAATGTCAGCGAAGACCCAGAGCAACTGAAGGACCCGCCGCCGAAGACCCGGAGTGACTGAAGGTGCCGCTGCCGAAGACCCGGACCACTGCCGGGTGAGTAGCCAGGGAAGGGATTCTCGGCCAGGGCTCGCGGAGCCCCTGTGGGGCCTGGGGCAAATTGCCCCACTTGCCTCCCCCCTCCCCCCCCCCCCCCCCGGGCAGCCCTGGTGAGCTATGGCCTGTTACAATCTCTTACAGCAAAAATCTGCTCGCTAAGATTCAGTCATTTTTTAGCACCCCACCATCTGATAACCCACCAAAGAAATTAACACAAACCCACACAATTTCAAACTTAAGGCAGACATTGAGGCCACCTTTTAGCAAAACACAGCACTTAACTTTAAACACATGCTTAATCAAGAAGATACTCAAATGTGTGCTTAAGTCCCATTGAAGTCCTGTTAAAGTTAAGCTCATGCTTAAATGTTTTGCTGAATCAGGGTTTATGCTCATTCCAGTGTGTATTGTACAGATTGTGTGGTTTTGTGTAATGTTTGTGTAACGCAATATCTAGTCATAATGTCCTATAGTATGGATGAATTATCATCCTCTCGGAAACATTGAGTTTTCTTTTAAGAGGCAAAAGTTTTCTTCAAATATTATGAGACACAGCATCTCTGGTATATCACCACAGCAGTGATGTTAGGATGCTTTGTAAGTATGAGAGGGAACTGGACAGTGGAACTTGCTTTGTTTTTCATTAAAATTCATATGGAAACATAAATGACAAAGGGTGAGTTCTAATGTTCTGTATAAGCCTACAGAGTGGGATGGAACTAGCTTTCCCTAATTTGGCTTATTATTATGCATGTCAGTAAAAAGATGTGATCAATTGGGTTGAAAATAGACTATCCAGACTCTGGGTAAAACTCAAACAAGAATTGAGCCCAAATATAACTATTCATAGCAATTTTTGAGTTAAAAAGAAAATTCGGTCACCAAAAATAAAAAATCACCCATTCATCCAGACCCACCTTAGCAGCTTTGGACAAATTTCTAAATTATTGTTGCAGAGACCCTGTCCCTTAACTACTTTAATAATAATCAGGAATTTAATCAGCAAAACCATGCTTTGAAGTGTCCCTAAGCCTCTGTTTGCCAGAAGCTGGGAATGGGCGACGGGATGGATCACTTGATGATTACATGTTCTGTTCATTCCCTCTGAAGCACCTGGAATTGGCCACTGTTGGAAGACAGGATACTGGGCTAGTGGACCATTGGTCTGACCCAGTATGGCCATTCTTATGTTCTTATGCCTAGCAAATATCAAAGTTGCTATTTTTTTGGGTATCAGCTGATATCATTCAATTCAGACAGCTGTTCCTGGATTCTGATTTGAAATCCTACCAAGTGATATGTAATAATGTGAATAATATAATATAATAATATAAATATATTATTCACATTATTACATATCACTTGGTAGGATTTCAAATCTTTTCAATATTTACAAATCAAACATTTTATTAG
Organism: Terrapene triunguis; assembly: GCF_002925995.2. Classification (NCBI taxonomy): domain Eukaryota; kingdom Metazoa; phylum Chordata; order Testudines; family Emydidae; genus Terrapene; species Terrapene triunguis. Next base: position 81,065,531 of record NW_020664417.1, read on the forward strand.
GAAATTTGGATATGAGGTGGCTCTATCGAGACCTCTAACTATGTTGAGGAGTTGACCCAGGAACAAAGTTTAATTTCCAAGGTATATACAGTTTTGATTGAAAAAGATGTTGATAAGAAAACAGCCCAGATGAAAAGATGGGAGAGGGATTTGGACAAATAAACTGATCTGGATGGGTGGGTCTCTATATGGGAAAGAGGATATATATCTTCAATTTGTGTGGCTCATAAACTTGCATTAATTACTCTATTGATGGCATTTGACTCCAATTAAGATCCATCACATTTTTGCAAGTAGGGAGGCGCTCTGTTGGAGAGGTAGCTGGGGAAGGGGAATATTCTTGCACATGTGATGGTTGTGCATCGGAATTAGACGGTTGGGGGGGGGGGGGGGAATTATAATCTCATGACAAAATGCCAACTTCCTAGAGAAGCCCCAAAAAGATAATAGATATTTAGAAATTTGGTCACCTTTTTAGCATACTCAGAGGAGAAGGAGTTCTCCTAGGGTGACCAGATGTCCTGATTTTATAGGGACAGTCCTGATATTTCGGGCTTGTTCTTATACAGGTGCCTATTACCCCCACCTCCTGTCCCGATTTTTCACACTTGCTATCTGGTCACTCTAAGTTCTTCCCAGCCAGCAAGTGAGAATCTTTAGCCAGGTTCTTTGAATAGTAACCTGATCCAGAATAAGTAATGTATGGTGTAGTATGTTAACATTTTATTGTAACTTTGCCTTAATAAAAAGTTTTTTTTTAAAAATGGTGTAGCCAGCAATACTTCCTGCCAGTGATCTCTTACCTGCACAAGGCTGCAGCAGTGACCACTGTTCCTAAGAGACTGCTATTGCTGCAGACAACACTACCCACCCTGTGCTTTCCATTGCCTGCCGGCAGGGGTGCTGGAAGTAGGGATACTGGGGGTGTGGCAGCATCCCCTGGCTTGAAGTGATTTTCATCATCTACGCACGCGGTTAACTGTTTTGTTCAATGTCTTTCAGCACACCCGCTATAAAAACTGTTCCAACGCCACTGCCTGCAGGCCTATTATGGCTGTGTCCTGCATGGATGCACTTGGAAGTTTCTATGGGATGGTGTTCCTTGCAGTTCCACCACACTCCGGTGCACCCACACAGGAGCAGCCTTACTCAAGCCCAAAGATGGTTGTGAAGTGTAGCATATACCCACAATTGCCTTATGTGATGCTGTACTTAAAAAAATAAATTAATAGATGCACCAGATGCTGCTCATCTGGTATAACTCTCAGTACAGGTTCATTGGGTTCAATGGCGCTACCGCAGTTCGTGCCAGCTGAGGATCTGGCCCATATTTTTGTGTGTGTGTTCCGTTCTGGGACATTGTACATTGAATAGGTGTTTTAAAATACAAAAATGTCTTTAGAATGAGGACAGAACACTTTGGAAGTCAACTATGAACATTTATTCTCTCTTTTAGTTTCAAACCTTCTTTGGGATTAAATTGATTCTTATATTGTCTAGGGCTGGTATCTCTTCCAGTCCTCAAAAAGGGCAGCAGTCTTTTTTAGAGTGAGCGCTGCATTGTCCCATCTCCCTCATCTGCTCCACTGCAAATGTATTTGAAAGGGTTTAAAAAAAGACACTTTTGATTCCTTGCATAGTGATTTCCAGTCAGACTGAGTTTCCTTATGGGATATGGTTTGTCAAACACCTGTCAGTCATTTAATATTCTTTGCTTTGTTGAATTCTGAAAAAAGGTATAGGATCCTGCTTTCAACCTGGTGCTTTAAAATGCTTTTGCCCATGAGGACTGGAATTTTTTATGAGACTCTTTGGCTCCTATAGCCTTTTCTCAATATGGATCAAGGCACTTCAGGCTGACCATAGAGTAAGGGTCAGGAAAGGGGTGAAGAAGAGATGACCATCATGGGAGACCTTTTCCCCCCATAGTGTTTATTTTAATAATAGAGCATCTTACAGTTTCAAATAACTAAGAGCTGCACAACTGCTAAGATGAAGGGAGGCCTTACAAATGGAGCAGCTCTGTGAACTTCATATGTACTACTTGTCCCAATCTTCTACTGAATGTTCTTTTGATTACTGGGAAAATTGAAAATATTTTTACTGCCTTTGGAAAATAAGGGAGAATGATGTTTGATAGACTTAGTCTTGGTCTACACTAACCCCCCAAATCGAACTAAGGTACGCAACTTCAGCTACGTGAATAACGTAGCTGAAGTTCGAAGTACCTTAGTTCGATCTTACCTCGGTCCACACGCGGCAGGCAGGCTCCCCCGTCGACTCCGCGGTACTCCTCTCGTCTAGCTGGAGTACCGCAGTCGACGGCGAGCACTTCCTGGTTCGACTTATCGCGTCCAGACAAGACGCGATAAGTCGAACCCAGAAGTTCGATCGCTCGCCGCCGAACTACCGGGTAAGTGTAGACATACCCTTAGTGTGAAAAACATTATTGTGCTATTCTGTGGGTACAATACTTCTAGGGCTATCCCTCAACCCTGTTACATCCACAATGCACTGCTCATGGCCTCTTAGTGTATAGAGTGCTTTGCTGAAAACCACTGTGATGGTAGAGTTCCACAGCAAAAGGTTGACTTTGTTTTAGGTGAAAAATGTCTTGATTAGAATTTTTTTCAACAGAAAGGGGCACACTTTTTATGTGAAAATTTTTGGCATGTTCTGGCCAGCTCTACTATGTTCTTTCTTTTTCAACTCTTTTTGTCATGGCAGTCATCTTGGCAAATGAGTCTGTTCCACAAAATTCAGATCCATGTGTATCCTAGAATTAAGGTGTTGAGGTAAGCTGTTTTTGAGTTGTTTCTATTTCTGTCTTAATTTAATACCGGAGGTAGTTAAATGTGCATAAAAAGCAAATACAGTCCTAAAGCCTTAAAATTCTACCTGGTGTGCTGGAAGGGAGAATCTTTTTTACACAGGAACTCAGTGTTTTTCAATGGAATTCTCCCCGCAGAACAGAAAGTGCCCTCCAGGACAAGCGGTATTTTTAAGGTTAAAGGATTTTACCTACATCAATGCTACCTAAGTCAGCAAAATCTTTTCAGTTCTTCTGACAACCTGATTCAAACACAAACAATCTTTCAGACTGTAAGCTCTTTGGGGCAGGAAGTATCCTAGACTGCATATTTGTACAGTGCCTACCACAATGGGGCCAACGTTTGACTTAAGCCTGTAGGAACTACAGCAATATAAATGTTGAACAATAATAAATACTCCCCAGCATTGCATTTCAATTTAGGGGAAAAATTGCACTCCTAGTGAACTGTTTGTTTTACGTCATGCCTGTATTTGAAGCTGGTATTTTGAATTTTTAAATGCCATTTATATGGGTTAGTCAAAGTTTGATTGCTCTTCACGACTAAATATTTGTGAAGCATGATACTTCTCAAAGCTATTTTTAAGATTGATTAGGCAGATGCTTTCTTTTTCATCTCTTGTCAGATGATGAGTAGAAATCGGTGAAAAAAGAAAAATCCTTCTGGTACAAGTAGTGTTAATACAAAAAAGCACAGCAGTGTTACAGAAGATATGAAGACAATATATCCAGGTAATATAGTCTAAAGCTTGTTACTCCGGGAAGCAGCGTCTATATTTACAGTGTGGCACCAGAGAAACATTTCAATTATAGCTTTTGATCGTTTGAGCTATGGAAGACCCTTGTGACTACGAGTATGCCTTTTCCTCTCAGAATTAATCATTGAACTTTTAGTTTAGCAATATTTAAACTCTGTATAAACTCTAGCGGTATATAAATGCCATTTTGATGTAAATATTTTAATCATTTAAAAAAAAAGTAGTATTGCCTAGTCACAAAACAAAGGCTACTGAATATTTCATGTCAGCTCTACGTTTAACACCTGCAGTGTAAATTTCACCTCCAGGCAAACCATACTCCTGGATAGGAGGCAAAGGTAATACATGAGTATGATTTCATGTTTATCCTGCATGATTAATTTCTTCTCATTATATTGAAATTAACCTGAAGATTTATCAGTTTCAATTTAAGCCAATAATGTCCCTCTCCCCTGAAGTAATATATTAAGCGTGACAGACATCAGCTTTTAACATTTCTCTTCTCCAAATTCCTGTTTACTTGGGAAGGACTAGTGAGTGGAATCAGTTGGGTGCACATGTTCACAAATCCTAGCACGGAAGACATTAGGGTAAAATAAACTTCTAAGTGGTTTTGAGGTCTAACCTGCTGAGGTGAATTATTCTCTGTCTACTCTAATACATCATAAGACATTCCTTGCTATTATATTGTGCCATGTGCTATCAGGGCAGTGTAAAATATGACCTCAGGAACTTGATATTCTTTTATGCCAAGGGCTAGAAAAGATGTGTGTTCTTTACTTACTGTAAGAAAAATAACACTCTTCTTCTTACTTAAAATTCAGGAATATGCTCATGCTTACTGGCAGGGGTAGGTTTATTAAGTTCAAAAACAAGTGGTGTTGAGAATATAATATTTCCTGGGTGATTAGAGAGAGGGAGATCACTTACTTTTCCTGTATGTTTGAGCAAAGGGAAGCAACTAAATGAATGTTGGCCAAAATCGGAGTGCCTGTAATTAGATTCCTAAATTCCTATTGCCGGCCTTAGTGGCCTGTTTTATAAAGGTGCTAAATACGTGCAACTCCCATTGACTCTGGTGGGATTCGTAGGTTCTCAACACTCCAGAAAAACATGCCTCTTCTATTTAGGTACCTAATTATGCATTTAGCCACCTGACATTAGGCACCTACGTGTCAGAATTTTGGCTACTACTTCAGTGATGCTGTTTCTTAAGCCCGTTTGAATTTCTTTGGATTAGTCTTCCACTTGCTTAGGAGGAGCATGACCCTGTGAATCTGCAAGGAATGTCTTTCATCTTTAATTAAACACAAAAATACAGTACTGTATCCTTCTTGTTCCTATAGTGGGCCTGCATTCCTAGAACATTAGAAACCTGCCATTGACACTAGTGGAAGGCTTGTATGTGCAAGGGAGCCCCATTACCTAGACTGGAGGTTCTCTGGGGCTGATATAATGACTTCTTATCTGTTTACAAAGTGCCTAGCACAGTATTAGCATTATGCAAATAATAATGCAATATTAGCACAATACCATGAAGTTAGTGTGATACAGGACATTAAGTTCTTTCTCTCTGTGAGCAGTGCTGCCAGTGGGTGTCTGTTTCAATATTTTAAATGTTAATTTATTAGAAGACAAAATGAGTAAATGGGGGAGGGAGAGGGGGACGGGAAGTTTGTGCAAATAATCATTTTGATGGTACAAGGAAGAGTACGGTCTCACTCTTCTTCACTTATTGCCAAAAAGAAACATTAAAATATAACCATCAAATACTTTAGCACTTGCAGGAAACATGCAGCGGACTTTTGGAATCTGATTTTATGCTGAAGGTTGTTGTCTCTGGGTCTGTAAGTTTTCCTTACTTACTGAAAGGATCCACCTTGTACTGCAGCTCATCTATGTAAGCACCCTCCACCATTGTACTTGTCCTTTCTCATAACTCACGTTGATCTGAATTTATCTCCTGTCTCAGTGGTGTTTGTTTATGGAAGACATGGTTTTTAATGTACTAGGCAGCCTTGCATATTGTCAGAATGAGGAGCTGGACTTTAATCTGTCTAACTAAGGTTTGATATATATTGGATGAATGTACAATTTGGTGGAAGACAGGAATTGATGCTTTTTATGATGTTTTGACCATGCTAATGAAATTCTGATATGGTTCAAAGACTGGGATGTTGCTGCTAGCATATGTTGGAAGGACAGTCAAGCTCTCTTTATATATGGTGTTGATTCTGGTAAGTCATCTATGGTACTTCTAATTGGTAAGGTTATTCTTTTATTGGTTTGATCCAATACTGTAAGTCTGTTAACGACACTAAGACTTGTATTGCATTTTATTCAGGTAGTTGAAATAATTATGCATCTTAACAACTAGTACTGTATTTGGAAGAAAAATATTGTAAATGACAGTTTATGTATTTGTCAAGTACATTGAATTTCTGCTGATAGTTTCAGTGGGCTTTTGCTGCAATAGTTATTGTATACTTTGCACATATTCCTGTGCACTTTTGAGCTATACCCATTTCCCTTATAGAATTGTGTTATGCATTTGTAAGTACCAGTGCCTGGCTGTTATCCCCAAAAATAAACAGATGATGATTTGGGCAGATCAGTGATCTAATTCTACCAAAGTGGCTACTGGAGGCATCTCACACACTTCCCTCAGGAGGGGAATGCTGGCTGCTTTTCTCAGCATCTCAGATCTATGGCTTATGGCGCTCTCGGGGTCTGGCACTATCTAACCGTCCAGGCACGTAGCCCAGGATGAGGCAATAATTAAGCTAACAATGGCTCCTGCTCTCAAATTAAAGTCTCTCTTCCTCCTCCAGTTTCCAGGAAGTCTCTTGCTGGTGCCTCTGGGTTCAAAACAAGTGTTTTCCCCTGAGGGGCATGAGTATACAATTGCCACTGTGTTCTGCTTGGACAATGATAAAAGCAAAGGAGCTCCCTTAGAGGTTGCAGATGGTAATGCATCTTTTGCTGTGACCTTAAGAGCAAAGCAAATTTCTTCCTCTTTGCATGGGAAATACATATTATAGAGCTGGGAAGAATGGCATTTTGAAAAAAATAATTTTGTTTTCTGGGGAAATTTTGTTTTCTTCGAAATTTTCCAGTCTCCTCTGGTAATTATCTGACTGCCGGGGATCCAAGTAACTAAGGCCTGGTCTACACGGGGGTGGGGGGTGGGCGGAATCGATTTAAGTTACGCAACTTCAGCTATGTGAATAACATAGCTGAAGTCAACGTACTTAGATCGACTTACCGTGGTGTTTTCACCACAGTGAGTTGACTGCTGCCGCTCCCCCGTCAACTCCACCTGCGCCTCTCACGGAGGTGGAGTACAGGAGTCGACGGGAGACTAGACACGATAAATTGACCCCCACTGTAACGATCGCTGCCTGCCGATCCAGCAGGTAGTGTAGACATACCCTAAAAGACTAAGCAGTTGCTATCCAAGTTCAAGCAGCTTTCATTATTGGAATCTAGATTTAAAGCTGCAATCAGCAGGATGATCCGTACTCTGCAAGCACAGGGAGTGTGGTGTATGTAATAATCACTTTGTGTATATTGTAGCTTGTTGAAGTGGTTAGAAAAACAATTCAGCCTTTTTATTACAGCAGTCAGCTTAGTTAGGCTTTCAGCTTGTAACATTATCTCAGAAGCAGCAGATAAACATAACAGCTGTTGGGGAAGCTCTGCATACTCCTGTTTGCAAGGAAATTGCACCTGTAGTTGTTGCTTTTCAGTGGGTAGGTTGAGGTTGGGAGAACAAAGCCACTAAAAGAAGAGAGTCTCTGACAGACCATTATATCTTTCATTCTTCCCCTCCGCCCCTTGTGTTATAAATAACTTGCGTGTAGCATCCAACCTGTAGAAACACATACAAATACCACTGCATCCTGCACCACAGTGGATGATAGTACTTGGCTTCATCTTTCTTGAGCATTTTATTTTGATCCTGATTCTGCAGTCCTCACTCATTGAGTAGTACTTACTCATGTGTAATCGCAGCTCAACAGGAATACTATGTGTTCATCACAATGTCTGTGTGTGTATGTAGAAGAGTTCCTAAAAGAAAACACAAAATAGAGTAAATTCAGATTAACCTAACTCTCCTGTACATGACTGTCTACTAAACTCTCTTATCATGACATGGTGTCTATTCTTAATTTATGTGAACTCTTGATCAACCAAACAGATTTGGTGTTCCCAAATGATTCAGATGTTCAGAATTTTACTGTTTATTAGTATAAGTAAATAGACTCATGTCAGGGTTAAATTATACATGAACATGCCCCCCGGGGCAAATGTGAGTACATTGGTGTATTTGTTTAATCTAAAGCATGTATTAATTTGGGCCAGGATTGTCAAATATGGATATCTAAAATTAAGCTCCTAAATTCCTATTTAGGTACGTCAATAAAAATGGCCTGTTTTTTCAAGGGTAGTGAGTACCTGCAGCTCCTATTGTTGGGTGCTTAAAAATCAGGTCACGTTTATGTAGGTACCTAAAGATGGATTTAGGAGCCTAACTCTGGGCACTCATTTTTTAAAAGAAATCTTGATCTCTATCTGAGTGCTGTTAAAAAGGTAGTGGTATCAGAATCTATACCAGCAAATGGTGTTATTTCTCTGCATCCTCTCATGAACACAGGAGTGTATTGATTTATAGGTTCTAAGATTTCATAGCTGGGGCACTGCTATTGAGAATACTCTGCCCTCACCACTTCTCTCAAGCTCATTGTCTCTGTCAAGATGCATTGTCTCTGTGGAGCATAGGGAGGGTCATGGAAAATGAAGTCACCTGTGAGGTGGCTTGGTTAAGAGCTTTGTAAATTAAGACTAGAACTTTTGAAATTAGTTCTGAAATGAATCAGGAGCACTCTTGAGCACAGACATGATGTATTCACATTAAGCTTTCCTTACCCTGTGTGGTTTCATCGTCATACATTTTGCAGCAGGTTGACAGACTTGGGCTCTGAGAGACCAGCTGTGAAACCAAAGTCCACTGAGGAGTTTGCTCCATTGAGAATGTCCTGCTCCTAGTTTCCTTAAAATCAAAAGTAGGAGGTGCTATCCCAACAGCTGCAGCAGCCCATTGCAAGAGAGGCGATCTCTAAGCGGGTTAGGACCCAGTTCTTGTAGGCTTCATAGATCAATGTCAACTTCTTCCACTGTACCTAAAAGTAAATAGGAAGGTAGTATGACCATTGGAGAACTGGTCTGATGTGAGTAGCCGCATTCTGCGCTGACAGCAACTTCCGCGTGGTCTTCAGGGGCTGGCATCTGTAGAGTTCAATGCATTAATCCACCCTGGCAGTCCTAAGGCATGAATAACTGTAAAGATATTTCCAGTTTTCTGAGGCTTATAAGAGCATGGCTGAGTGGAAGTGGAAATCTTAAATCAAGGCAGCTCTTCTTTTTGAACAGTTCATGCAAATGGGTCTTGGTGGTGACAGTCAGTGTGGTAATGAAAATCTCAGTTACATCTATTGCTCAATGTAGCAAGGTGTGGGGGGGAACCTCAGAAGGGTGCACAGAATTAGGGTTCTTCAGCAGGGACAGAGTAGAGGGACAAAGGAAATTAATCGCTCATTGGGAGCAGTACAGATTTCAGCTTAACTTGTGTGGGCTGTGGTGGGGTTTTGTTGTTGTAGATGTGTAGAGAGATTTACTTGGCAAATGTGGATACCAATAAAGAAAAGCTTTTCTAGATTCAGTTTATACAAACAAAACACCCAGATTGCATATGTATGTTCGACAGAGGAAACGCTTATACTGTCAATGAAAAGAAAACACTGTGATATCAGTTATAAAATTAAGGGACATATCAACATAACAAATACACCTCTACCCTGATATAACGCGACCCGATATAACACGAATTCGGATATAACGCAGTAAAGCAGTGCTCCGGGGGGGGGCGGGGCTGCGTGCTCCAGTAGATCAAAGCAAGTTCAATATAACGCAGTTTCACCTATAACGCGGTAAGATTTTTTGGCTCCCAAGGACAGCGTTATATCGGGGTAGAGGTGTAGTAGCCAAATATTGTCCGCATACCAAATACAATCCTTGGAATTCTGCAGTGTAAGTTGCTCTCTGATCTTTAATATGGACGTGTGGGTCACAGAGACAGTAGGTCCTAGATGTGGAGGCTGTTTGAATCTGGATGGAGCATTGAATGCTGGGATCTGTAGTTTTGGGGACTATGGCCTTACTGGATCTATAGTCTCTCTGAACCACATTTCATTGTTCAAGATAAGGGCAGAGGTAATCTGTTTTGTACAGATTGCTGTAAGTATAACCTTTGGACTTCTAAAAACATGCTGATGTGGCCCTCAGTTAGACAGACTGTGAATGTCCTTTGAGATACAGAATTGAAAACAAAAGCATATGATCTTAAATTCCAGTATTTATTTGAGGAAGGAAAACATTCATGGCTGTCAGTGTTTAGCTGGACTTTCTGCAGTGAGTTAAGTTAGCTTCGGGCTCATATGGGAATTTAAAAAGGTCAGTCTCTCAGGAAAGTAGACAATAATTTCGTCAAATAGATCTCTCTCTGTTTTGTCCAAAGAGTAATCTGTCAATCAGTTTCCATTCCCTTCTCTTCCATCAAGTGATGATGGCAAACTAATTGTAGGTATTGCATCAAACACTGATGAACTCACGTTTGCTGCTCTGCAAAAACAAGTTTCAGGTGCCTTGCAAATTATAAATCTGGTTAGCACTGTATTCACCCTTAATATTTTAAATCTTTATGAAGTCATGATCAGAAATTAAATATTGTTAAGAAAATGAACCTTTATCTCTGGAAAGGAATAACTGTAAAATGGGTTCTGCCACTAAACATTTGTTTTTCCCATTAACCCTTTTCATTGCTGGTATTTTACTGCTGAGCTGACCTTTCCTAATAAGATTTTATTGAAGTCAACAGAAAGCAGGTATGTACCTGATTGGTTTAGTAATATGGCAGGTATATTCTGCTAGGGTAGCAATAGTATGCTCTAGTGTAGACAGAGCTTAGTTCTGGGAGCTAGGAACTACTGATACCACCTCTTGTAGTGACTCACTGTGTTGCCTTGAGGAATTGATTTAGCACCTGCTCCTGCTCTTATTGAATTGGTAGAGTTTTGCACTCATGTCAATGATTAGGATCAACGCACAATGGGGCAAATTAGTTATGTGCATGATGTGTTGCAGTGGGGGAGAAATAGGGTTTGCCTTCCTCAGAAGCATTAGGTAGGAAGCAGATTACAAGGTCTGATCTGCTGTGGCAAATCATGTGTTCAGGGGGCTGCAGAAAAATAGGAGGAACTTGCCGTAACAAAGTCAACTTTATGTACTTCTTCTAAACTAAAACAACATATGTAACTCTAGGTCTACCTGTTTGCCAGTTTCCTCTTATTGTTTCATTCAGCCTCCTTCCCTAAAACCTCACTCTTGCATCACTCGCATATCATGGGCCATCAAGGAAATACTTTGTTCTTTATGGATAATCTTTGTTCTTTGTGGATAATCTTTTCATCATCATTTGAATGCTTGATGAAAAACAATCACCATGTAACTGTTGTATAATGTAGAAATAGACAGTTTGGTTGACATTTGATTCCCACAGGGTACAGAATTAATGCCCCAATTCAGCAAGGTACTGAACTGCAGGAGTAATCTCACAGACTTGTAGTTCCTTGCTGAATTGGGACCTGATTCTCATTTATACTAAAGCCCAGTGTTCTGCTTGCTGTAAGGCCCCTTTACACTGCCAGAGTTGTGTGCCATGGTCTTAGTATAAATGAGAATCAGGCCCTAAATATGTTACAGGAATGAAGAAATGTCTATTCTTGAAAATGTTTTTTTTCTGGAGGAAAAATAGGTTTTTCCCCATCTCCATTATATCCCATGACCACATTTAGCTTTCTTCATAAACTCTGTGGGGATTAGGGTGACCAGACAGAAAATGTGAAAAATTGGGACGGGGCTGGGAGCTAATAGGAGCCTAAATAAGAAAAAGACCCCAAAATCGGGACTGTCCCTATAAAATCGGGATATCTGGTCACCCTAGTGGGGATCTCAGACCCCTTCTCACCAAAGAGATGTGAATCTACACATTTTACACAGTGTAATACCTGGCCAAACGTTTGCCTGCTGGCCCATACAGGAAATCCTTGCAATGGCACCTCACGTGTATCATTGTTACTCCCTATCATCCAACAAGACTTCTGCATTAGTATTTACTTCCAAAATACATGGAAAATAGAGAACAGTTAAAACGCAAATGTTAAAACTCTGGTTTAATTCTGCTCACCTTCCTCACATAAACTATTCAACTGCAGTTAGCAGGACTACTCAGGAGTACGGCGAGTGGGTTTTGGCCCTTGCACAGTTCAGCATCTGGTATAAAAGCTCTTAAAGGCTGTGCAGCCTTAGTTGTACTCAACAGGCTCCAAATCTGGAGCTTGGCTGAAAAAATAAAGCTTTTTAGGTCTGATTCTTCACTGTTACCCCAGTGCAACCCCTGCTCATTTCAATGGGAATTGCACTGGGGTAAATGAGAGCAGTATGTGGGTCTTAAAAACACTGTTATGGTTTGGGATAAACCTCTTTGAAACTGGGGATGTAACCGCTGCCCTTCTTTTAAAATAGTTATTAAAAAGCCATTAAGCCGTTCTATATTATAATCGGGTAGGTGAAACAATAACAGCCTCCACCCTAGACACAATCCTGTGTCACCACCTAAAACAATGGCACATATGGGCAGAGGAGTTTTGCTGACTACTGATTTGTAATTTGTTTTGTCTGAGAGAAACAGAGAAAAAGACCAAAGGAGGTGAGAGAGAAGGCAGCAAGGAAGCACCAGACACAAAAACACTGACAGCCTGACCCTGAGTAAAACCTGAGAGAGAGAGAGAGAGAGAGAGCGCACATTTTTAGGCCATGTGCTGGCTGAAAGGGGCTTGGAACTGTGAGCTAAGCAACAGTTTCCAGTTGTTTTGATTCTGAATGTGTCCAGGGAAATAGGACTTTTTGTACATTCATTGTAAATAAACAGAATTGCATAAAAGGTACCCAACTTCACCATCAATTTCTCTTTCTCGTGGAAACAACCTGCAGGGACCCAAACTTTGTCTGACAGCTCAGGTTAAAAAATAAAAGAGAAACAATAACATTTTTTGCTGCGTAAACTGATTAATGGACCTGTGACTTATTACAGAGCAATGAAACAGATTCTCTAAAGATAAGGATCTGCGTCATTAACATGATTCACTGTTCTCTTATTTTTTCCAAAACTCTAATCTTTTTGGAGTCTCTTTTTGTAAATTAGATCAGTCTAAAGAACTTAAATAGACAATGGTCACGATATTGAAGTCTGAAGTGCTCATTTAATTAAACATAATGATCTGTACAATTCAGTTTTGAGTAGATTAACTAATTCTTGTTAAACAGTGGGCAACCTGAGCTGACATGAATATTTCTAGGACCAACTGTCATGGAAAACTCCTGTGTTCCCTTTATTCTATTTGTATCTTTCTCCATCTTCTCACTGCTCTTCTCTTCCTTCACTAAACAACAAAATAACGTCCAGCGTCTGGTCATCTACTGGTGCCTTGCAGCATTGCCTCCCCTTTGCTGCGAATGAGTGTACTGACTGCATTGCTGCTGAGAGTGTGATCCCTAGTTGGTGCAGCATGTGTGTCAGCATGCCGAGCCTGGCAACAGCAAAAGAGTCCAAAGCAAAGTTTACATCAGGGAGCACAAAATAGAGTGAAAATAATTAAAAAAAAATACTAGGGGAAAACCCCCAAATGGTTGCCATGGCGATGTCAGGACTGTCCAGGGCACCTTAAAACATCCAGGCTTTTGGAGTTATTCCATTCTAATGCCTTCCCTGCTGCTGACAATACAATTATTGCTGCTGTGTGAAGTAACATCTGTAGCGTAGGATGTCAATCCAGGAAATCAACTGCCTATGCGACTCCCCAGGAGGCATGGTCTGATGATCCTAACCCAAGGACGCCTGAGTTCTAGTCCTCACTCTGAGACACTGACTCCTTCTGTACCTTTAGACAAGTCTCTTAGGGCCAGATTTTTAGAAGATGCAGATAGGCTCCTAGCGGGATTTTCAAAAGCACCTAATGTACACTGATTTCACTGGAAGTTAGGCAGGCACCAAGGCACCCTTGCAAAATTGACTAATGGGATTTTCATCTTTAGGCACCTAAATACCTTTAAAAATCTGGGGCCTTGGTCTCTCCACCCCAATTTCTCCAACTATAAAATGGATATAATAAGTCTGAACCTACCTCAAAGGGGTGGAGTTAGGATTAACTAGTTAATGTCTGGAAAGTGTTCCAAGGATGAAAAGTACTTTCAATTCAGAGTACAAGAGGTTTACAGTATTCGTTACACCCTCACAAGGTTATTATGAAATATACAGAGCTGTCCTGAAAAGTTAGTGATGAAGCAGTAAGTAGGTTGCTCAGTCTCTCGCTAAGGAAGTAACAGCCTCTTGACTGGCAGGACTCTAGAATCCTACAAAGCAGGACACAAACTGGCAGAATTCACAGGTTAAGTGAAACAAATTAGCAAACTAGTAATTATATTTGTGTGTAACCTTGTTAAGATTATATCCTGTCCATCTTAAAACTGTCGTTATTAGATGTATTTAATCTTTGTGACACATGGAACAGTATATTAGGTTTGACAGTTTCTAAAGTAAGAAGGACGAGAAGCTCTAATTGGAATGCTAGCATTGTATAATAATGCTCAGCATTTTTTATCTTCAAAGGGCTTTGCAGATGCTTGCTGGCTAATCCCCACATCCCCCTGGTGAGGAAGGTAAATTTTATCCTTATTTTACAGATGGCGAAGCTGAGACAGAGCAAGAGTGAGTGGATTAACTCGCAAGTTCCTGGGTTCTAGTAGTCTTGTGCTAAAACACTGCCCCCCCTCACACCCTATTCTGTTTAGGCTCTTATGCTGTGCCCATCACCCTAGTATTTGATCCTTCACATATGAAGTCACCTTCACTCTGCTACCAGTGTCATGGAGTTCTGTGGGAGTCAGACATAATAATAGTCATTATAAGTAAATTAAAATGTAGGGTAGGTTTGTTTTCTTTATTTCTGAAAGGATCTGCATATAGGATGAGTGAAAGATCAGAACTTATTGAGATCAATGGAATTCCATGCTTACAGTATGGAGGATCAGACCCATTGCACTGTCAAAAATCTCTGAGGGGTGCAGTGCTATACACTACAATATGTCTTGTAGTGCTCTGGCATTAAGGGAATTTGAGTTTACGGATAGCTGCAATGACAAAACTAACAGCACTGTTGACATGGTGGTTCTGTTAGAAACCATTGCTTTGGGACTTAAGAGGACACTGTGTGGTTAAAATTAATGTATTTTAAAAAATAAATTTCCTTACCTATATTAAAAAGCTTTAATGTGCAATGCTCTTTTATTGAACAATGTATTAGTTGTGTCAGTTTCACTCTGGTTTTCAGTCCTTCATTTCTGGCTGTAGTGCATTAGCAGGAGGGTGTGATGTTTGAGTTGCAAACAGAGTTTAGGAAAACTTGTATTTATTTAAAAAATTTGTTTTTGATCAATGAATAACTCCTTTCCACTGGTCTTAAATTTTGTAAAAGCTTCCCCTCACTGCACAAAGCTTTGAATATGGGTCCAAATTTGACCAGACAGTGTAATGCCCACTTTGGAACATACTGGATGAAATTTGTGGAATGATTTGGGCAAACATGCAATATATTTTAAATTATTAAACAACAAAATACCTAATATACAGGTAGTTTCAAATACTTTTTTTACAGAGCAAGTTTAAATAAAAATTAAAGTTTTTGAATCATATTCATACAACCAATAGTATCCCCTTCCCTTTCTCTTCCTTTCTCCCCTATTCCCTATTCTTCCATCCCAACCCTTTCCAATAATTTTTAAGAGATACTTTTTCTTTTCTCTTCTCTTGTTGCCTCTGTTTTCCTGGGAAACTCCTACATGGATACACTTGTTCCCCAATAAAAGGGAACATTTTCACTTAGCCTTTACATGAAGTCTATTGGCTGAAATGACAATGCTGTTAAAAAAATCAATATGCAGAAAGCCAAATCGTTACTAAGGTTCTCCAGTGAACTGTTCAGGCAGTCAGTGAGCTCAGGAAAACAGCCTAACTGAGTAAACTGCTCTGTGATTGATTTCAAGTGTATCTGACAGAGTATAATTGTCTACCCATTCATTTCGTCTCCTCTCTCCACAGGCTGCCCCTTTTGGGATCAAATAATCACTAACAGTAATCATAAGCAGCAAGAGTAGGAACAGAGTGCTTATAAACTATCCTCTAAGTTTTGCTTTCAACAATTTGGTCTGATTCCTTATATGCCAGTTCCTCCTTCCCATTTTGCACTTGTATGATTACACTATCTTCAGAGTCTTTGGGTGACATCCTGGCCCCACTGAAGTCAATGGGAGTTTTGCCATTGACTTCAGTGGACCCAGGATTTCACTTTGTCTTAACATTTCAATCTCTTTTTTTCTTTCTTCTCATTTCATTTGTAAAAAAAAAAATGTGGGTAGGGAACCATTCCAGTCAGATGCTAAGCACCCTGAAGTTCTACTGATCATAATTGGAATTTATGGCACTCACTGTCACAGAGAACAAGCTCAGCACTTTAGCAGATCAGGCTGTAATTGAAAATTATGTCTGGAAATAGAATATGAATATAGGGCTGTATTCTGATCTCTTCTCAACAGGTGTGAATCCAGAGTATTTGGACAGAGTACTTGTACTTCGGTGGAGTTATTCAGATTTTGCCCACATTCCTTACATACGTTATAAGCTTACATCTATATGAACCACATTAACCATTTCTATCTGTTCTCTGCAGTATACTGAGAAATCAGTAAAAATTAAGAATGTATTTTCATTTGAAAAAGCAGCACTTACAGCCAACCTGGATCTGCCACCACATATTTTGCTTGTTATAAAAGGACACCTCCTAATTAGCTCCTTGTGGTTCATGAGTGATGGAAAATTTTCATCATAGTGTCATGTGTTGTACAAGTCTCCAGGGTTCTGTCTAAGGGTCTTCTTGAAGAAAGCTATATAAAGAAAAAGTGTTACATCCTTTTAAGTAGTGGCAGGCAGCAATATTCTGCTGAAGCATAACGCAAAAACATGGTTGCATAACATGACGTTCCCAGCGTCCATTTGTAGTTAATGTCTGTTATGCTGTATATCTGAGTGGGTGATAGCCTGATAGCTGATATGCATCGCACACCTTCAAAATAGCACCTGTCCCACCTAGCGTGACTATTTTACCAAGTAGTATTCTAATTTACCATATGAGAAGAAACGGAGCCTTTTGGAGCATCCACTGTCAGCCATTATTCTTTCTTTAAAAACTTTATTTTGTTTAAAATAGTCTTCTAAAGTTATTCAATAATTTAACATTTTGGATCTAATACAAAAGCTTATTCCTCACCTCTTCATAAACATATACCATTTTTTTCATATTCATAACACAAATGGCTATTGAAGGGTACATGTATAATTCAGAACTACTGATCTAGGTATATTTATATCACATCCATCACCATGGTATCTGAGCACCTGTCATTGTATGGAATATCAGGTCTGCATTTTTTTTAATGCTACATGAAACTAAGCAGCATAATGAACTAGGACAATGTTCCTGTGTCATATAGGGCTTTTGTTTTTTTGGGTTTAATAATTTAAGTTTGCAGGGTTTACTGTTAGAACTAAAAAAATTGCTATGTAGATGTCCAAAAACTGGGGTTTTTCAGGCTCTTTATATTGTAATGAGTAATGAATGCTATATATTCTATACATTACTCATTACAGTATATATTACTGTAATCTCTTTGTAATGTTTCCTAGTGAACTTTAAAAAACACTACATTTAAGTGGACTTTTAGTGTGTACCAGCAGTGTCTACATGGACCAATTAATTTGTAACACATTAGTGCGCTTTAGGGTATGTCTACACAGCAATGTAAACCTAGGATTAGTGGGACTTGACTCAGCTGAGCTGTGTTAGGGAACCCGGGGTTTGAGCATCTACATTGTATTTTAACCCTTCATTGAAACTTTTCTAACCCATACTGTATCAAACTGTATCATAGAATCTGTATGGATATTAATTCCATGCTTGAATAATAAAAATATAGCAGTAGGGATATATTACTGACCACCTGACCAGGATGGTGATAGTGACTGTGAAATGCTCAGGGAGATTAGAGAGGCTATTAAAATAAAAAACCCAATAATAATGGGGGATTTCAATTATCCCCATATTGACTGGGTACATGTCACTTCAGGACGGGATGCAGAGATAAAGTTTCTTGACCCCTTAAATGACTGCTTCTTGGAGCAGCTAGTCCTGGAACCCATAAGATGAGAGGTAATTCTTGATTTAGTCCGAAGTGGAGCACAGGATCAGGTCCAAGAGGTGAATATAGCTGGACCGCTTGGTAATAGTGACCATATTATAATTAAATTTAACATCCCTGTGGTGGGGAAAATACCACAGCTTCCCAGCACTGTGGCATTTAATTTCAGAAAGGGGAACTACACAAAAATAAGGTTAGTTAAACAGAAATTAAAAGGTACAGTGCCAAAAGTAAAATCCCTGCAAGCTGCATGGAAACTTTTAAAAGACACCATAATAGAGGCTCAACTTAAATGTATACCCCAAATTAAAAAACATAGTGAGAGAACCAAAAAAGAGCCACCGTGGATAAACAACAAAGTAAAAGAAGCAGTGAGAAGCAAAAAGGCATCCTTTAAAAAGTGGAAGTTAAATCCTAGTGAGGAAAATAGAAAGGAGCATAAACTCTGGCAAATGAAGTGTAAAAATATAATTAGGAAGGCCAAAAAAGAATTTGAAGAACAGCTAGCCAAAGACACAAAAAGTAATAGCAAAATTTTTTTAAGTACATCAGAAGCAGGAAGTCTGCTAAACAACCAGTGTGGCCACTGGATGATCGAGATGCTAAAGGAGCACTCAAGGATGATAAGGCCATTGCAGAGAAACTAAATGAATTCTTTGCATCGGTCTTCATGGTTGATGATATGAGGGAGATTCCCAAACCTAAGCCATTATTTTTAGGAGACAAATCTGATGAACTGTCCCAGATTGAGGTGTCATTAGAGGAGGTTTTGGAACAAATTGATAAACTAAAAAGTAATAAGTCACCAGGACCAGATGGTATTCACCCAGGAGTTCTGAAGGAACTCAAATGTGAAATCGCAGAACTACTAACTTCTGTACCAAATTACTGGAGGATAGCTAATGTGACCCCAATTTTTAAAAAGGGCTCCAGAGGTGATCCCGGCAATTACAGGTCAGTAAGCTTGACTTCAGTACCAGGCAAACTGGTTGAAACTATAGTAAAGAACAAAATTGTCAGACACATAGATTAACATAACTTGTTGGGGAAAAGTCAATATGGTTTTTGTAAAGGGAAATCATGCCTCACCAATCTACTAGAATTCTTTGAGGGGGTCAACAAGCATGTGGACAAGGGGGATCCAATGGATATATATCAGAGGGGTAGCCGTGTTAGTCTGGATCTGTAAAAAGCAACAGAGAGTGCTGTGGCACCTTTAAGACTAACAGATGTATTGGAGCATAAACTTTCGTGGGTGAATGCCCACTTCGTCGGATGACATGCATCCAACGAAGTGGGCATTCACGCATGAAAGCTTATGCTCCAATACATCTGTTAGTCTTAAAGGTGCCACAGGACTCCAATGGATATAGTGTACTTAAGTTTTCAAGGTCCCTCACCAAAGGCTCTTAAACAAAGTTAGCTGTCTTGGGATAAGAGATAAGATCCTCTCATGGATTGGTAACTGGTTAAAAGACAGGAAACAAAGGGTAGAAATAAATGGTCAGTTTTCAGACTGGAGAGAGGTAAATAGTGGTCTCCCCCAGTGGTCTGTACTGTGACCAGTCCTATTCAACATATTCATAAATGATCTGGAAAAAGGAGTAAACAGTGAGGTGGCAAAATTTGCAGATGATACAAAATTGCTCAAGATAGTTTAGTTCCAGGCAGACTGTGAAGAGCTACAAAAGGATCTCTCAAAACTGGGTGACTGGGCAACAAAATGGCAGATGAAATTCAATGCTGATAAATGCAAAATAATGCACATTGGAAAACATAATTCCAACTATACATATAAAATGATGGGGTCAAAATTAGCTGTTACCACTCAAGAAAGAGATCTTGGAGTCATTGTGGATAGTTCTCTGAAAACATCCACTCAATGTGCATCGGCAGTCAAAAAAGCGAACAGAATGTTGGGAATCATTAAGAAAGGGGTAGATAATAAGACACAAAATATCATATTGCCTCTATATAAATCCATGGTACGCCCACATTTTGAATACTGCGGGCAGATGTGGTCGCCTCATCTCAAAAAAGATATACACCTCTACCCCGATATAACGCGACCAGATATAACACGAATTCGGATATAACGCGGTAAAGCAGTGCTCCGGGTGGGCGGGGCTGCGCACTCCAATGGATCAAAGCAGGTTTGATATAATGCGGTTTCACCTATAACACGGTAAGATTTTTTGGCTCCCGAGGACAGCGTTATATCGGGGTAGAGGTGCATTGAAATTGGAAAAGGTTCAGAAAAGAGCAACAAAAATTATTAGGATATGGAACGGCTTCTGTATATGGAGAAATTAATAAGACTGAGACTTTTCAGTTTGGAAAAGAGACGAGTAAGGGAGGATATGATAGAGGTTTATAAAATCATGACTGGGGTGGAGAAAGTTAAATAGGGAAGTGTTATTTACTCCTTCTCATAACACACAAACTAGGGGTCACCAAATGAAATTAATAGGCAGCAGGTTTAAAACAAACAAAAGGAAGTATTTCTTCACACAACACACAGACAACTTGTGGAACTCTTTGCCAGAGGATGTTTTTGTGACGGGTTGGACCACCCCTTTTGGGTCGCCACCTGAGGTACTGAGATTTCATTGAGCCTGCCTGCTCCACTAGCCTGGGCTCCCTCTCCCTGGTTTGCTGAATTAGGCTGTCTGGCAGCACACGCCCACAGGTAGGAATGCACCAGCTGTAGAATCACACAGAGTCTGCAAACAGCTCTCTATGAGAAGACTGAGCTAGGAAATCAACCAGCACTCAAGTGCAGCTCCCCTCTGGAAAGTACACCCAAAATAATAGTCTTGCACTGTAGAGAAATCTATACAACGTAAGCTCATAATTTTGCCCCCTCCCTCAATGTGGAGGCAGATATGTACAACTTCTTGTCTCCCCCCCCCCATTAGAAGTTGTAAAAACTGGGTTTAATAATAAACAAAACAAGTTTATTAACTGTAAAAGGCAGATGTTAAGTGATTATAAGGGATAGCAAACGGGACAAGGCAGATTACTAAGCAAATAAAACAAAACATGCATACTAATCTTAAGATCTTAAA
>NW_020664417.1:81091613-81092067 GCF_002925995.2 Terrapene triunguis
TCCACCCCCTACCTAAGCCTCCCTGCCTCTTGTCCCCTAACTGCCCCCTCCTGAGACCCTCCCCCCATCCTAACTGGCCCCCTAGGACTCTACCCCCTACCTGTCCCCTGACTGCCCCAACCCTTATCCACACCCCCACCCAGACCCCCCAGACCCCTCGGGACTCCCACGCCGCATCCAACCACTCCCCACCCCCTGACAGCCCCCCCCAGAACTCCCAACCCATCTAAACCCCTCTGCTCCATGTCCCCTGACTGCTCCGATCCCTCTCCCCATCCCTGCCCCCTGACAGCCCCCCCCAGAACTCCCAACCCCCTCCTTGTCCCCTGACTGCCCCCTCCTGGGACCCCTGCTCCTAACTGCCCTCCAGAACCCCACCCACTGCCTAAGCCTCCCTGTTCCTTGTCCCCTAACTGTCCCCTCCTAAGCCCCCCCCCAATGCCCCCCAGGACCC
>NW_020664417.1:81092167-81185097 GCF_002925995.2 Terrapene triunguis
CTTGACTGCCCCCTCCAAAACCTCCCTGCCCCTTCTCCGACCCCCTGGCCCCCTTGTTGTTGGCCTTTCTTCACCTAATGTCTCCGTGAGCTTACTCAGGAACTGCATGAGCTGCTCGTCCGGCACGCTGGGCAACAGTGGGGGAGGAGCTCCAGACTCCCGGAGCCGATCTGCCATGCAGGGAGGGAGGGAGGAGGAGGAGCTCTCTCTGGCTGAGTGTCGGAGCCCCATGTAAGTAACACCGTTGGCGGCAGCACTGTTAACCCTGCGCGCTCTGCATCAGGGGGAAGTCCGGACGTTTACAAATTCCCCCCGGACGCTATTTTTAGCTTAAAAAGCCGGACATGTCCGGGGGAATGACGAATGGTAACCCTAAATAAGATAACACTTGTATTTTGAAGGGTCATTACACGTTTAACTCTACAGGTCTTCTTTCTCATTATCTCATTCTTTTTGGTCACATTGCTTTGGGCCTGGGGCTTATGCTGCTATCCCAACTCAATTTAAAACCATAGTTCACCTAGGTCTAACATGGGCCTATCGTCCTACAGCATCTAAGTAGTTGGCCTGATTTTTCAGAGGCAGACAGTGTTTCCTGCTGATCTTGAATGAGCTGTTTTGAAATGAGTTGAATTTCATACTAAAATAAATAACAGAAGTGGTATGGGACCGATAGGAGGCTTTTACTGAATTAAATATGAAAAGGAATAATACAATTTTGAATTATAATGAAAGTGCCACTGAATTTCCATGATGCTACGCCAGGATGCCATGTAATCCAAGGGTCTTGCTGTAGAATTCAGATCCAGCTTGTAGGGGAACCCTGATAATTTACATTAACATAGGATTTTCAGCTACTCACTTTGAATATCAGTGAACTTGAGAAACCAGACAATCCATTGCACTAGTGGCCAACTTATTTTGGTTTTAAGACATTGGTGCTGTATTCTCTTCTCACACTATTGTAAATCAGGTGTAACTCTATGTGCAGTAGTGTAAGTAAGAAGAGAATCAGTTCCATAGTCATTATCAGGCAGTGGTCATGGAGTGCCTCAGCTGTTCCTCAGGAAGTGGCTCAGTGGCTGAGGAATCATGGAGTATACAAGGAAAACAAGAAATACTGAATGTAAATAAATAACTGAAACCAAAATTAAAAACTCATCTGCCAGGGAGCTCTGTGCTCTCCTAATTGCTTTCAGTTATTTAAATGTACAGAGCAAGTTTGATCTGTAATTCTTGTAGTGAAAAGATAAAGAGAACCTGGTTAGTGAATCTGAGCCTTCTCAGTAGTGATGGAATGTTCTCTTCAGAGTCCCTGGGAAAATTCTTCTGGGAAATCCACCTAATGACAGAGTCAGAAAAGAAACTATAGAGGGGTTATAATGACAGCAGCATATTAAAAAGGAATGGAATGAGGTTATCGGAAGGTAATATGAGAAGGCTGAAATGCCAGATATCCTGGCAACCTGTCAGAAGAGTTGTTCTCTCACTGCTCTGATACACTGTATGCAGGACAAAGGGATGAATGATTAAAGACACCTGACAAGTGAGATTAGAAAGGAAGCCATTGAGGCATCAAGTGCCAGCAGAGGTGATATGGCTGAAGACTGACATTTCTGGCCTCATAGAGCCTTATTCTCATTTACACTGAAGCTCTTTACATAATTTTGGGAGCATAAAAGAGGCCTTATTATAGATGAGAATTGGGCCCTTTACTGTTTTATACATCTGATGGAGTGTAGAAGTCTCTATATGGAGAGGACCCTGAAGTCCTGCCACACACCACCCTAGTGGTCCTCCTAGAATAAGACACTGCCAAGCTAGTCACTGTCCTAAAACATTAGAGGTTAATTTTCTCAGCCAGGGTTCAGTCAAGGAGGCACTCTCAGTTGGCAGATATTTAGATGCAGCAAAGCTTATTGGGATCAACACCTTAAAGAAGTCCAGGTTATTCACAGAGCTTGGAGAGGGATGGGTTATGCTGAGTAGAAGCCAGGGAAGGGAGCTTTCTAGGGAAAACATAGGAAATACCCTGTGTGGTCTGTATTTTGTACTTTTAAATCCGCCTGGAAGAAACGTGCAGCTAGAGACATTTGCCAAGTTAGTGTCAATTTGGGTTAGATCAGAACTACAGTAAGACTTTACCTGGAGAAGGTGACTTGGAGTCAAACCTGACCACCCAATGAACTCATTCCCCACCTCCCACCGCTGGATGCCCCCCTCCTCTGCATGTTCTCACATTACACACTCGTGCTAGTGTTCTCATGCATGCTCTCTCCATTAAAAGCACATTATTAAGGTTGTAAAGTCAAGCACTCAAATGCTAGGAAATGCCAGAATTCAGGTTGCCTCTGCTATCTTCATTGGCCCCTTATGCATATGCATTGTGATTTAGTTTTCAATGAAATGATCACATATATTTTTTCCACAGAATTCCTGCCTTATTCAGTGCACAGGATGGACAGTACTCAGTCACTTTTTTGTTTTCTCCTCATTGTTCAGTGTGTGGGCCTAGGCCTTATTTACTGCACATAAACCATGCTCTGAATGAATAATTATTAATTTCCTCAAGGTCTTTTTCTATTACTAGAGTATATGAGGGCTTCTTAAACATTAATTCATTTATCTTCATAGCACCCCTGTGAGGTGAGGGAGTGGTATTGTTCCCAGTTGACAGATGGGGAACTGAGACATGAAGAGGTTAAGCTCAAAGGTTTCCATTAATTTGGGGTACCTAATCTGAGACTCCAAGGAACTGAGTTTTCAGAGTATTTAGCACTGTACAGCAGCTTGTATAATCAAACACAGCTCTAATGATTTCAATTGCAGCTTTGAGTGCGCAGCACTTCTGCAAATCAAACCTCAGTGTATCAAGTTGGGCACCCAGAAAATAAAGAACACACCGTCCCCATCTGTGGAAAGCTTTGCTTAAATGACTTTTTAAGCATCACATAGGAATGCAGGGATAGAATCCAGTTTCCAGAGCAACATCAACTGCCATAATCATGAAACTGTCCTCTCTCTTCCTGCGATCCTCTTACCTCATTCACTACACACCTTCCAATTTATGTGACAAATGAGTCGGGGTCCTACAGACAACAGCCACCATTCACTACACAACGCTGATCATCCCTAGAGCTGATCTATTCTGCGCACTGAATGAGGCTGAGGTTCTGTGGAAAAAATAGTATATGATCATGTAATTTACATTTAGTGTATAATGTGTACACACAAGAGGCCTGCATTAAGATTGGACTGGCAACCTTAATTCTGGCATTTCCTAACTTTTGAGTGCTTGAGTTTGCAATCTTAATAATCTTTTAATGTAGTTTTTGTGTGTATAATTTCTTAGTTTTTATAAAAGCAAACTAAAAAAATTCAGTCAGCAACTGATAGCACTAGTAGGTTGTCATCCTGTATGTGGACCAGTAATAGAGAGGGAGGAGAGGTACATTTTTTTTCAGTGGGTTTCACAGATATTTGCTGACAGAAGAGGAATGGTGAGATTCATGAATTTTGGGTTTCATTCCAGGCTCTGGAGGGGACTGTTCTCTAGTGGGCATAGACTCTTATGCTCTTATCTCTCAAGACTGACTTCCTCTGTCCTATCCCTATCAAGATATCCCCTGTTCCAGTCCCATTTCTTCCCTGCCCCGGCTCCTTGTCCTAATCTCATTATCCTTGCCTACCGGTCCCAGTCTCCTCTCCTCAGGCTTCTCATCCCATTTCTAGTTTCCTTGCTCCGTCAGTCCTTGCCTCCTCCTCCAGACTTACTGTCCAAATCCCAATCTTCCCTCCTACTCCCTAGCATCTTCCCCCTCCCCACACCCCCCTCCTTGTCTAGTCAGTTCCAGTTTCCTATTCCAGCTCCTGGTCAAATATCTTTCTCTTTCCTGCACCCTCACAGGCTCCCAGTCCTTGCCTCCCTCTCTCCAGGCTCTCCTCCAGTCTGTCTCCCTCACCACCCTCTCCCTTTCTCCCATTCTTTTCCCATAGTTAATCCTGCCTTTTCTTGTGTTCCCCAACACCTTGTCAGCTCTGTCTCTCCTCCTCTTTGCCCCCATTCTTCTCTCTGCCATTTCCTAGTCCAGCCTCCTTGTCCAGCCAGTTTGTCTCTCCCTTACCCCCAGCTCCTTGTCTGAGCTCAGTCTCCCAGCCAATTGGCTCCCAGTCTCCACCCTATTTCCCTCATCAGCACCCAGTCCTAGTCTTCTTCCCCTTCCAGCCTTGTCTCCCAACCAGCCCCAGCCTCCCTCCCCTCCTTCCTGGCTCCTAGTCGCACTTTATCTCCCCTCTTCCTCTTATCCCAATCTCACCAGACTACTTGCCTCAATTTATACCTTCCTTTCCCATTTTTATGTCATCTCCCCCTCCTCCCCCAACACCCCAGGAAAAAAATTGCCTGAGGGAGATACCCAGGATGAATAACTTCAGCCTGATAGGTTAAAGTTTGGCAAAGTTGTAAGCAACTGAAAATTATAAGGGGAAGTGTCAGGCAATAATCGGTGGTGCTACCAACCCTGTCTAATAAATAAGGATTCTCTTATTGTTTGAAAGTAAGGCAAGGGCCCCTTCAAAAATTAGAACAAATTCTGTGTTGGGTTCTTTTCTATTGTGAGAGGGGATGGCTATATACTCTAAGCTTCAGTATGAAATATTTTTATTTTTCTGGCACCACAGGGTCAAATCCTAGCAGGGTTGACTGAACTCTTCATCCATCTAAAGTATGTCTGTGCCCCCATTATGTAGTATTTGAGCACTTCACTGTCTATAATATCTTTATCCTCTGAACACCCCTGTGAGGTAGGAAGTGCTAATCTTCTCATTTTACAGACAGGTGACTTACCTAGGTCACACAGGAAGTGTGTGGCAAAGCAGGGACTTGCGCCAAGGTCTCCCAATTCGTAGGCTGGTGCACTATCATTGGACCATACTTCCTTTCTGAGTTAGACCCATTGAGTTCTATTCCATTCACAGTTGTGGAGGAGAGGATCTTTTTAAAAACCTGATCTCCTCTGCTGGTATGGAGTCCCACAGCATTTTCGGATGATAGCTTAGCCAAAATACCCCCTCCTCTGACTTTGTAGGTTGGTTTTCTCCTTTGTGCTAAAGGTATCTGCATGTCAGTGATGTATATTGTTTGTGAAATGCTTAGGAATCCATGCCATCCAAGGGCCACTGCAGATAAGGGCCTCATGCTATGAGGGGCTAAGTGCTCACCACTCCAGTTGACCGGTGTAAAAGTGAAAGTCATTTGGTACTATGTGCCCATAAAAGTGAAAAAATAAGGAAACGAAGATGCTGAGAATGTGAACGAAGAAAATTGGCTGGTTGAATATTATTTCCTGTCTTTGCTATAGATGCTTCAGTGTAAAATCATTATTGGAGTGAGTGTATTGAAGGCTGCCGCTTGTGCTGGATTTGGCACACACAGGGCCATTCAGCTGGCAAGAGATTAAAATGACACACACAAGTGGAGGCTTTTTTTACAGTGCTGCCATTGAAATGATAATGGTGGTAACCTGGACTTTGAGTCTATTTACTGTAGGTTTGGCATGCTAGACTAGAGTGCTATTGAACATCCCCTGCTAGTCTCCTGATGAAGAGGACTAATCTTGGGGCTACGCTTGGGATGTCTTGGAGTCCATAGAATAGATTGTGTTGCTTTTAAGGCAGAAGTTACAATAATTGAATTGATTGTCTTTCATTTGACTCTTGACTGAAAGGAATAAAAAGCTTCAGGATTATTGATTTAGCTTTGCAATCAAGTATTTTTCTTTTGTTTCAACTTCCCATAGGACCTAGCCTTAGATCACTTATGCAGTTGTGTAAGGGTCTAATGCAGTAGAGATAATGCAGTTCTGCTTTGCAGGAGTCTGAATCAGCAAAGAGCCCATGCATCTATCTCCTTAGGCTCTTATCAGTCAGGCATCACTGTAGCACCTAAGACACTTCCTAAAACAAATTAATTAAAGACAGGGTCCAACAAGTAGTCTTCATTTATCTGGCCTCCCTGGGAGGTTACTGGAATATTATTCTCTCTTTTATGCCACTTGAAAACAACTTTTGGATGGGTTCTAGCTAGGGAATGCAGAGGTAGAAAATATAACATCATCCTCTGGGGATGTCCCTTCTAGATCAATGACCAAGACTTTACAAAAACCAACACAGAGATCAGCTCAGAGAATCCATCTCGGGTTTTACACTGGGCCCAGTGGGACAGTGATTTTTGGGGTCAGATTTTCACAACTGATCAGCACGGACCTAATCTGCTCTGATTGAAGTCAGTGTTTTTAGTGGAAATGGCGTTATATCAACATTGGGCACTTTTGAAGATCCCATCCTTGGAGCCTGGTTAGTGTTGTGAGAACAGTCATACAATGGGACTTAAATTGTAGTGCTTTAATTTTAGTAACTCCACCTACATCTTAGTGCTTTATGTAAACCACAGGAATTTGTCACAAACAAATTAGGGTGTGGATAGCAAGTCTGCACACATCATGGATCCAGATGGTCAGAAAACCCTGTAAGGGAGCAATAAGCAGCATATGCTACTCTTTTCCATGCCCAACTGCAGCGTTTCTACCCTGGCTGAACAGGTGACTTGTTGCTAATGCACGTGTTGGAACTAAGGATCCTTTCCTCAAAATCCCTCCCCCACCCCAATCCCCTGTTGCATCAGTGCTTTTCTCCTTGTCTCAAGATTGCGCGTCCACTTACTCTACAGTAAGTCCCACAGTGCCTTTTTTTTTAACGTTTCAAATTGGATTGTATCTTTAAAGAAATGAAACTCCCCCCCCCTTCATTTTAAACCAATTTTAAAGGATATATTTTAGGGAGAAATATACTGTAAACAGAGTCATGCCTGAAATCCAATAGAACAAACATGTAATATAACTAGGCATACAGAGAAAGCATGAAATTAAACGGAGCAAGTAAGACCCATTACATAGTGGTTATCAGGTTTGGAACACAGACTTCCTCTAACCACAAGTTGAAATCTTAGCAGGCTTAGCAGAGCCGCCGCTATCCTTCTGCATCATATACACTGAGAACTGTATTAGCATGTGTGGATCTTTAGGACAAAACTTTTTAAAAACAAACAAATGAAAACGCTAGGTCTTGTCTATGCTGCACAGACATTAAACATCTCACTTTGGCTTTTTCATGTAATAATACAAGCTTGCCCCAGTGTCCTTGGCCAAAATTACTGCTTTACCTTCCAACTGGTTTGCAGCAGCTGTTGGCTGGCTCCCTGCCACTCTCCACCATAAAATTGTCTGTGTTTCAGTGTTGCATGTAGAATGTTTTAAGAGCTTTGGGATGAAAGGCCTATTAAATGTAAAGTTATTTTGTTAAATTAAATATAGTCCTTCCATTAATTTTAGCTCCATCTCCATCCCTAGAGTTAGTGGTCTATGTGTACCAGGAAAAGTTGCTTGCTTTGTTGGTGAAGAAACATTTCTACGAGAGTAGCCTGTAAATACAGTGAAGTCCATATCAGAGGTGGTGGTCCTAGAGAACAGGGCACTGGACTGGGACTCAGAAGACCTGGGTTCTATTTCCAAGCTCTGCTGCTAGGTGACCTTCAGTAAGTCATTTTCTCTTTTCTGTGCCTCAGTTTCCTCACTGATAAAATGGAGCTAAACAAAGATACTTGCCTCCTTTGTAAAGTGCGTTGAGATCTACTGATGAAAAGTGCTATATAACAGTTTGGGATTATTATTAGCACCCAAGAGATGCTTCTTCCTCTGTAGATTCTTACAAAGGCATCAAAGAGCATGATCGATCTCTCTCGCTCAAACATGATTTTTGCAATCTCATCCTTTTAACAGTTGTTACTTTTATATGGTATCTTGCATCCAGTAATCTCATAGCACTTTACAAACGTGGGTAAATACCATTATTTCTATTTTGCAGGTGGGAATACTTAGGCCTGGTCTACAGTGGGAGGGGGTGGGGGGGAGAATCTATCTAAGTTACGCAACTTCAGCTACGTGAATAACATGGCTGAAGTCGACGTAACTTAGATCAACTTACCGTAGTGTCTTCATTGAGGTGAGTCAACTGCTGCCGCTCCCCCATCGACTCCGCCTGTGCCTCTCGTGGGGGTGGAGTACAGGAGTTGACGGGAGAGCGCTCGGGGATCAATTTATCGCGTCTAGACTAGACATGATAAATTGACCCCTGCTGGATCGATCGCTGCCCGCCGATCCGATGTATAGTGTAGACATACCCTTAGTCTCTAAGAAGGTTAAGAGACTTGTTCATCAGCAGTGGCCCAGGTTTCCTGTCTCCCAGGAGCTTTAATCACAAGGCCACTTTGCTATGCCATGTAGGAGTCACCTTGCAAAAGGCAAACTGCTCTGTGGTTGCTAGGTAATAATGTGCCGTCCTCAGGCCTGAACCAAATTCACTCAGATTTGTGCTTGTTTGTGATGCTGTACGGTAGCAAGCTAAAGGTTTGCACTTAAACTGGACTGTTCAGATTAATTGTGTGAATTTAACTACATAACCCATCAAGGTGTACACTTAACAAGGGAAGCTAGATGTAGCTTTAGAAAAATGCTGCTCTTTATACTTGCTTGCTGAAAGCAGCAACATGGATGACTTTAAAAAAAAAAAAAGTGTTAATAGAGAATACCAACACCCTAGACATTAGTAAAATACTGCAATTTATGTAAAGCTTTTCATTATGGCTCTGTGGGGAGTTTCCAAACGTATTAGCATTTTTTAGACTCTCTTATCAGCACTTCAAAGATAAAGTGGTGTGGGATGAACGCTTCTCTATTAACACTCGGCGTACCGCTTATGCTGATGAACATACAGTATATGCCAAAAATAGATAGGAAAATCTAAAAGGGGAATTACGAACAGATGTTTTTAAAAATGCAGACAGTTAATTTCTCTGGGTTTTAATTATGATCTGTCACAGGGACTCTTATAGAAACGTTATCACGAACCAAAATATCAGTGGAAAATCTCTCTTACATTAAGAGAAAAAAATTCATTGTCAGGATATTTTTTGTGAGGTGCTGCTCATAGGGGCTGCATGTGTTTCATTAGTGTTTATCTCCAGTTCGCTGTCGTCATGAAAGCTCACAGCCAGCTTGGAGATCCGGCTCGGTGTAGGACTGGATTACTGACCCTAATGCATTGAAGGCTGAATTTATTAAGTAGCAGCATTGTCAACCCTAAGGATTTCACAAGGAATTTGAAACAAAAGAGCACAAACCTCCTAAGGAAGTTTTCCTTCCAAAGGCATTCTCATTTTTGAAAATAAATTAGCATCACTATAGAGAAGTATCTTGGAAAGACCAAAAATGAGATTTCAAAGCCCTTTAAGTGAAATTTCAAGTCTTCTCTTCGGGGCTGTCAGGCTACTTTCCGTCCCTTGTACCAGACTTTGCCCTTCTGCCCTCTGAAGAAGACTCTTGTATAAGCTGTAGATGAGGAGAGCTAAGTTCTGACCTAGATGCTATTGGTTGCAATCAGCCTGGCAGTTGGGAAATCAAAAGCACTGAAAAATCTTGCCAGTACATGGGGCAGAATGTGAAAGAGGAGAATATCATACTCTCTTACAGGAAGTTAGCAATGGCAGTTTCTTGATTTGTACGTTCATAAATTAAGCTGAAGTTAGTGGTAGTGAAATTGAGTAAATTACACACACTAGTGTGAGCGGTGGAATATTCAGGAGTAAATCTAACAGGGATGTGGGGAATTCTTTTCTGTCATTATCATTGTATGAGAAACTAAAACATTTCAGACTTTTAGTAAGAAGAGGCAAAATTCAGAAAAGGTCAGTGCATGTGCAGAAAACTCAAATAAGCAGTAAGAACTTGGGTTGCATGTGTAAGCCTGGGCAAAAAGCACATATGTCAAATCCTTCACACATTGCATAGGGTGAAACAGCAGAATAGAGCACACACCCAGAAGCCATTGGAGAGGGGTTAGATTGGTTTGTGTCTGGAAGATAAAGGGAAGGAATTGCTAGAGATGGGGCAAGCACAGATTCTGTTTTGCTGGACAATCTGCAATTTATTGGTGATGTGCACATGACTGCATAATTAATTCCACCCTGTGGCCAACGCAAAGTGATTCTTCACATGTTCCAACTCCTAGCACTTAAGTCTTTGGGCACTGTATACTGTTCTAGAGCAAAATGGCTTTGTCACATCTTTTCTACATTGTGTAACTTTTTTCTCTCTGTTTGCTGAAGGGGCTGGGCCTTTGCTCAATACGGAAGTCGCTGCATCCACCTCTAGGGTGAAAACATAGGTATCTGTTTAAGAGAACAGCAACACTACTCAGCAGTTAGGGGACCAATTTGATGCCTATTAAAGTAACTCAAAAGATTCCTATTGGCTTCAAGGGGTGATGCATTGAATTTATAGACAGATATGTGGGCATATTTCAGGAAAATAACCCAGTGGTAGAATTAGAAGTGAATGAAAAGATGTGGCCATAAATTTGAACAAATAAAACCAAGGTCCAGGTCATTTATAGTCTTTAAAGATCATTTAACCCTTTTTATGTGTATAGGGGTGCCTGTCACATGTGTCCTGACCAAATTCCAATTTGGGTAATAATCCAACCTAAATCTCTTGTAATTTCAGTGGGATGTGATAATCTTTTTTTACTTCATGTCCTAAAACATAACTAAAATAAGTGACCACGTTTACAGATGCAGCTACCTTGAATCCAGGCAATGCTATTCTTACATAGATAGACACCTATCTAACATTTACCTGCACATTTATATGAATGTGTGCACTCTTACAGTAATTGTGAGTACAAGAGCATTTACCCATTTGTACATAGACCATTGCCCTCTGCTTTTTATCATTTGTCTCCATCTGACCTGCAGAGCCTAATAAAGGGTTTTAAGTACTATCATGAATAGATGGGACACTCCAGAGTGGAGCCACAATGGACATAGAAGAATCCTGGGTTTGGCTCCCATGTTTCATGTAACATTCTAATTTGTGAGTTCAGCATGGGTTTCTTGAACCCTTCTGAAGAATTCTTATAGCCACATAGTAAGTAATAGCAGATTCTTATATGCCAATACTTAATCCTATGTACTCTTCCTGAGCCTGGCCATCAGGATGTAATAATACTTAGCAGACTTTTTCCCTGAAGGCTGAATATGTAAGCTGTCACTTTGGAGAATATGTACTAAGTCTAAAACAACACTCACTGTAAACATAAACAGATTTTAATGATGGCTGTTGTCTTGTGAATACAGAAATAATGCCATCAAAGCATAATTTTTTGATTAGTCCAAACCAGGGGCATTACTAGCAGCACTGCCAATACTCTTAGGCTCTGTGCAGTAGGAAAATAATAAAACTTTCCACAGCTCTTTTTGTCTGCAAAGCACAGTTTAAACTACCTAAAGTTGATATCCTTGCAGAACACATGCTCAGAGAACTAGACCAAACTTCTCCTGACCGTCAGTTTGTGTCTCAATTTCTTGTGATAAAGCAACCCAGGCAATGCCCCTTGTTGGATTTGTGTTTGATGGCAAAGGAATAATGACTGGATAAAAGAACATTTTCTTTGTTAACCACCTATCTAATTTATTTAACCGTGTGTGTGTGTGTGTGTGTATGTTTATAATATATACACACGTTACAGCAAACTTTAATAATGGTACAGTAATAGTGACATTACAGTTTTACTCTTCAAAGCTGTATTCTTTTGGACCAAATACTGCAGTATTTTTCTTAAAGGTGCTTGCCAAAATGCCATGGCATCCTTATTTCATGCAGTCACTGACAGTCCAACATGAGTCACTGCAGATATCCTTTTTCTGCTATATCCTTTGGGTCATGCTTGTTAGTAGCTGTGTCTTATAAGGTTTATCTACCATGCAGCTGGGAGCATACTTCCCAGTTTGGGTAGACAGACATGCGCTAGCTCTTTTAGAGCTAGAGTGCTAAAAATAGCAATGTAACCCGGGGGTAGCACAGGTGGTGGCTCAGGCTACCAGGCCTGAGTAGGTACTCGGGTGGCTAGCCCCAGCTGCTGCCATGCTATGCCTGGCTATGCTGCTATTTTTAGCATGCTAGCTTGAGTAAAGCTAGTGCATGTCTGTCTACCCAAGCTGGGAAGCTCGCTCCCCGCTGTAGTATAGACATACACTTAAAGGCTCGTGTGAAAGTTTTAAGTTTGGGTTACATGTTTTATTCTTCTGAGCGGTGAGTCGTGGTTCAGTGATTAAATGGTGACCTAACCAAGTTCAGAGTCCATAGGCATCATGTGACACCACGTCATGTTGTGGTTCAGGCAGGAGCAAAGAGCATACACGTGTGATTTTTGTTTCCCCCCAGCCACCCAGAAGTCCTACAGCATTGTCCATATTACTTCCAAGTAGAGCGGGGCGTTCTGTGTTCTCTTCCAGTGCCTGGCAGCACAAGCATACATTAGAGGTAGAAACTGGGGTACCTACAGCACAGTATGAAGTTTGAAAGGACTGTGTAACTTATGTGACGGAGGAGAGCTGAAAATGGAGAGACATTTTCTTCTCTAGTTTCCAAAATAAGGGGGAGTGTTAGGGAAAAATAGCACCTCCTTCAACTATTAGAAATAAGGCCTGGTCAACACTTAAAAATGGTGCCAGCATAGCTGCACTGGTTAGGAGTGTGAGGGGGGAAAAAATCACATCTCTAACCAATCTAGCTGTGCTGGCAAAAGCCCAAGTGTAGGTGCAGTTTGCCAGTGTAGCTTATTTCGCTCAGGGACCTGGTATAAGCTATAGTGGAAAAGTACTCTTTGGTGGGGTGAGGGTGTGTTCTCTCTCTTTAGAAGAGAGGAGGCCAACGAGCTTCTAAGGTCTCAGCAAGCACTAACCAGACACACTTGTAAGGCTTGCTCTGCCTGGATGGAGGAAGCTTGAAAAGGGAAAGCCTGCCAAAGGAAGGTGAGGAAACTAGGAGGAAGACTACTGTGTCTCAGGGACTGCTGGCTACAGGGACAGATCAGCGAAAAGGAAGACAGTTGCAGACCCTGCCATCTGTGAGACTGTGTATGGACCAGGTATAAAGACCAAAAGGAGGGGCTGGAGGCAGACCCTAACCCTGATCAAGGGCACTAGAACCTGCAGATAAGCTGAACCCAAAGGGGTGATTAAGAGACTTGACCACCTTTTGCCTTTTTTTTTACTCTGATTCTCCCTCTCCCAAGGTAGGAAGAAGGAAAAGAACCTGTTTGTTTTTGGAAAATCCCTTGTGAGTCACAAACAGCGGAAGGACTCTGCAAGCATCCCAAATCGTGGTCTGGTGGGCACTTGGCAGTGGGGGGTGGGGAGTCACCCAGCACTGGCTGGCATACGCTTCTCCACTAGGAGGGTTTGCCAGTATAGCTGTGCTGTCAAACCCTTCCTACTGTAGACAAGACCTTAGACTCTTCATCTAAAAGCAATGAGGGGAATGCTGTGGTTAACCCTGGAAGAATGAAAAGAGGCAACAGAGATGGCATCCTGCTAGGTAGCATCCTATCTGTGAATTGGGAATAGACAATTATGGCAAATGGACATGAGATAAAACCCTAGGCAGATTGGACCTACCTCAGACAAACACCTGAAGTTTTGTATGACTTGTCATGCCAATGAAATATTAAGAGAATAGGAACTAACCACTGGTGGGGATGCCAGCCATGGTACTTTTATCACTGATGCTCCAGGCTCCCACTCTTTTTACCCTATCCATCGACCTCTATATCAGTTTAGTGCCTGCTTCCCTTTTAATTAGCTTTGCTTTAACTCATAATGGAGCTCAGTTTCTCCAAGCCCAAGTCTTGTAAATGATGAGGTTTGGAGCAACCTTAGCTACACTGTTTAGAGCACTCATGACTCAGAGGTGGTGGAGACTGACTATACAGAGGACATCCTAGCTAAATGGTACAATTGTTTGAAAAAAGATTGGTAACCACTAGTCTAATCCTTCAGCTCTGCAAAATGTTCCTGTGCCTTGAGTTTCCTGTCTCTTGTTGTTCATTATCCCCAACCTCCTTTCTGTGCTGTCTTTCTCCCAGGCTTTTTAGACAATTGTATTAATATTTTGTTCAACCGTCAACTAGTATAAGATTGCAAATGTTAAAATACATCTCCCGATGTAGTTGCCTCCTAATTTTCATACTTAAAATGCTGGGCTTCATTATGAACACACACACAAGACGTTTTTGCAGATCATCTGGCTCAGGCCATGGTGTGAACGGTAAGTGCAACTGACGTCAACAATCTTGACTGGCAAGATAAGGGAACTGTAGCCTCTCTTTTCTTCTGCACTTAGCGAGCTGAGCTATTCATAGAAACTGCAACTTCTTTTGGGTATTCTTTACTGCTATTATTCTCCACAAATGAAACCTGGCTTCTTCATCCTAAACAATGCTCAGGATTTAAAATGTTCCCTCCAGAAGAAGAAAGTCTGTTTTCCTGTAGGATGGATATTTTGCTCTCCAGTCTGTTACTTATGGCCTTTTCTTTCAACAGGAATAATTGTGTTATTAATAGTCTTTTCATGAACAGAAGAAAGGCCTCTTTGGAAGGGGAATACTCTAGCTTCACAAAAGGTTTCCGATAGCCTTAAGGTGGATTTATCTGGTGGCTAACCTTCATATTAAGCAGACAGAGGCAGTTTAGGGCATATGGGGATGTGAAGCAAATTACAAAATAAATTAAAAGCATTATGGCTCAGCAGTATAAATTAATGCAGCTGCTGTAAGCTTCCTCATGAGAGAGTTGTCAATATCTGCTAAGCTGCTATAGGAGAAAAATAAATTAAGGTGTACTTTATCACTCTTGCTTCCCCCCCACCTCCACAATTTCAAGGGGTCCCACATCTTAACTCCTTCAGTGCTAGTCCATTGTGTGTACTCAGGACCACAGAGGGAGTAGAAGCAAACAGCCAATCAGCAGAGGAGAAAGAATGTCCAGAGTCAAAACTAAAAATCAGACACCAATGACATCATTTAATGTCCAAAGTTTTCCACTGCACCTAGTTGTCTCTGCTCTTGATGGTTCATTTTTGGGAGGGCTTTTCTTGTCAGTTGCTCTCTTTCCCCAAACTTATATAGCTTAGTGGAAGGGTGGGGGCACATGGGCTCTGGAGTCCAAAGAGCAGGACGAGCCAGTGAAGATGGTCAGAATGATGGGCCAGTAAGATAATTTTAGCAGCAGAATGGACCTTCTGGAGATAACATGGATGTTGTGATGGTTGTTAGTGGGCTTATTCCTTCACCCTCTCACTTCCCTGGTCCTTCTCGCATGAACAGAGAGCAACAATACCCGAAGTCCGAAGATGCAAACAATTCAATGTTTATTGGGGTGAACTTCCAGCAAGCATGATTCCAGTTTCCTTCCTCAGTGTCCCCCTTCCCAGCTCTGACACCAGCCTTGCCCGTGTCCCTGTTCCCATTTCCCCCTCCCCCCTTAGCAAAACATGATTCCAATTCCCCCACCCCCATTCCCTGTTCCCATTCCCCCCTTGGTTCCTGATTGACTGCAGACTATATAGTAAAACTTGAGTTCTGCTTAGCTATACCTTAACCAATCATTTTACTGAAATTTAACTAACCAATCGTAACATATTGTAACATGATTATTTAACTAATTATATCCCACCACCTTAATTGGTTTACACCCAACAAAATTAATTATACAGCAGACAGAAACAATCACAGAACCAGACAGAGAATATATAGACAAACAATAAGGAAGTGGAGACTACAGTGATAGAACAATACAGAAATGAGGATTTCACATCCCAGCTATTGATAAGTGAGTTCTTGCCAGACAGGATGCTATCAAACTAAGTTTCCTTTTACATCTTCTAGGCTCTTCCCTTTCTCTGGAGGTGATAGGAATATCAGGACAGGATTGTATTCCTAACAGCCCAATAGCACCTTATTTCAATGTGACTAGTTTGGAATGTGAGGATGTGACCATTCACTTCCCAGCTTATGGCTGCCTCTGCTGCTTAGCCAAAGAACAGGGCCTCAGACTGTCACAGTAAGAGAAGGCCCTTACACCGGCAGACAGTGATTTTGATTCTTTCTTTTATACCTCTATAACTAGCTTAGTGATAAGAATACACCTAAATTCTTAAAGTATAGGCCTTTGCAGACAGGCCTGAATACCTATATCCTAGCAATGGTCAGAGCTGTTGATGCAGATTCAAGATGGGACTGAATGACTGGGAGGATGCTGTTGTCACTGGTGATGGAGAGTGTGGGGATAGGGGAGTGGTTGGAGGAATAAAAGGAGCTCAGTTTGGGCCATATTAAGCCTAAATTGACTTCACAATATCCATGAGGGGATGTCATGGAGGCAAAGCTCTAAGACTCTGGGACAATGACATAATAGATTCTTTTGAACTCCATAGTGGCTGGTTCTGGAATTTTGAAGGAGGCTTCTCCTCCTCTTCATTTTAAGGAGAGAGAGCCAGTCATGTCCTTTGCTAGTCTTCTATTATGTTTAAAAATTTAAGCTTAATCCTTACATCATAAGGTATAGCCTGACTTTACCAAAAATAACTTACCACAAAGACACATCCCAGAACAACCAAGGAAACTCATGAGCCTCTAACTTTGACCTTTGTCCTCATTTTCCTCTTTCTGCTTTCATAATGTTTTCTTCTTCACTTATCTTGTCTCTGTTTGCACTTTAGGATGGGACTATGTCTTTTCTCAAACTTTGGACACCCCATAAATATTTATATGAGGGAGGAAGATAGGGTTAAATGGGCAGAGGTATGTGTGTGTGCGTTGAGAAAGATGGCACAGAATGAAGGGTCGAATGAAAGTTTTGGAACTTCCTTGAGGAGTGAAAGCGTTGAACTTGAGTTCCCCTTCCATCGCTGATGGAAATGCAGAGGAGCAGAGTTCTCATAAATGTCTTGTGAGAGTGGGACAGAAAAAACAGAGGGCTGTGTCCTGTGACAGGGCGTGGTTAAAGGAGAGGATGTTGTGAAAAGCCTGGTACCAAATGAGCAAAGAAAAAAAAAATTAAAGGGCACGGGGAAGAAGGTTAACAATAAAGCGAAAGGTGTAGGTTTGCTGTCAGGAGTTAATTTCTTCCCTGTCTTTTGTTGTCTGAACATTTGTGATGGTTAGACAAAATGGTACTGCAAACAGTCAGTTAAGTTGGGCATAACAGCTAAGAATGATGGATGTAGAAAAAAAATTGTATTACAGTAAGTGAACACACTGTAAAGGAAACTGTGATCAGTAAACAGCAAACGCAAATCAAGTAGGTGGAGCAGAGCAACTGATTCTGACCAGCTTTGCTCTCTTTCCTATTTCCCTTATTGAAGGTTCTTTCACATTATACTGACTGTTAGTATTATGGTCTCCATTTTCATATGGATTACAGTGTCTCTTTCTGAAACCATCTGGCTTCAGACATCAAAGAACAGCTGTAGATAGCTTTGGCTTTTAAACGTAGCTAAAGTTCACCTCTCTGTGTAAAATAAAATAGAGCCACACACACATTGATACTGACATGGTGACACTGAGCCTTGGGGAATTCTATTTCTAATCTTCAGCTTCCTCACCTTCAGTCTTTCTTCTTTCAAGAATTCTGGACCAAATCATGCTCACCTTACTCATGTGAACAGTTCTGGCAACTTCAGTTGGATTGTTTGCTTGGGTCTTTACTGGATGACAAGCCATATAAGCTCCAAATATAGGTTTTGTTAAATAAATAAAGCTTAAAGGAAAGGAGGATTATAAAAAAACCTAGGGCAAATGGAAATGTTTTAATGATTTTGTAATTTTAATGAATGTTTTTTCAAGTTAAATATACCCAGTGGTACTGGAAACTCAACAGCATCTGGGTTAGTGCATGAGAGCCAGAAGGTGTAATTGTCTATGAATGGAGTGGCTGGATTCTGTCTCACATTGATGTAAATCTGGCGTAACAGTGTTATTCCAGATGTACACCACTGTTAGAGCAGCATCTGGCCCAGAAAGTGAAACTGACCACTATTATTTCGCAGTCCAAGCTGAGTGAAGAGGGGAAATTGAAGAATAAACATAATGCATGAAAAGTAACTTAGGCTTCTAAAATTCTGCAGGCTTAGTAGTAGCATTAAACTACAGCCAGTGATAGGGTCACTGTGGAGCTACAGAATTCTGGGGAGAACACCAGGTGGCCTTTGGTCTCAAGAAGGCCAGGTGGCCTTTGGTCTCAAATGCTTCCAGGAACCCCGGGGGAACACAGTTGTTGCTCCAGTCTTGATGAATTATGGCAGTCCCTATGTATGGGTCCAGCTCAGATGGAAAGACAGCAGGTTTGTGACCCTTTCTCCTCTCCTTACTGCCCATTGGGCAGACTAGCAAGGGAAGCATCACTAACCCGGAGCAGCCCTTGTGCTCAGGGAAGGAGGATTGCCATGTGACAGTGTTTAAGTCATGTATGAGTCTTTTTGTGAGCCTGCATAATGCTGGATATAATCATACTTCTTAAGTGTCCCTTTCAGCTATGACATCTACAGGTAAGACGTTCTCTCCAGCCCATACCTGAAATGAAGCAAACAAAACTCTGCTTGTGTTACTCTTCTAGTAGTAGGTTGTGCTGTCAAAACTGAGCAAAGGAGGAGTGAGCAATGAGAGGAGAAACTAATCCCATGTTTATACAAAATCATCTTCCTTAGATCTCTTTAGGAGGAAGAAAGAAGAATGGAGGCAGGGGAAGAGTATACAGCAAAACTGTGTTTCAATTACTTTTTAGAAAATAACTGTAAACGTTTTGCTTCAAAAGTTGCTAAGCTTCATTGATTTAACACTGCACTTCACATGGGAATTTTCCTCCTGAGTGGTTAGGTTACATTACACATGACCTCTTTTCTGCTCCTTTTTGAAAAAGCCTTTTTTTGATAACGGTTTGAAAAACAAAATTAATTTGCTGGTATAAACTGTCTGTACTAACCTGTAGTTAGTGGCCATTGGAGTAATTGCTTGTAGGGGGTGATTATGTTAACATTCAGCAAAAATCTATAAACACAGTGTATCCAAATGCGTGTCCCTACTCTGAATGGATTTATTTTTAAGATAAAGTGCACTTGTATATAGTCTAATGTTTAACAAAATCATGCAGTCTATAAAATACGCCAGGAAAGGTAAATGAAATTGGTATGAGGCTGGATGGGTTTCAGTATTTTGTGCTTCCTCAGTAGTGATTCTGGAGAGTTAATCCAACCCTGCCTTCCTTTATAAAATATGGGCTTCCAGTGAGCCAGAGAGCAAGAAACAAAAAGAACTCAAGGCTGGAAGAATTATTACAGGGAGTAGAGGACTAAAGGGAAAGGTTAACATTACAGCCCAGCTAATGTTTATATTTATACTGCGAATAGCTAATGAAAGGACAAGGACAGAAATTTGTCCAAAGTATGTTCTAAGATATAGAATAATGATACCCCGCACTAGTTCTAGAGTAATCTACAGACAGCGGCCTGAAAATGTTTTACAAATATCAGCTAAACGTCATAACACTCCCATGAGGCAGGTAGGAATTATTTAAGCATTTTTCAGAAAGGTAATCTGAAACAGAGAGGTTAAGTGATTTGCCCCTGGTAAGTGAGTTAGTGGCAAAGCTGAGAAGAGAACCCCGGAGTTCTATCAAGCAAATTTTATCAAGGAAAACTTACAAAGCAGCAAAGTGTGTTCTAGTCAATTAGTCTTTTAGCAAAAGAGGTTGAATGAATCTTTCATTTTAACTGTGGAATATTTTTCAATGCTTTCTTTTAAAATTATTCCAACAGTCCTGTGGGGGTATATTCCCCCTTTGATGCCAAGTAGAGCAACAGTTCACTGGTTTTCAGAGCAGCAGTGCTATTAGCTCTGTCCTGGCATCTCCTTAAGTCAAGGGCCTTGTTACCTTATGTCTCTAGACCTCCATATACACAGTAGGCACTATGTAAATAATGCATAAAAAATCTTAGTTTATTTCTGCTCTCCATATTCAGTTTAGCTTTGCTCATATTTAAACGCTTCCAGCGAGTGAATCTGGGGAGTCTGACCAGAGTTCAGCATCCACCAGGAATGATCCTGATTTCACTTATGCCCCAACTCAGCAAGCTACTTAAGCACATGCTTAATTTTAAGCACATGAATAGCTGCATTGACTTCAGTGTTACTAACTATGCATAAGTAGTTTTCTGATCTGATCCATTAACTGGTCTAACAGCATTGGACTCCATTGTTTTTTCAGTGATATGCTGCTAATCAAAAGGCAGAAATATACTGGGAAAGTTTCAAATTACCTGCTAGTCCTAGAGGAAAGTTGTGGGTTTTTTTGTTTTTAGTTTATCAGCTCTTTTTTTTTAAAGCAGAATATACAGTACCGGATAATTGATCAACTCTGAGGCTACAAAGGCCAGTCATTGCCTCTTGTGCCCTCTGGTTTGAATAGTAACAGCACATTTTCATGCTGAGTTTAGATGAATTGGCTCCTGCTTGTGTATGCTGGGTAATGTCCTTTCAAATTCTTGGCATTGGCAATGAATACGAATTTGAACATGACTTGCAGATGTTAAGCTTATTGTAGGAAAAACCCTCACAACAACTTTAAGCTTCTAATATGTGTCCAAAAGCCAAGGAGGGTATTGGAATTACTGCATTAATTCAGTTGGTATAGGTTTTTTGCCTGCTCTGTGATGGTCTCTGTGGGCACTTAAACATGCTATTGGTGACAGCTTATATAGCTACAGAGCCCCCAAAACTTCTTTGCTGTCTGAACATGATGCCTTAAGAGAAATCTATTGCAATTGTGCTGTTGTTGGAACAGATTATGGTCTCCGCTTTATTGGTATAAACCTAGAGTGATTCCTTTGATTTTAGTGATGTAATTGAGATCAGAATCTGGTCAGTTCCTTTTTTTAAAATGAAAAAAGGAGCTGTATTAGGAACACCCCAGTTAACTGCAGGGAGATCCCACAGCAAGACGAGGTGATATTTATGGTATATAAAATGGCATCCTTGTTAGCCACACCGTGATTTATTACTCAGGTTGACCCATTGCAATCTCAAAACTGGCAATTTCTTATTTTGATGAGGATTTTTTCTGAATAATAATAATGATAAACATCAACTAACAAACAACAAATCTCCTTTTTCATGAATTATTGGGCTTTGAAGACCCTTTTTGTTTTTAACTCAGAATAATGCTATGGAAAAATCTGGATTTAGCGTAGTCAGTTAAGAGGGATTCTGTATTTTGTGCAAGAAGGATGCTTATTTCAGCTATAGTGTTAATTCTCCCTTCAAAAGGAAATGGGAGATAGAGTCAAAGTGCCAAGGAAGGACTATAATTTTGTCCTATACTGTAGTTCTGTTCATTAATATTCTTCTCTGGTGATGTGTAGTGATCGAGAGGATGCTGTTAGTGGGGTTGCACAGGTGTGAATGACAGGAATTCAGTTAACAGCCCTGTTGATGTTCTGTGAACCAGATTAAATTCCAGCTCACTCTCTTGTTTAGGTGTGTTGGATTTGAAGACTAAACAATTTAAAAAAATCGTAAAATCTAATTTTTGTTACTACATTCTGCGGGTATGACTCTGAATACACATAGGGAGCAGATCTGTGGGTAAGTGAAATCAGGTAGATAGTTTTCTGAGTAAAACTATAAGTCCCTCAGGGGAGACCCGTCATTCAAATAACAATGTGTTATTGTGCTAGATCCAAAATATACTGAGCAAAATAACAAAAAATGACACATTTGCAAGGAAAATATTAGGTAAATGAATATATCACAGGTCTGCTGTTTTTACCCTAGCCCCTATGTAATTCGCTCCATATCAGAGTGGGGAAATAGTTCCCTCTCACAAATCTAGCATGGCTCCAGCAAGTGTTGGTGCCTAGTCTTGCTACTTGTTCCAATATGTACAGGAAGGATGGTTTCATGATTAAGGTGCTTGATGGGTTCTCAGGAGATCTGGGTTCAGTGCTCGGCTCTGGTGCAGACTTTCTGTGTGAACCTACCCAAGTCCATTTAATCTTTCTTTCCCTGAGTTCCCCATTTGTTCTGAGGGTATGTTCACTAATGTTGTGAGGTGCTCAGATACTGTGGTGATGAGTCTGTATGAATAGATAGGGATATGACTGTCCTCTTCTTGCATGAGATGGCTATTTCTTGTAAGGTTTTGTAAGCATGGAGGAAAAATTGTTCTGCCTTTCATAATCTTCTTGGTAGAGCTCTTTTCTAAATGACATTTGACATCAAACAATTTAATTCATTTTCCCGATTTAGCAAAACCAAAGTCTCAGCATCTTTTTAGTAGAGGTGAACAAATGAAATAGCAATCATACTGTTATACAAAACAAAGCACATTGAACTCTACAAAGTCCTAGTGCATTTTTGGGTAGACTTAAAAAAATATTCATAGTAAAGCAAAGATAGAAAATACCGAGCAGCCCTCTAAAGTCCACTCTTTCTGTTCAGGTCTATAATATTATCTAAAAATATTCTGGGGATGGTGCGAGCTTCCCCAAATAATGGCATGACTATGAAGGCCACTCTTATATATGTGGGTAGAGCAACATAAAATCAAGAGCTGTCATTGTCATGTTTGCTTTTTGACAGATGGGGAAATCTTTGTAGTGTTTGAAGAAATATGGGATGGTAATCTAAACATTTCTCCAAGAGATCTGACTTGTTGCAAATAATTTTAGAATAAAGTCACACTCTGCCTTCCTTATTGACTTCC
This sequence comes from Terrapene triunguis, assembly GCF_002925995.2. Taxonomy (NCBI): domain Eukaryota; kingdom Metazoa; phylum Chordata; order Testudines; family Emydidae; genus Terrapene; species Terrapene triunguis. The sequence goes on from NW_020664417.1 coordinate 81,114,876, forward strand.
TAATGCAGTCCTAGCAGTCATTGACTATCCCTTTCTCCCAGGACCCTCCAAGTCCTTGATGTTTCTCAGTTTGTGCTATGAATTAGGTATTCTGCTTGGTTTCTCAAGGCACTTCAGTCTATGGATGAAACATAAAACTTAGGTCTTGAACACTTGGAGTAATTAAAGATCCTGTGGTGTTTGTGTGCAGCTGTATTAACTAAGATGTTTTGGCCAAATTCCAGCTTGGGTAATTACATTCTGCCTACCTGAATTCCCTTTGCAGTTTCAGTTGGATATGGAATTTTTATTCACATCCTGTTTTTCATGGAAGTATAGGACTGTAAGGGACCTCAAGAGGTCATCTAGTCCAGTGGTTCTCAAACTAGGGCCGCCACTTGTTCAGGGAAAGCCCCTGTCGGGCCGGTCCGGTTTGTTTACCTGCCGCGTCCGCAGGTTCGGCCAGTCGCGGCTCCCACTGGCCACGGTTCTCCGCTCCAGGCCAATGGGAGCCGCAGGAAGCGGCGCGGGCTGAGGGACTGGCTGGCCAGCCTTCCTGCAGTCCCCATTGACCTGGAGCGGCGAACCGTGGCCAGTGGGAGCCGCGATCGGCCAAACCTGCAGCCGCGGCAGGTAAACAAACCGGCCTGGCCCCCAGGGGCTTTCCCTGAACAAGTGGCGGCCCTAGTTTGAGAACCACTGATCTAGTCCAATCCCCTGCAGTCAAGGTAGGACAACGTAATAACTAGACCATTCCTGACACGTGTTTGTCTAGCCTGTTTTTAAAAACCTCCAATGATGGAGATTCCACAAGCTTCCTTGGCAATTTGTTCCAGTGCTTAACTACCTGACAGTTAGGAAGTTTTTCCTAATGTCCAACCTAAACCTCCCTTGCTCCAATTTAAGCCCATTGCTTCTTGTCCTATTCTCAGAGATTAATGAGAACAATTTTTCTCCCTCCTCCTTGTGACCAGGGCCGTCTCCAGGCACCAGCGCAGCAAGCAGGTTCCTGGGGCGGACAACGGAAAGGGGCGGCACGTCTGGCTCTTCGGCAGCAGGTCCCTCAGTCCCTCTCGGTAGAGCTGCCACCGAAGTGCCGCCGATAGCGATCGTGGCTTTTTTTTTTTCCCGTTGCTTGGGGCAGCAAAAACGCTGGAGCCGGCCCTGCTTGTGATAACCTTTTATGTACCTGAAAACTGTTCTGTCCCTCCTCTTCTCTTCTCCATACTGAAGAAACCCAATTTTTCCAATCTTTCCTCATATGTCATGTTTTCTAGAACTTTAATCATCTTTGTTGCTCTCCTCTGGAATTTGTCCACGATTCCTGAAATGTGGTGCCCAGAACTGGACACAATACTCCAGCTGATGCCTAATCAGTGCGAAGTACAGTGGAAGAATTACTTCTCATTTCTTGCTTGCTACACTCCATCTAATTCATCTGTGATGGGGTGTCACCCCTCTGCCCTCAAGGACTGGAAGAGGTTAGGGTAGGCTTATTAACTCCACAGGCTGCACCTGGAGGAAGAGCCAGGGAGCAGGGATTGATTGCAAAGAGGCTCAGCTGGGAAGGAAGAGGCGGGGACTATCAAGTCAGGAATCTGGAAACAGACTGGGGCAGTAGCCCCTCCCTGGGAGGAGGGTTTGGAGCTGGTACACCCAGAGAAAGGGGAGGAACCAGAAATTGTAGGAAGCAGTCCAGGGAAGGAGCAGTGAGGAGAGTAAAGCCCAGAACTACTGGGCTGAGGGTCTCTGGACTGGAACCCAGAGTAGAGGGTGGGCCTGGTTCTTCTACCAGCCACTGAAGGAGTGGCACCAGAGGCAGAGAATTGGAAAACTGCCCAGGACTGCTGAAGGAAAGACTTTGATCTACCCCGGAAGGAAGAAACGCTGAGTGATCTGGACGGAGGGCTGAGTCATGAAGAGGAGACTCTGCTTCCTGGAGTGAGAGAGGGGCTGCAGACCAGAGAGGGAGATGGAGTGAGGGTATGCAACTGCGGGAAGGGGCATTGACCTCCTGAGCTAATCCCCAGAATGGCCAGGAGGAGGCGCCAGACTAGCAGTGAGTGGAGCACCCCTCATAACAACCCAAAATGCTGTTTTCTTTTTTTTTTCCCTTTTTTTTTCCCCCCAAGAGTGTTACACTGTTGACTCATATTTAGCTTGTGATCCACTATGATGCCCAGATCCCTTTCTGCAGTACTCCTTCCTAGGCAGTAATTTCCCATTCTGTGTGTATGCAATTGATTGTTTGTTCCTGAGTGGAGTACTTTGCATTTGTCCTTATTGAATTTCACCCTATATACTTCAGACCATTTCTCTAGTTTATCCCGATCATTTTGAATTTTAATCCTATCCTCCAAAGCACTTGCTTCCCCTCCCAGCTTGGTATTGTCCGCAAACTTTATAAGTGTGCTCTCTATGCCATTATCTATATCATTTACAAAGATATTGAACAGAGCTGGACCCAGGACTGATCCTTGCAGGACCCCACATGATATGCTCTTCCAGCTTGACTGTGAACTACTGAACTTTCAACCAGTTATGCTCCCACCTTATAGTATCTCCATCTAGGTTCTATTTCCTTAGTTTGCATATGAAAAGGTCATTCAAGACCTTCTCATAAGCAGGTATCAAAAGCCATTCAAGTATCAAAAGCCTTATTAAAGTCAAGATATACCACATCAACCACTTCCTCCCTATCCACAAGGCTTGTTACCCTGTCAAAGGAAAGCTTTTAGGATGGTTTGACATGATTTGTTCTTGACAAATCCATGTTGACTGTTACTGATCACCTTGTTATCTTCTAGGGGTTTGCAAATTGATTGCTTGATTATTTGCTCCATTATCTTTCAGTGTAAGCTGACTTGTGTGTAATTCCCCAGGTTATCTTTATTCCCCTTTTTATAGATTGGCACTATATTTGCCCTCTGGAATCTCTCCTGTCTTCCATGAGTTTTTGAAGATAATCGCTAATGGCTCATATATCTCCTCAGTCAGCTCTGAGAGTATTTTAGGATATATTTCATCAGTCCCTGGTCACTTGAAGAAATCTAACTTATCTAATTCATTTTTAACTTGTTCTTCCTCTATCTTAACCTCAGATCCTACCTCATTTTCACTGACGTTCACATTAGACATCCAATTGCTACTATTTTTTTGATGAAAACTGAAACAAAAAAGTCATTTAGCACTTCTGCCACTTTTACACATTCTGTTATTGTTCCCCCATCCCCCCCACATTGAGTAACAGGCCTACCCCATCCTTGGTCTTCTTCTTGCTTCTAAAGTATTTGCAGAATGTTTTCTTGTTACCCTTCATATGTTTAGCTAATTTAATTGTGTTTTGTGCTGTGGCCTGTCTAATTTTGTCCCTACATGCTTGTGTTGTTTGTTTATAGTCATTCTTTGTAATTTGACATAGTTTTCATTTTTTTAGGACTCTTTTTTGAGTTTTAGATCACTGAAGATCTCCTGGTTAAGCCAGAGTGATGCCTTGCCATATTTCCTATCCTTCCTACGCAGTGGGATAATTAGCTCTTGTGTCCTTAATAATGTCTCTTTGGAAAATTGCCAACTTGGAAAAGAGGAGACTAAGGGGGGATATGATAGAGGTATATAAAATCATGAGTGACGTGGAGAAAGTGGATAAGGAAAAGTTATTTACTTATTCCCATAATAAAAGAACTAGGGGTCATCAAATGAAATTAATAGGCAGCAGGTTTAAAACAAATAAAAGGAAGTTCTTCTTCATGCAGCGCACAGTCAACTTGTGGAACTTCTTACCTGAGGAGGTTGTGAAGGCTAGGACTATAACAGAGTTTAAAAGAGAACTGGATAAATTCATGGTGGTTAAGTCCATTAATGGCTATTAGCCAGGACGGGTAAGGAATGGTGTCCCTAGCCTCTGTCTGTCAGAGGGTGGAGATGGATGGCAGGAGAGAGATCACTTGATCATTGCCTATTAAGTTCACTCCCTCTGGGGCACCTGGCATTGGCCACTGTCGGTAGATAGGATACTGGGCTAGATGGACCTTTGGTCTGACCCGGTACGGCCTTTCTTTTGTTCTTATGTTATGTTCTTAACTCTCTCTTGAACTGTTTTTTGAATTATGGTGTAGTATAAGTTGCTCAGATACCACTTACATGGGCACAAGAGCCTAGATAGATGAAGTCCTTGGCCTACACAAGTCACCAGTGATTTTAGGTGTCTCCGTTTTTGGATGCCCAACTTGTGACATCTTAAAAGCAACTGATTTTAAGGGAAGATGCTGAGCAGTTTCTGAAAATCAGGCCCTATTAAGGTGTTGCAAATAAAGCACTCAGTAACAGAGGTATTCAAAATCCCTAGAAATGTTGACAGTTTAGGCCTTTGTTGATAGTAAACAGCTTCTGTGTTCCCCAAGTGAGGTGTTCACTCTCTATCTCTTACCTGCCTTACAGGAATATTTTGGAGTTTAATTAGTAAAAATTTGGAAAGCACCCTAAGATTCTTGGATTGAAGACTAAAAAGAAGATCAAATTATTTGTTGTTTGTATGTATTATGTTCTTATTAGGGCTATCGATTAATTGCAGTTAACTCCCATGATTAACTCAAAATTAATCATGATTAAAAATATTAATCGTGATTGATCGCACTGTTAAACAATAGAATACCAATTGAACTTTATTAAATATTTTGGATGTTTTTCTACATTTTCAGATATATTGATTTCTATTACAACACAGAATACAAAGTGTACAGTGCTCACTTTATATTATTATTTTTATTACAAATATTTGCACTGTGAAAATGATAAACAAAAGAAATAGTATTTTTTAATTCCTCATACAAGTACTGTAGTGCAATCTCTTTATTGTGAAAGTGTAACATACAAATGTAGATTTTTTTGTTGTTACGTAACTGCACTCAAAAACAAAACAATGTAGAACTTTAGAGACTACAAGTCTACTCAGTCCTACTTCTTGTTCAGCCAATCACTAATACAAATAAGTTTGTTTACATTTACGGGAGACACTGCTGCCTGCTTCTTATTTACAATGTCATCTGAAAGGGAGAACAGGCATGACACTTTTGTAGCCAGTGTTGCAAGGAATTTATGTGCCAGATATGCTAAACATTCGTATGCCCCTTCATGCATCAGCCACCATTCCAGAGGACATGTTTCCATGCTGATGATGGTCGTTAAACAAAATGCATTAATTAAATTTGTGACTGAACTCCTTGAGGGAGAATTGTATGTCTCCTGTTCTGTTTTCCATGCATTCTGCCATATATTTCATGTTATAGCAGTCTCAGATGATCACCCAGCACATGTTCGTTTTAAGAACACTTTCACAGCAGATTTGACAAAAAACAAAGAAGGTACCAATGTGAGATTTCTAAAAATAGCTACAGCACTCGACCCAAAGTTTAAGAATCTGAAGTACTGTCCAAAATCTGAGAGGGATGAGGTGTGGAGATTGCTTTCAGAAGTCTTAAAACAGCAACACTCAGATGCAGAAACTACAGAACCCGAACCACCAACAAACAAAGTCAACCTTCTGCTGGTGGCATCTGACTCAGATGATGAAAATGAACATGCGTCAGTTCGCTCTGCTTTGGATTGTTATCGAGCAGAACCCATCATCAGCATGGACACATGTCCTCTGGAATGGTGGTTGAAGCATGAAGGGACATATGAATCTTTAGGGGCATCTGGCACGTAAGTATCTTACAACACCAGCTACAACAGTGCCATACGCATGCTCATTTTCACTTTCAGCTGACGTAAACAAGAAGCGGGCAGCATTATCTCCTGCATATTGTAACCAAACTTGTTTGTCTGAGCGATAGGCTGAAGTAGGACTGAGTGGACTTGTAGGCTCTAAAGTTTCACGTTGTTTTATTTATGAATGCAGTTATTTTTTTGTACATAGTTATACATTTGTAAGTTCAACTTTCATGATAAAGAGATTGCACTCGTATTAGGTGAATTGAAAAATAGTATTTCTTTTTTTTACAATGCAAATATTTATAATCAAAAATAAATATAAAGTGAGCACAGTACACTTTGTATTCTGTGTTGTAATTGAAATCAATATATTTGAAAATGTAAAAAAAATCCAAAATATTTAAATAAATGGTATTTTATTATTGTTTAACAGCGTGATTAATCGCGATTAATTTTTTTAATTGCTTGACAGACCTAATTCTTATTATGATCATCCTTATTGTTCTCAGTTATAAAAGCACTATGGTTAGCAAAAAACATTGCCAGAAGTTTTATTTACTTCTCAATATCATCCCACTTGATTTTCTGAGAGGCTTGACCTGGTTCACGTTATAACACATTGCTCTTTGTGAGAACCCTTCTAAGTAATCTCTAAAGATGTGAGGCCAAATTTTGCGAGTTATTTTTGGGTAAACTTCCTTCTCTCATAAAAGTTTGTACAGATCTCAAAACAGATTTTGACCCATGAGTTTCAGATGTAAAAGAAGTTTCCCTGTTATGTCCTTCATGCAAAAGCAGGCCACAAAACAAAAAACAAATCTCCCACAAAAGAAACCCTTCAATTTGACTGTGAAAAGCTTTCTTCTTTGGAGAAGGTTAGAGAAGGAGTGGGGCAGCACAATTAGCATGTATAGGAGTCCTCTAAACCAAAAACTGTTTGAAAGGAAGCAGTTAAAAAGGCACTTGTTTGTTATTCTGCTCTAATATGTTTCCCCAGAAGCTATTTCATAGTCTTGGACATCTCAAGGTATAAATAGCACAAAGTTCAAGCAGTACAAGTATTCAGGGTGACTGTTGTTGAACTTGGCCTTTTTTTTCTCAGAACACTCCTTGGGGCACATTGTGCTGTCATAGACCAGAAACAAATGACATGTTTTGTCATATTGCTTAATTAGCAAATTCATTGAAAAATCAGACATCCAATCAGAAAGTGCCATTAGCATCTTATGAGGCCACACCCATGTCTGTGCACCTAGTTGGAGCACAGAACTGGCTCTATCCCTTTTATTTAAAAATTCCATTTTATAGCAACAAGACACTCCAGCAGAGCATCTCAGGGGATTATTGTACTTGTTAAGTGGTTAATGTCACTGAGACTATGATTTTATGTCTTATAAGATGCTGTACAATCACCCCAAAACATACTACCTATTGTGGCTCACATAATATCCCTACGCATAGCTTCCTGTAGTTTATTGCATAACTGGAGTGTGACTTCAAAGTGCAAAAGGCAGCAGAATAGTTGTGCACTAATTAATAGGATTAGATGGTTTGGAGAAGAGGATATAGAGAGAGACAGAGACAGCCTCTCCACTTGTAAATCTGAAGCTGATATCATTATTGATTGCTTCGGCAAACTGTAGTTTGATTTCTGGTGCCAGTGAGAATTACAACAATTCATTTAATGGATTCTGACGTGTCACGTAAGCAAAGTTGGAATCTTACAAAAAGTGGAAACATGGGCAAATTACCAGTGCTTAATTTGTAATGAAAGAGGTGCGAGAGCTTAAGCATTTAGGTGGCAGGGCTCAAGCAATTTTGTTTTTTACGTTCATAGCTGATGCAGCAAACTCAAAGGTCCCAGGACTATGAACTGACAAGCCTAGAGGTCCTGAGGCTCAGCCCTGGCAAGTCCTGGCATAAATTAAGCAATGCAAATTATTAAAGAGGAGTACAAAAGAATAGCGCAATCATACAGGGACAAAATCAGAAAGGCTACTACACAAAATGGAGTTACTCCTAGCAAGGAACGTAATGCCTATTTTGCTTTAGTCGTCACTAAAAAGATTAATGGTGACCAGATACTCAACACAACAAAGGGGAAGGAACACAAGCCAAAATGGGAAAGAACAGGTTAAAGAATATTCAGATAAGTTAGATGTATTCAAGTCAGCAGGCCTAATCAAATTCATCCTAGGGTACTTAAGGAACTAGCTGATGCAATCGCGGAACCATTAACAATTATCTTTAAGAACTCATAGAGGATGGTGATGTCCCAGAGGACTAGAGAAGGGCAAACATACGTATCTTTAAAAAGGGGAACAAAGAGGACCTGGGGAATTATAGACAGGTGAACCTAACTTTGATACCTGGAAAGATAGTGGAACAAATTTTTAAGCAATCAATTTGTAAATACTTAGAGGATAATAGGTTTATAATAAATAAGCAGCATGGATTTGTCAAGAACAAATCATGCTAACAAACCCTATTTCCTTTGACAGGGTTACTGACCTGGTGGATGGGGGAAGCAGTAGACATGATATATCTCGATATTAGTAAGGCTTTTGACACAGTTCCACCTAACATTCTCATAAGCAAACTAGGGACCTGTGGTCTAGATGAAATTACTGTAAGGTGAGTGTATAACTGGTTGAAAGACCATACTCATAAAGTAGGTATCAATGGTTCTGTCAAACTGGGAGGACCTATTTAGTGGAGTCCCGTAGGGGCCACTTAGGGGTCCAGGACTGTTCAATATTTTCATTAATGACTTGGCTAATGGAGTGGAGATTGTGTTTAGAGTATCTGCAGATGACACCAAGCTGGGAGGGGGTTGCAAGCACTTTGGAGGACAGGATTAAAAATCAAAACAACCTTGACAAATTAGAGAACTGGTCAGAAAGTGGTAAGATGAAATTCAATAAACATAAGTGCAAAGTACTTCACTTAGGAAGGAAAAATCAAGTGCACAACTATAAAATGGGGAACAGGCTGGGCGGTACTACTACTGAAAAGGATCTGGCAGTTATAGTGGATCACAAATTGAATATGAGTCAGCAATGTGATACAGTTGCAAAAAAGGCTAATATCACTCTAGGGTGTATTAACCAGACGGTCGTATGTAAGACAAGGGAGGTTATTGTCCCACTCCACTAGGCACTGATGAGGCCTCAGCTGAAGTACTGGGTCCAATCCTGGGCATTAGACTTCAGGAAAGATGTGGACAAATTGGAGTGAGTTTAGAGGAGAGCAACAAAAATGAAAAATGTTTAGAAAACCTGACCTATGAGGAAAGGTAAAAAAAACTGAGCATGTTTAGTCTTGAGAAGAGAAGACTGAGGGGGGACCTGGTAACAGTCTTCCAATAGGTTAAGGGTTGTTATGAAGAGGACGGTGATCAATTGTTCTCCATGTCCACTGAAGGTAGGACAAGAAATAATAGGCTTAATCTGCAGCAAGGAAGATTTATGTTAGATATTAAGAAAAACTTTCTAACTCTAAGGGTCGTTAAACTCTGGAACAAGCTTCTAAGGGAGACTGTAGAATCCCCATAATTTGGAGGGTTTTAAGAACAGGTTGGACAAACATCTGTCAAGGATGGTCTAGGTTACTTGGTCCTGCCTCAGCGCAGGGGTCTTGACGTGATGTCCCTTTCAGCCCTACATTTCTTTGATTTTTATGATAAAGTTCTTTCCCTTTTCTAGATATGTCTTCATCATTAAAGAAGGATCAGGGAGAAAGAATTTAGAATGTCTTTAGCTACAAGCTGGCAGTGTATGTAATCTCTAAATTGGATGGACCAACATCAAAATAGGTCAGTGCTCAGAGGTGTTCTTGATCCTTTGACACTAGTGATTTTCATGTGCAACAAGGTTTGAGATGTGTTAAAGACTTTCTCCTTGAGCCTCCCATCAGTGAGGTAGTTCCATTGATGTCACTTCATTGCATCTAAAAGGCCCAATCCAACTCCCATTACAGCCAGTGGAGCCACTCTGTTTGACTTCATCTGTGGGAGCTGGGACAGGCCTTAAGTCATTGTGGGCCTCTGTAGTGTCCACTACGGTCAATAGAATGACTTCACTGAGGACTAAATCAGGCCCTGTGTGACTGTCCCTTTGCTATTGTGGAAGCCAGGGTGTCAATCTCATTCATCTCTGAAGTCAGCCTCATTCTGTTTTTCCCCATTGCTAAAAAAAATACCTCAAGACATCTTATTAATCCAATGGTGACTTTTACTTTGACCACTGTTGCACCAGTATTTATTTTCTAAACTTGACTTTTCCCCTTCCCGTCCCTTTTCTAGACCTACTTGACTGGTTTTAGACCTACTTGCTGCAATTTTAGAATGTGGTCTTCTATTTCAATGTTTTTATTGCATTTTAAATGACTTTTCGTAGTGTGGTCTTAGGCCTAGGGCCCCTTGATCAGTAACGTTGGTTGGTTGATGCAACTAGGAGAAGTGTGGTCTTTCAACTCCTTTATGCCTGTTCACTTCTTCCTAATCTACCTAGATTTTTATAGGAAGTCCATAACTAAAGTATCGAAGTGCCTTCTACAAACTAATAGATCAATCCCCTAATATTTTATTACCCTTCATCTTTTTCCCCATGCATTTTAAAGTATAGTTAATACTTGGCACAGTAATGCAGTGACAGCATTGGAGAATGCAGATGTTTGTTTTTGGACTGGAACAGCTGCTGCTGTTCCAATCATCCCCCATACTCTGTTGACGTGATGTTTAGAAACCATCTTTATGACTGCAAAAGTTAATGCCTCTTCTGTGAGTGGAACTGGACTGAGATATTCAATGTATTTCTCATAGGTCACCCAATAGCCATTAGATGATGACAAGCCAGATCTTCAGAAGGTATAAATTCAGTTTACACCAGCTGAGGATCTGGCTCAATATTCTGATCATTGCTGAGCTGAGTGAGATCTGAGCCAGTGACCCAGAGGTGAAAAGCTCTGTATCCCATTATCAGTTCCCCGAGGGCATCCAGTCTTTCCAATTTTCACTGTGTTTAAGGATTCATGCTTTCTCAATGATGATTGCCTTTGGCAGAGGTGAACCATTCATAACAAATGAGATTAGACCATTTCCCTCACCACCACACTTCTCCCCCCACACCCTTTTATAACATGACAATTTAGATAGTAAATAACTGCTTTCTTGGCTAACATTTTGCAGTAGCTGAGCAGAAAAGTGGCACAGCATCCCTCTAACCTAATCTTCAGCTCCAAATCATGCAGCCTGCTGCTATGAAGGAGAGGAAATGCGGGTGGCTCTGCAGCATGCACATATTTATAGCCCAAATCTTTGCCATTAACAAAAAAATGGAAACCCTCTAAATCTGGACATTTTCTAAAATTTGGACCGGTAGTCACCTATGGATAAATTCCAATCTAAAAACAAGAGGTTTTTTCATGTAACTTCAGACCTCCTCCTAGTACTGAATAAGAAAGATAGTGTGTAGCAGAATCTAATCTAATCCAAACCTGATGGGGTTTCTTGAACATAATTATTGTAGAACATAAGAAGTGCAAATATGAGACAAGCTGAGGGTGTGGTGAACTTCAGCTTCAAAGTGCTCAGAAAGAATTGGCCTTCATCAGTAGAAGCTATTTCCCTATTCCAAGAGAAAATAAGTGGACCCAGGATACTGTCTCCTAGTCTAATTTATTTACAAAACTCAAAGTGTTACAACTCGTAGCCTACATCTGTGTACACTGCAAACAAACAAAAACAACAAACCATACCCCTGGCAGTGAGTCTCAGAGCCTGAGTCTACACAGTTGGGCTCACAGGGCTCATGCTACGGCACACTAAACATGGCAGTGTAGATTGCCACTTGGGCTGGAGTTTGGGATTTGAAACCTGATGAGGAGGGTTGGTCTCAGAGCCCAAGCTCCAGCCCAAGCAGAAACATCTACACTGCTATTTTTAGTGCCTTAGTGTGAGCCCTGCAAGCCCGGGTCTGTAGACCTGGGCTCTGCGACTTATTGCTGTGGGTTTTTGTTTGCAGTGTACATGTATGCTAAGTGGCCTGATTTTTCAGAAATCGTGACCATCTGTGGCTCAGAGTGAAAGCCAGTTGGAGAGTGACATTGTCAAGAACAGGTGCAGCCAGCTGAAATTATATGGTAATGCTTGTAACAGTACTTGGGAGAAGGAAAATGGAAAAGTTTAGTTCCTTCATGGCAGAATTGGATAAACTGAATGAGAGATACTGGTATAAAATCATTATCCTTTCTCTTTGGTTCCTTTTCCATAGTGAGAGCAGGAGGATGAGCTTGTAGAGCTGGGAGTAAGAAGACCTACATTCTAATCCCAATCCTGACATTGGCTCACTCTCTCACTTTGGAGAGGTCACTTAGACCAAAATTTTCAATCCAGGGTGCCTGTGTCCACAGTCAGATGCTTAAATAAGTGACCGGATTTTCAGAGGTGTATGCACAACTCCCTGCAATTTACGGTGAGCATCCAATACAACTGGAGGCACATCAGGATTGAAAGTTTTGGCCTTATATCTCTGTGCATGATTTTCAAAGGTGCTGGGCACACAGGACTCCCAGGAAACTCAGTGGGAGCTCATCACTTTTGAAAATTTGGTCCTTTTTCCCTTGGTTTCGCTGTGGTTAAATTGGGATAATAATACAGGCCTCACCAAGGTGTTGTGAGGCTTCATCAATTAGGGCTTGATCCTGTAAGGTACTGAGCATCCTCAGCTCCAACTAATGCCAATGGGATCTCAGGGCACTTAGCACCTGCATGATCAGGACTCTTAACAGAAGATGATATGTAAATGGTAAGTATTATTAATCTATACCTTAATGTTAGTGTCAGAACCCCAGTCCGCTGGGTCCTTAGACAGTGCCCCTAGCGTCTACACCACCACAATATGCTGACCACCATCCCCGACCAACAGCCCAAGTGCTCAGGACCTGTCAGACCCCTGACTGGCTGGACACACAGCACTATAGAACCCCTGGGAAGCTGTCTGAAGCAACAGACCATTGTCTTCTGGTTGCTGCCTAGACTCACTACCTTGTGTAACCTTACCTTGTCACCCGTTGCCTTGCCAGCACTTGCCTTCCTAACCTGCTGGCTGGCTCCTTGGACTGGATCTCCTGGCTACTGACTGCTGTGAGAACACCCACCATTGCCTGGAACTGCTTCTGTTACAGATTGACCTACTGGCTATCTAACCATCTGCACACACTTGACCACATCTCTGGAGTGCACTGGCTATCAGGCTTTTCAATTAGCAACTGTTACAGTTAGCAACCCCCTCTGCACCTTCATAGCAATGCTGGTTTATTCATAATGTTTTTTACTTCTTGTTCTCTGGTCTTTTCCACTGGCTGTTTCACATACATGGTTTGACGAACTCTTTAAAGAAAAGAGAATGTTCTGGTGATTATGCAAAAGCCTCCCTTCCTTTGGGTATTTTCACTACCCTTTTCAGTTTCTTTTTCTGGGTAGTTCACTTAGATTTCCCTATGCTGCTTCAGTATGGTAAAAAAGCAGACACAGCAATCTGTCACCTTCAGAGCAAAAGGATTACAGGGGTCAGGTGGTGTAAAAGTACATACTGAATGGAGAATTCCCCACTAGAAAATCAGTTTATTGACTTAGGGAAAGTAGCTTGCTGGGGTGGGGGAGAAGGGGAGAGTGGAATACTTAAGAGTGTTGCTGTTATGGTTAACTTGTGGATCACTGAGTGTGTGACGCTTCCCCTCAATTTTTGAACTCTCTTTTTGCAAATAGAAGTGATCATTCAGTAGATAGCAATCTCCCCTGTGAGTCAGTACTGAACTTGTGAATCAAACCAAGATCTTGACTAATTAGAGTAAATAACGGTCCCATAGCAGGTTTAGTAAGAAAAGGTATGTTAAGCTTAATATCCTGGCCAAACTGCAACTTAGGTAATTACATTCTGTTCACCGAAGTCATTTATTATCACGTGGATGGCACCATAGATGAGTATGGTGCTTTACAGGCAACAGGTCTGATTCTCACCTCACTTAAACAGGCTTTATGCACGCATAGATCCATTGATTCAATACAGTTACTGCTCATTTATATTTGTCAAAATATATGACAAAAGGACCATGGCGGGTGAATGATGTGGGAAAAGACCCTAGGGGTGTGTAAAGCGAGGGGGAATACCACCCCTTGTGGGGTGCAGCTTCTTGCTTAGAGATAGTGAGCTCTGTCTGGGGCAGGGGTTGTCTTTTTATTATTTATCTGTACAGCAATCCCATATTAGAACCCTGATCCTTGATTACTATAATACAAATAATAAATAATCATAAGAATAGAGTGTGAGGTAAAAGTTACTTATTCTGCTGGTTTTTTGTTTTTGTTTTTTACTTTTACTATTCAAATGTTTTATTTATAAGTGAGTGAGGAGTTTACCATGGTTGATTAGCATTGCACTGGTGCCCATACAAGTCATAGAATCATAGAATATCAGGGTTGGAAGGGACCTCAGGAGGTCATCTAGTCCAACCCCCTGCTCAAAGCAGGACCAATTCCCAACTAAATCATCCCAGCCAGGGGGGATGAGTCTTTAACTCATGAGCCATGCCACAAAAATCATTAGATGTAAAAAGATGATACATTCTGGGTTCTTTTTATTTGCCTTATGGCTTTTCAGTCTGTACTGGACACTGGGATCATATTTTCAAGCTTTTCTCTGCAACCACAAGGACTAGAAACTTACTGTTTTGAGCTGAGAGTCTCACATGACACAAGGAGCTTGGAGGACCAAGAGCATCACCAAATATTGCGAGACTCCTGGTAACATTGCAAGAGTTGACAACAGTGGCATTGACAGACTTTGCAGAAGAGAACTTGAAGGAGGGATTAGAATGAAAAGCAGGTTGCCTGGAAAATTAATTGATTTAAATGTTTCCATGCAGAAGGGGCAGTATGGAAAAAGTACTTAAGAAGAGGCCTCCTATAGTGTCAATTGGATCATATATTTTTCACTTCCTGTCCTGAACTATGTATACCTTTGTTCACTCTTAAACCCAGGTGGATGAAGTATGATGAGGGGTGAAATGTTCCCTATATATTCCTTACCTATTTCACAGCAGTGTTTTAAGGATTACTTAATGACTGTAAAGCATTTTGAGATTCTTGGATAGGAGGAGCTATACAAGTACAAAGAATTATTATTTGTATAAATCTAAAATGTGTGATTCTTTGCATGAAAACCACTACAAAACATACAATTTTGATGTGAATCCTGATTTGAAGAACAAAAAACTATTATTGTTGCATGGCTGTGTTTTATGGGGTAGGTAACTCCCCCCCCCCCCAAAAAACCTATCCCAATCCCCCAAATTCAAAACAAATATGGCTTTGGATAGAATTGTCCTTTGTGTCCCAATAAAAGGATGATTCACATGTTCAGAGCTGGAATCTCTGTAGATTCCATTCATTCCTCATATTTAACTCTTCCAAAGTAAAGTTCAATGGGCATCATGGAAAAGAAATAGTCCATCAGACATGGTACAACTTCTTTGCAACTACTGTTGCCCTTTCCACTAGAAGTTTTCATTGGTTCTGTCCGTGAGAACAACACTAAATAGAAAGAGATGTTAAATTTATGTTCTATAAACATCTAGATTTGTTAATTTGAGTACAGCTGGCCAAATACATTCTAGGAGCTGGTCTGTATAGTTAAAATTTCACAAGCAATATCAGTGAAACCTGCACTAAGCACACTGCGTCCGATAGAGCTGATAGTCTCTTGCACTGATTTAAGCAACCACTCTAAAGTTGCCTGAAGGTTTACAGTATAATCTTGTTCAACATTTAGTTAAAGATCCTCTCTACTGGACATCTGAATTTTGCCTGTCCTTGTGTGATCACTGTGGCAGAGGTATCTACTACTGATGATGAAAGAGAGCCCAAAGGGGGAAAGCTATTAAAGGGCTAATAACAATGGGTATCTTAATTTAAAAACCCTTTCTTAAACCTTGTCTGATGCGCCACTCCACAGGGAAAGATAGAGAATGAAAAACCAAATGAAAAAGGTTTCAGAGTGGTAGCTGTGTTAGTCTGTATCAGCAAAAAGAACAGGAGTACTTGTGGCACATTAGAGACTAACAAATTTATTTGGGCATAAGCTTTCGTGGGCTAAAACCCACTTCATCGGATGCATACAGTGGAAAATACAGTAGGAAGATATATATCACAGAGAACATGAAAAAATGGGTGCTGCCCCTTTACATTACCAAAAGGAGAGACCTGGGCCTTCTTACCCTAGTGGAGTGTTGTTTGTTTGTTTAAGTTTTCTTGATTTGCTTCAAGAGAAGCCAGTAGTGCTTACCTGTGAACATAACCACACATATCCAATCAAAGGCAATGAGGGCAAAGCTGATTTATAGTATTACACAGTGTCACATGTTGGCAGGAATGAAGTATTGCAGCATCCCATTGAGAAGACTGCCAAATACTAGTTTGGTTGGCTGTGAAGATCAGGACCTTGAATTTGAGCTGGCATTCTGTGGGGAGCCATTATAGTGACAGGAACATTGGCATGATGTGTTTGCAATAGCCTGTGTTCACTAATGTGTGGGCAACTGCGTGTTGTACTAGCTGGAATTTGTGCAGACCTCTAGCTTTCAGTCCGATCTATAGTGCATTACAATAGTCAAGCTTGGAGGTCACACATACATGGATCACCCTTGTCTGTCTTGCACTAGTGGAGGAGAACATGCAGGCCACCATACATTTCATACATAATTCACCTAAAATGCCTTTTGCCTATCATTTTTCCACACTCTGGATAAAAGAAGATATGGTTCCAACTACTAACACCTCAGAAGTTCATATCTAAGAGCAGATATCTTTTTTTAAATATTTTTGTACCTTGGATTTTGATGTTCTGTATGCTACCATATCTAGCAACGCCTGCTTCAAATTTCTTCTCCTACCTGTCAGTACATCATTTCAGGCTTCACTAAGTGGTGCAAATTGCAAAACCGTCTGTTCGTTACTCATGTAGCTATTGTGTGAAATATGAATGAAATATTTCTCGTCTAAAAGAGTCATTGTAAACTGAATCCAACTGGTACAGTGCTTTGGATCTAGAGTCCAGTTGTTTCCTTTTTGGTCGTTTATCTCAGTACAGCACCTGTTTAACCAAAGGTGCACTTTGCAATTTTAAATCTTTTGTCCCCCTCCCGCTCCACCCCATATCTTTCCCATTTTAACATAGTTCGGGGTGTGTTTCCTTTGTGGAGGGTTTCCCCTGGTGTGAAGTCACATGTCCCAGTTTATTCAGGCCTTGGCTTACGTGTATGTATGTATAAGTATGTAATGTGTGTGTATATGTGTATATATATGTGAGGGAGCAAGATTAACTTGCTCTACCTTACAGCACAGATGTGACAAATATTGCAGACATTCTCACTGACTTTTTTTTTTTACAATTTTAATTTAAAAAGTGTTAATTTTCCCCCCATACCCAACCAGCTCTACCTCACATTTCCGCTCTCCGTCAGAGCCACTTCTGCCATCTTCTTTTGATCGGAAGGAGTTGTATCTTTCAAAGCCATTGCCATCATTGTTGCATGTATTAGATGGTGCTGGTTTCTACCACAGCAGGTTAATATCGTTGTCTGACAGAATTAAATGCTCAACAACGCTCCTAGCTTTTTTACAGCTACAGGGCCCAGCCATATGCAATGATGGAGCTGTGACATTATTCATCACATATTTTAGAGAGTAATTAAATGACATGACTGAATCCTTTGTGGACTCATAAATTTGACTATAGTGAATGACGCAGCAGAAGACAAGAGGTGAGTAGTTTGGCAGAGCTGTTTCCCTAAGAATCAGGAACTCATTAATTGTCTCAGGATGATCTGCATGCACTAATTAGATTTTTTTAAGAAGAGGTACAAGATGAGGAAAAGATGTGAACTCCATCCCAGATTCTCAGCTAGTGTGAATTGACATATCTTCTTTGACTTCAGAAAAGTGATTCTGACTTACGCCAGCTGAGGATCAGGCCCTCTGTTTTCAGAGCAAAACAGACAATTCATGAGTGAATTAAAATATGATCATCTTTACAGATCAAAGAATGGAAATGCTTTTTTCCCAGTTTTGTGGAGGTGCTAATAACTACTGTAACTTAATATTGATTCAAATAATATTTATCTTGATTATCTTTGACTATAGCCTTGATTGTATTGAACCTGGCAAATCGATGGATTTTTCAGGAACAAAACTATGTGGCAAGTTAAACTTTTTTTGTGGGTATGGAGATGCATGTGTTTGGAAATCTTTAATGAACTGGTGGAATGGGAACCTGTAACATAAAAATATGGCCCTGTTTGTCGCTTTTGTGCCTCGCTGGAGTAAGCTTTCATGCAGCTTGAAAGCATAGGCATGCTATGCCGTATAGGCTAATAATGAGTTGGGCCAATCCTGGAATCTTGACTCAGCTTTTACTCAATCGGATTTTCAGGAGTTGGCCCTCAGTAAGTGAAATGTGCAGCTGTTTACTGATATATCACATTTTAAAACTGCCTATTTAGGAACAACTTGGTCAGGGTATATATTTTTCTTTTACTTTCATGTTTTCTGCCAGCGAAGAATGAAATAATAATTTTCTAAAATCTGAACATTTCATTTAATTATATACATAGCATGGCGTGAACAAGCCTTTGGAAAAATATAAACTGATTTGAAAGTGACCCGTGGCTTGGTTAACTCCTGAGTATGTCAGTAATCCCATTAATTTCTGTGGGATTGCAAATATTTATGGGGAGTGCTTCTCACGTGTGAGCAGCAGCATGGGAGAGAGTGGGAAGGTGCTTACCTTAACTTTGGTATTTCCAGACTTCTCAGTGCTTATTATCTGTGCAATTTTTGCTTTCGATTAACATAGTTTTTGCATGGAATAGTGTATAATATTCAGAGAAGGATGCCAGCTGCATAAAGTTTGCTAGACTAGCCTGTAATTTAAAACTGTATTGTTGCTTTTTAACTTAAAAGTTTGTAGCCATCTGGAATAAGTCTTTTACCATCAAGAACAAACAGAAAGAGATTCCTCAGCCCCCATGATCTGTAGCCTCAAGTGATCCCCATTAAGGGAAATTAACCCTTATGTCACTGAGCTTCTAAGTCTAACCAATTATAGTAGGAGTAAATATTAGTCTGCAGGTTTATGCTCTGTGTGGTTTCTAGGTTTATACAACATGAGCTGTGCTGCTGGGTCAGCTCTGATGCTACAAAATGACTCCAGGTACAGAAATCTGGAAAGCTGCTGGTGTTTGCTTTCCTAAATAAGGCAAACTATAAGTCAGATGTTTAATCGTGGCATTCTGACAGGTAATAGGGAACCTAGTTTATTCGCTCTTTTATTCGCCCTGGTGTATTTCAGAAACAATAAAGGCTGTTGTGGAGGATAAACTGTTTCTTAATACAAGCCTTGTATGGAACCTTTGTCTTAAAACACGAATGTTATATAACAATATGAATCACTAGCATGAGAGCTATGCCGATCTAGGGTGGCTTTCCGTTAAGAAAA
Organism: Terrapene triunguis; assembly: GCF_002925995.2. Classification (NCBI taxonomy): domain Eukaryota; kingdom Metazoa; phylum Chordata; order Testudines; family Emydidae; genus Terrapene; species Terrapene triunguis. The sequence goes on from NW_020664417.1 coordinate 81,134,120, forward strand.
TAACCTGCTGGCTTTATTAGTGTTTGTTTACTTTATATCTTTAGGGTCATTATTCTTAAATAGTCTTATCTATTTTCTTTATCACATAGGAGTGTATGTATGGGGGGGGGATTGGAATGTTGAGCCTTGTCTCCTTTGAGGCTGTCCCTGAACATGAGAGAAAAGCTCTTTGCCTTTCTCAAACATTCCAACCCCATGCCTGCATACCACTGCAGGTGTACGTTTTTGAATGTGGCTTTTCTAGTTTCTTAGAAGACATTTGCGAGAGGGGGATAAAGGGAGAGAGAAGAAGGGCTCCTTGTCTCCTTAACAAGGACATAACATCATGCACTGTCAACATTTTAGACAGGAGCCTGTTTTAATCCCTTGAATGCCTTGGGACATTCTACATACCTCCGTCTAAAGGGGAATTTGTGGCTCTAGGGCCATGCATTGAATGTTCGGACCAGCCAGTAGAATTCAACAGGAACATTTTTTTACATGGTGTAGCCTGGGGTGTGGACACAGCTGTGGCATGGGAGAAATCTAGTACGCATTTTTACAAAATGCCTTTGTTATTTACTTTGATGAGGGTTGTACACTTCCTCTGAGTAAATTGTCTGGGATGTATGTTTGTGGCTCCAATTATTCTTGGTTTTCTATTAAAGGATCTGGCTTTGCAGCCCTTTTTCACATGAATAGTCACAATAAAGTATGTGACACCCCTCCCTCTCCCCCCAAAAGTCTCAAACAGCAAAGGAAGAATAGCCGAACATTGAAACTTAAAAACTAATGGACCAGATTCTGATCCTACTTGCACCAGTGTAAATCTGGAGTAACTCTCTTGAGTTCATTGGAGTTATTCAGGATTTACACTGGTATAACTGAGATCAGAATCTGATTCAATGACCACAGAATTTTTTGACTGATATTTAGTTGAATTATTTATTCAGATATATATATGCAGGTAAACTGTATTCACTAAAATGGTACATTCTTTACACCATAATGATGGGACTAGTTCAATTCCCCAATACTCACAGCTCCAAAATTCTTTCAGAGAGAGATTTCCAAAGGATTGGTATTCTGGATTAGATTTTGTTGTTCAGTCTTTTTTTTTTTTTTTTTTTTTAATTGCTTCCAGCAGTGGTGAGTTCCTGATGGTTTTACAAGAAGTGGAACACTTCTTCTTCATAATGAACTTAGCCAATCGGGTGATGCAGTATGTGAGGATTTGGGAGCCTTTTTTCCCCCTGATCTTTGCAGAGATCAGTTTATGCTTTGAATCAAGAGATTTAATTTAGCACTCTCACCAATAATACACTGTGCAGACTTAATAATGCATATTTTAGAAAAGAGCGTTGAACAGTGGGTTTTTCGTGTGTTAATATACAATGGGATTCAAGTCTCAGTGATTGGTTGGCTCTCTGGGGGAAAAAGTTACTCTCCAAAAACGCTTTTCTGTGGATGCTACTATTGTTCGCATCTGACTGACTCCAGCTGGTGGGGCTGTTTAAGAAGAGGTTGCAGGTAGTTTTGATGTTTTTCTTTTTTCCTGGGTAGGAAAATTTGTTTCACCTTTTGGACTGCTGCTCATCTTCAAGTAAAGAACGTTATAGCTTGTGGGACTCCCAGCTGGAGCCAGTTATAACCTGATGAACCAGCCTTGGCATTAAAGTATCAAGTAGAACTTGTTCTTCCTCGCTCTGGTGCTTATACCTGATTTCAGATATTCGGGTTGTTGTTAAAAACCAATAAATTTACTCTGCACTTTGCAAACCTAAAATCATGTTCCCTGTCCAAAAGAGCTTAAAATCGGAGGTAGACTACTAGTAGTAATAGTACAGTAGCACCTAGAATTGTTAAGTGAGATCAGGGCCCCGTTGTGCCAAGTCCTGTACAAGCACATAGTAAGAGACAGCCCCTGCCCTGAAACCCTTACAATCTAAATAGATCAGACAGAAGAATGGGGGTAAGGAAAATTAAAGCAAATAAGGTAAAGTGACTTGACCTTGAGCACTCAGCTGGTCAGTGGCAAAGCTGGGAATAAAACCCAGGTCTCCTGAGTCCCGGTCCAGTGACTCATCTATTGGACCAGTCTGCCTCAAGAGAAGGGACACTAGTTCCAGCAGGAAGAGCTGAGATTGAAGAGAGAACAGTGAGAGTAAGAGTAAGATGCAGGTATACCTGGATGCAGTAGGCCTGAGAGGGGGCTGTGAGGACACTTGACAGACAGTTAGAAATTGCTCCAGGCATAGGAGGCAGCATGATGGAAGGTACAAAGCGAGGAATGTGATATAAGGAGATATAGGAAGCAAGAAAGAGAGAGAATGAGGCAGGCAGTTCAGCAGCAGCATCACACATTGCCTGCTGAATTGAGAATCCAGGATCCTGCTTCCAATCAATATGTGGGTTGTCAAAGTACCAAGAATCGTAATGGAAGAGCAGGATCGCAGAGCTCAGTGGTGACTTTAGTCTTATCCCTATTTTGTTTCAGTGGTTATTTGGTGACTAATTTGTGTATATGTGATGCTGCGGATTTGAGAATCCACCTGAAACGTATCACTGAGAAAAAAGAACAGGAGTACTTGTGGCACCTTAGAGACTAACAAATTTATTAGAGCATAAGCTTTCGTGGGCGTGGGTTGTAGCCCACGAAAGCTTATGCTCTAATAAATTTGTTAGTCTCTAAGGTGCCACAAGTACTCCTGTTCTTTTTGCGGATACAGACTAACACGGCTGCTACTCTGAAACCTGAGAAAAAAGAAGAACTCTGTGTAGCTTGAAAGCTTGTTTCTTTCACCAGCACAAGTTGGTCCAATAAAATATATTACCTCATCCACCTTGTCTCTCTAATGTTCTGGGACCAACACGGCCACAACACTGCAAACATACCACTAGCTACAAAATTACTCACTCTCCCACCTGAATTCTTGTGCTCTGATCCCAGTTTATACTTGAGCGTCTTTACTGTTAGACCAATTTGAGGTGAAAGTACAGGGATCTGAGAAGACAGTCCTCAAAGAAATGAGACTTGGACCAGAGTTTCTTAAATTGAGTCTGAAGCCACGTGCCAAAATTGAATGGATTTTCTTTTTTACAGCTGCAACAAACACTTACCCACATTTTTGTGAACCAGGCTTATCTAATTTTCAGGAGGCTCCTAGAGGTCTCTTCTACAGAGCTATAACTCTGTGGTTCCCTTTGTTGCGACAGACAATCATGGCTCCTTCTAGGCAGAAAGGCCCTGGATTTGAGTACAGGTGAAGATCACTGAAGGCTCTGGCATGGGGCCAAGACACAGTGACAGATGGTTGTGGGGAATGCTGCATAGGTGCTGCTCATGTTATGCTTATACTGGGGCCAGAGGTCTTCATTTTCTGAGTCAGACAATGTGTCACTTTTCATAGGCACCACACTTAATATTTGGAATAATCCAATTTCAGACCTTAACAGCTTCAGAATGTGAAGAAGAAAGAGAGAACCTAATTGGAGAATGAACAAAGACCCTGTGGCTAACAGCTTTGTTAGCTGAGCTGTAATAATTCCTAACCATTTTCCCCTCACCTCCAGTTTAAAGTAAGTTAGTTTGTTGGCCTTTTCCCTTTAAGAATTGCCACTGGAACAGGGCTTGTTCTTCTTTTACATGTCTCAGTTTTTAAAATACAGTGTAGAAGATAATAAAAAAAATGGAATATGAACAGTTTGCAAGTAAGAGCCGTTGAGGTTGTAAAAAACACAGGTAGGGATTTTGACGGGTTGGCATATCTCCTTCCATAGCTATAACCTTATCACTGGTGAAAGAGATTTTTTTTCCCCTAGACAGTCACCTGATTTATGGCAGACCTTTTATACATCATATGTTGACTCATAGCTCATCCTCAGAGGATGAGCTGTGACTAATAGACCTTAGTGGCTGTACTGCAATTTATACAGGATTAGTATTTTAGGAGAATGGTGTGTGAGATTTAAGTAGGAGTAGGATACATCACAGTGGTTCGTCCTTTGCTGTCAGTGAAGCAATCATAAGTTCATTTCTTTAAAGAAGCTCCAGGCCAAATGTCAAGAAAAATTAAATCAAGCAGTGATGTAGTTCCATAGGGAAAATGTATTTCAATTGTGAAGTATTCATGGATGTAATCTGTCATCCTGTAGGTTGTGACTTTTGGGTGCGCTTACAGGCAGCTTGGCCTGGTAACTGCTACTTGTTAAGAAATTTGGCTATGATAAAAGACTACTTTTTCTTCAGTGATGACTTTAAGGATGTATATAGGTATAGACAAATCCTCTGTGATTCAGCATCTTTAGTGGAAGAACATCAGCCCTATCAACCACTGAGCAAAGACACTAGGATCTTTGAAAACTTTGGCTTCTGGAGTTTGTGTGAGAATTACATTGGACGAGGCTTATCCAGATTTGGAAAATGAGGTTCCTTCTATGGGGTGCTTCACACATTACCAGTATCTGTGTACACTGACTAAGGAGGAAACACTAAAGTCGTTCTGGGATTACTTCTTCAGGATCCTGTACAAGAGCACTGACTTGTGGAGAAAGTGGCTCTTATACTTTGCTTGATCTTTGAAATTTTGCTACAAGTTCTGTCTTTCCTTCTACTATGGCCAGTGTTAGCCCAAGCATGGATAGCTCAGTGCAAAGCCATTTGAAACCAGTGAACAGACCCTCATTGACTTCAGTGGGCTTTGAATCTGGCCCACATGCAGAAAGATTCCCATTGATAGATTATACTCAAATCCCAACTTGGAGTCTGTTCCTGAGAGGTGCAGAGCACCAGTGAAGTCAGCTGCAGTGGCAAGGGTACAGTGACTCCTAGGACACTAGTCTTGAGTTGCTTCTTTTGCTGTGAAATGGACTGAACTCAGATTTCTCCATATTCCACTAAAATGTTGTCCAAATGCATTTTGGGGGATCGGGAGAGGGGAGGAGAAGCTACATTTCCCATCAGACTGTTTTAGCCCCAGATCATTGTAGATGTTGATTTATAGCAGTAACTGGCCAGTGGCATGCAGTTCACGCATGGAGATTAGTGGAAGAGGGTGGGTAGGGAAAGAAGGAGGAGGGAGAGAATGTGCCACTCCCTGATGATGATGAATCAGTAATTCATATTAAACCCTATGTCTATTGGAATGAACTATTCCCCAGTCTTAATTGCTAATGCAAATATCCAAAGGATTCTCAGTGACTTCAACAGATGCAGGACCGAGCCTCAAACATACAGTGTTCTCACTGTGAGATCCATCCTGTATAGTACAGTGTATTAACTCTTCTACATTTTTTGGGTGATGTGGGATGGCTGTGGCTTTTTATTGCCTTTAATTACAGACATTCGTAAGCCTTGTTATCCCACTAGCCGTGAGCACTGATGTGTAGCATTCAAATATCCATGTCACTCTCAGCCATATTATTTGATTATTTTGAGGCGCTACACTTGGAGAGCTCATATCACTCAGGAAGGGAACCTGTTCAGATGCAAATAGGTGTTTAGCTCCTCACAACAAAACAAATGCATGTTTGATACAACGTTTTTCATTTTGGAAGGACCACGTTGCTTTTATCTTCTGCTGTTTTTCATTTTAGAGATAACAGGCCTGATTCCTCAGCTGCTGTAAATCAGTATCATTCCTTTGGCGTCAGTGGTGTTATGCCACTTTATACCAGCTGAGGATCTGGCCTATTATAGTGCCCACATGTGAAAAGAGTGGAATCCAGTTGGGTCTTTCATGGGATTTTGAGAGCATCACAGACATGAGGGGCTAGATTCTGCTCTGTTACACTAATGTAAATCCAGAGTAACACCAATGAAGGCCATGGAGTTGCTCCATATTTACACCAGAGTAGCTGAGAGCACAGTTTAGCCCTTCATATCTGAAACCAGAAAACACAAAGAAAACAAACCGCGACACATTAGGGAGTCTTGAATCACAAAAACCTCTGAATAATTTCATTGTGTGGTACCCTAATACAAGGGATATTTGATAATGTAAGCAGGTTGCACTGAGTTTTGAACAGAGATACAATCATAAAGCACAACTGCAGTTAATAACCCTTTGTAGGGTACGCATGTAAATGTATTAACTTTGCTGGCAGTGAGAAATCAGCTAGTGTTCTCAGGGCTAAGCTGCTGCCAGACAGTTTCAACTTGCTCAGCTGGCACTTACGTGTCTGGTAATCCAAGCTGACACTTGCTATGGCAGCATTACAAGGGGTCACTTTATGGGAGGGTGAACTGCTCTTGATCTCTTTCCACAACACATTATTGTAGGTCAGATTCAGAGATGTGTCATGCATCTTTCCACCCCCCCACCCCGCGTGTGCATTGACTAAACTCTCATTTTGAGCAGAGTAAGGAAAAGCCTCCTCTTGAGCTCTCTTTGTATTCCATGGCATGTCCCCTTATGGTATATCCCAGAAGAGTCACGCAGTCTATTACGGGAGCTGTAGGGACTAAAGTACTTTGGAAAGCAATTCTTACTTTAGGGAACAGTTCTGCATTGGTAGGAAGACGGGTTGGATGATCTAATGGGTCTTTTCCATTGTACTGAGCAGAAGTTTTCGTTGAGCTGTCCACACCGATAGCCAGGTCTTTTCCCTGTGTGGTTACAGTTGATTTAGAATCCATTTACTTGTATGAGTAGTTCAAATTGTTCTTTCCAAAGTGCATTACTTTGCACTGGTCTTCATTGAATTGCATTTGCTATCATGTTGCTCAGACACCTCACTTTATTAGGTCCTTCAGCAGTTTTTCAGCCATCTCTAGGCTTTAACCTAAAAAATTCAATGTCCTCCATAAACGGTTACCAAATTATTAGATCATTAATATATTAAATATCATCCTTGCATGGAACATTGGGGCATCCATTATTGACCTTTCATTTGGAAAATGACCACATAAACCTACTCTTCACTTGCTACATTTTAACCAGTTTCTAATCTATGACTTTGTCTCTCTTTCAGTAGCTTCAGTAGCTTTTTTTTTTTTTTGGTTGCTAGTTAGGGCCTATACAAAGGCTATTGGAAGTCTGAACATTTATTGTTTATCCATTGCCTTCATTCCCTTAAAGAATATTTGTATTAGAAAGGCATGATTTTGCTTTACACAAGCTGTTCTCTTTTTGTCCCTGTCATATCTTATTCATCTAGGGAACAGATCCTCATTTACCATAAATCATCATAATTCTGTTGACTTTAGTGCTGCTATCGTAACTTATGCCAGCTGAGGATCTGGTCCTAGATGTTCTATAATTCTTCCTTTAATTGTCGTTTCAACCAGTTTTCCTGCTATAGACATGAGACTAATTGGTAGACCTGATTTACATTTTTTTAATTTTGAAATTAAAAGTATTTCTTCCCCCCGCTATAGAAATGGTATTTTAAAATGGGGGATTTATCTCCCTCCCACCCAACAAAAAGATTACACCCTTTTTTCCACACCCAGTTCTCCTCGCTGGTTCCTAATTGTTAGGATCAACCTTTGCAGTGTTTCTAAAGACAAGTACAGCACTTACTACCCTCTAATCCTCTGGTATTCTATTCTATGTAGGTTCTTATGCCACACTCATCACCATAGTATGAGCGTCTTCTAGTAGGGCTCTAAGCAACTTGCTTAACATCTGTCATGTGTTTGTTTCCTCATCCTCCCCCAAGAGAGATGTTTTTATACAGAAACTAATTTGAAAGATTGATTTTGTATTTTTAAGAGCTTGATTCATTCATTCATTCTCTTTATTATCTGCATTATCATTGTGCAAAGGAGGCCCGGTCATGGACCAAGACCCCCTGGTGCTTGGAGCTATATAAACACAGAACAAAAGGTGGTCCCTGCTCCAAACAGCTTACAATTTAAGTATAAGACACGAGACAAGAGATGGATACAGACAGACTGATGGGGGAGGATGAGGAAACAATGAGACAGTATTGGTCAATGTGATAGTCAGTGGTCTCAGCACACCAGCAGCCTAACGACAGCCAACATTTTTACAGGCATCATGGCCAAGAAAAGTTTTGAGGAGGGATTTGACAGAGAACAACGAGAAGTGGCATTGGGGATGTTTATGGGTAGTACCTCCCTAGCATGTGGAAAGTGAAGACAAGCAGCTTATGTTTGATGTGTTAGAGAAGAGGGACCCCATGGAGGGATGCAAAAAGAGGGGTGATATGGTCAAAATGCCGGGCTAGGAAAATAATCTTTGCTGCAGTGGATGGATATGAGAAGAGGAAGACTGCATTTGCCAAGGTCAGAGAAAAGATTTTGTAGTAATCAAGACGCAAGATGATGAGTGCCTGGATGAGAGTTTAGCTGTGTGGGATGGATAGGCGAGGTTGGGATGAGCTGGAGTTCTGATGAGAAGTGCAGCAAGGAAAGTAATTGAAATACTTCCCTGATGGTTTGTATTTTCTAAATAGACAACCTACCCTAATTCTCAATTACTGAGGGACAGTCTTCACTCATTGATATATTTGCTTTCCACAACCAACTCTCTGTACAACTTTTCATGAGTGATGTACCCGAATTCTTGGATGCTAATATCTAAACTGTATTCTTAAATGTATTCACCTAAATTTGGGTTATTGCTGATTATGCACTATATGGATCAGATGACTTTTAAAAACAAACTTGGTGTTTGTGGATAATCTAAGCACTATACCCAGATGTACAGACACTCCTTTCTCAACCTTTGTATTATATAATTTTAACATTGGCTTTAATAAAAATTTTAAATCTGAAAGATGTTATGTAGAAAGAATGTGCAAGACTTAGACAGGGCCTGGCTATGAGGATCGAGAGAGAGAGAGAGAGAGAGAGAGAGAGGTCTGAATTGAATATAACTCCCAGGTTATGGGCCTGAGTGACAGGCAAAATGGTGGTTTTGCCCACAGTGATTGAGAAGGGAGGTAGTAGGGAGTGGATGCAGGGCGGGGAGGAGGGGAGATTAAGACCTCAGTTTTAGCCATGTTGAGTTTGAGCTGGCTGCTACAAATCCATGAGGAGATGAGACAGATATTTTAGTTTGGACAGAAAGTCTTTCACAACTTTTGGATGAATTATCCCTCATTTCCCGTGACACACTGCAGTTTTAATGGCTCAGTTGACAGTGCCTCATCTTTATTACCCACAAAAATGGCTATGGGGACAGGAATTTCCCTGTTTTCATCTGTGATGAAAATTGATGCAAAGAAGTCAAACTTTTAATACCTCTGGGCCATAGTCTTTGCAAAGAGGGTGAAACAGGGCTACTCCTATCTCCCTTCAGCTACTCTGCACACAGAAAAACACAACATGGAATAAACAAATTCTAACCTTGAATTAGTCTTTCTTACTCCTTCTCTCTCCCCCAGATCCCCTTCCTCTTTCTGTTCCACACCTGACTTTTCCATCTCTCCATCTTACATTGGAATCTCCAGTTTCTTTCTACCTTAATTCCTGTCTCCTTCCCACCTATTTCTCTCTTCCTTCACTGATTCCCCTAACCTTTCCCTCTTCCCCTCTACTACCCAGCAGCTGTGCTTCCACTGTCAACCTCCTCTCTTCTGCTCCCCCATCATTTCTCTCTCTCCTCTGGTTCATATTGGGGCTCTCTCCCCCTAGAATCCCCCATCTCTTCTGTCTCCTCTTCTCCTTTCCTTCCTGTACCCGACTTCCCTTTTATGGTCAAGGGTGATCTCCAGTGGCCATCTGTTTAGCCATCCCAGGCACCTGCTGTAATTACAGTGAGCTCCCAGCCACAATCACAGCATGTTCTCAAAGGCCTGCAGAAGTTTTATTTCCTTTCAGACTGTCATAAATATAAAGGGAAGGGTAACAACCTTTATGTATGCAGTAACATAAAATCCCTCCTGGCCAGAGGTACAGAACCCCTTTACCTGTAAGGGGTTAAGAAGCTCAAATAACCTGGTTGGCACCTGACCAAAAGGACCAATAAGGAAAGAAGATACTTTCAAATCTGGGGGGGCAGGGAGAAGAGGTTTTGTTTGTGCTCTGTTTGTTTGTTCCCCTCTCTGGATGGAGAGAGAGACCAAGCAGGTAAAACCTCTCCTGAAAACATACCTGAAATGATACATCTAAAATTACAGAAATTGTAAGTAAAGGCAAGGAAATGCATTAGATTATCTTTTGTTTTAGCTTGTGAATTTTCCCTATGCTACGAGGGAGTTTTATTCCTGTTTTTTGTAACTTTGAAGCTGAGCCTAGAGGGGAATCCTCTGTGTTTAAATCTTTTTATCACCCTGTAAAGTTACCTTCCATCCTGATTTTGCAGGTGTGATTCTTTTACTTTTTCTTTAAATAAAGTTCTCCCTTTAAGAACCTGTTTGATTTTCAGTGTCCTAGAGACAAAGGGTCTGGTCGGTACTCACATTATTCTCAAGCCTCCCCAGGAAAGGGGGTGAAGAGGCTTGGGGGAATATTTTGGGGAAATAGGGACTCCAAATGGCCCTTTTCCTGAATTTTGGTCTAAATCACTTGGTGGTGGCAGCAAGGGACAAGGAAAGGATTTGTGCCTTGGGGAAGTTTTAACCTATGCTGGTAGAAATAAGCTTAGGGGGTCTTTCATGCGGGTCCCCACATCTGTACCCCAGAGTTCAGAGTGGGGAGGGAACCCTGACACAGATCCTCTCAGATTGCCTGCCCTGGCAGGAACCAGTGTGATGGATGGGACATCTTCTAGGCAGTTAGGATGAGGCTTTCAGAACCAAACTAATGAGTGTACTACTACAAATAATAAAGATGTCTGTGGTGCAGAAGATCCGGTAAGTAATATAGTAATTCCAGTTCACTCTGCTGCTGCAGCAAACCAATTCAGTATTATTAATGGTATGGTGGCAAGAAATGCAGGATACACTGGCTTTTTTGAGCCCTGCAGGTCTCCCTTCCAAATTGTGCCCAGTCCTGATCCAGCTTGGCTTATGAGATCCAATGAGATCATAGCCCAAAGCTGCATGGCTATAGTGTATGGCACACTGTTCTGCCAAAAGCAGCAGTGGGAACTGAACCAACTTTTCTCAAATCAGTGAGATCTAGCAGCTTATTCTCTGTTTGTGGGGCAACAAGAGTGCAACTGTGTGTTTCTTTGTGTGTGTTTTCTTTTGAAAAGTGTCAATTGAGAGTTTCAAAATCATTTATGTAGCTCTGCGCATATTGATAAATTAGTGGTAAATATGGCTTTCGTGATAAACACTCAGAGCAGATCTGCCATGTCACTTTATTATTTATAAAGACTTTGGGGATTCTTTCCAGGCCAGCTGACTCACAACTTTGAAGTCACTGAGCAAAGATTCAACCTCTTCTTCACTCAATAGATGCTTTCAGCTGCAAATCCTACTTGTACATTCAGGGCTAAAATCTTGTCTATTGAAAGAGCTGTAGCTTCAAAATGTAGCAGAGCTGTGTTAACGCTTCATTTCCTACAGTGAATCATTTTGCCTATGAAAGTGTAAGAGCTGGGGACATTAAAAAAACAAAACAAGAAAACAACCCTCCGTGCTGTGGAACGGATTCTTTTCTTTCTCTAGATGACTTTATCCCATCATAGCAGTAAAATGCAGTGATATGGAATAATTATGCGTTTTAAGCCTTTCCAATTGATATACTGTTGGGTAACTATATGCACTGAATGCTTCAGAGTGACTTTGGAGAGCAAAACACAAGGACATTATGAATAAAAGAAGCACTCACTTAGACTATGGGGTATATTAACCACTTTTACATCATTAGTCTCTATTCAAGATTAAAGTAGGTATATTGACAGAAAAGTGATTGTAAAAATGTCATTGTGGGGCTGCATAATTTGTCGTCTCCCAATAGCTTCTATTATCAAATTTGCTCAGTTTCAAGTCCAAAGGTGATTTTTCTAGATGCCTGAAAATTTAACCCAGGATCAGAAAATTAAACTCTGCTCTTTCTACTTTTAGCATCACTGCTGGAAGAAAGGGTGCTTTAACTGGAAACTGACTGACATCTGGGTTGGTGATATGAGAGGCAGAATGGAATCCAGTCAGTTTCCTCTATTGTCTTTTCAGTGTTAGCAATATTAAAAATTTGATTTAGTCAGCAAAGTAAACTGGAGGACATCAAAGTGGCAGATATGTTGAGTTAAAAGGTGCCATTTTTTCAAAGTGATTTTTTCTTAAAGTGGACACTCTCTTTAACTCAAGCCATTGGACTCCCTGTGAATGGCTATAAACTGCGAAAAAGAGATGGGAGAGACTGTTCTACCATAGATCAAGGATGTGCCTAATATGTTGTTTTTGCCTGTTTTCTTCTATGTTTTCATCTAGTGAGTTTGTAAGTAATATCCATAAATCAATGGAGGTAACAAAAAGTACAAATACAAGTCAAATGGTAAATTCATAATTGAAATGTGAGAATAAGTTATTAAAGATTTTGGATATGTCAAATATATTTAATGCATATAATATTTTTCACATTTTTATTAGTCTGTTATTGCGGAATTAACCACTACTTCCAAAACAGAGCTATGTAACTGCTAAAATAGGTAGCAGATAGGGTCATCTCCTTGTACAGCTAAAAGTTTGGTATTTTGATGTTCACGATTGTTTTAAAGGTACGTCTGTGGCTTTGTATTCCTTTTTCTTTGTATCATGAAAACAATAAAAGAAATGCCTGAAAAAATATGTTCGCCAATCTAGAGGCAATAAATATAATGATGTGGAAAGTCTTTGGATGAAGATGGTGGCAAAGAACATTGGAGGACTCATGGTGGGAGAAATCATCAAATCAGGAAAAGGTTGTGGCTGAGCTCCTCTTAGAATATAACATTAAAATCCTATAAAATGGTAACAGTGTGGGGGATTTTTACCTGCCCAGATATGTTGGCTATAGAGCTGCTTTTAAGAAAAAGCTTGATGCAGGAATTGTTGGGTGAAGTTCTGTGCAAAAGAGAAGATTGTTAGGATCTCATCTAGTCTCAAAATCTATGAAAAAAAACTGTTTCTGAAGCTTTGTTTGCAAGATTCCATACCTTGACCCTATAAATAGCAACGAGACTAAGGGCTTGCTACACTTACCGAGGATCGATGCTGCGGCGGTCGATTTAGCTGGTCTAGTGAAGACCCGCTACATTGATCGCCGATTGCTCTCCCGTTGACTCCTGTACTGCACCTGATCGAGAAGAGCGAGGGGAGTCGACGGAGAGCGTTTCCCATCGATGTCATGTAGTGTGGACCCCGTGGTAAGTAGATCTAAGCTACGTCGATTTGAGTTACGCTATTCATGTAACTCAAATTGCGTAGCTTAGCTCGACTTTTCCCTTTAGTCGAGACAAGGCCTAATCCTCATTCCAAGAGCAAAGCCTGACAAAATGGCCTCTGTGCACAAACTTCCGTTCGGGTTGCAGGGAAAAAGAATGTCCTCTCGCCTAAAGAGCTGGTTGTAGAACATCTGAACAACCCCCACACAGCTGCTAGTATAGTGTCAGGTCTGCTGTATTATCCGTAGTCCACTCTGTGGCAGCTACATGTGTTTTAGCCAGTGGATTCCTATAATTTCAGAACCCCCGGTCATTTCTCCAGCTCTGCTTCTGTGCTGTCCAGTCTCACTTGATCCTCTAACACTTTTCTCTGCTGTTGTGGAGGACAGGGATGGGTAGGCCCCATACAAATATTCTCCATGGCCATGCTCCATCCTCTCATCAGAACCTTGCCAATTCTGCTAACTGAGGCCTTCTGTGGCCCTTTTTGTAAATTGGAAGATTTAGTCTGATGTACTGCAGTCTACTTTTGGCTAAGGATGAGGGAGTAATTCATTTTTCATGCCCATCTTTGGCCTCTCAGCAGTGATTGTTAACAAGGATACTCCAGAGTGCCAGTTTTGGAGGTGGCAATCCCTCTACTAGTAAAGGGATTGGTCATGCCCCATAGGCATTTGAGATCTGGTGGAGAAACATTATTCACCTATTTTTAATGCTGCATGGAGCTAGATGCAATGTTACTGCTGTTCCTACATAAATGTATTGTACAGGTCATGCCTTATAATTTAAGGCATAGAATCCATGAAAGAGCTAGACTTGGCCTCAGCCATTAATTGTTGTTGTTAACAGCACATAGATAAAGATGCTAGATAGACAATAAAAACCTCTCAGGTGCAAAAGGCTGCTGTATTTTAAGACAGTTTTTCTTTATTCATTTGAGTGTGTGTGTGTGGCGGGCTTTGTACCTTGTCTACCCCTTAAGTCAGGGGGGCGGGAGGTAACCCCGCCTCTCTACGCCTATGTCTGCCCCCTCCCCCGGTAGTCAGCACAGTGTGGCCCAATGGCCAGGGTCCATCTATTGCCTCTTCCCGAGTGAAGTAATGCGGCCTAGCGGCCGGAGTCCATTCAATGTGCCCTTAGGGCAGTGCGGCGCAACGACCAGAGTCTGCCTAATTCTCCTCCCCAGTGGGCTAGCACGGCCTAGTGGCCATCGTCAATACAGCTACCTCTGGAGGCAAAACAGGGGGCCTAGTGGCTGGGGGCTATCACAAGGGGGTGGCGACCCCCGGTAGGGAGGCCCAGACCCACCCAACTCCACCGGGCCCTGACCTAGGGCCCTGACAGTGGTGGAGTGGTCTGCCAAGGGGTCAGCAGGGAATCCTACTGAAACACGCTGACCTCATAAGGGTGGGAGGTATCACTCCCTCACCTTCCCTGGGTCACTGCCTACCGGCTCTCCTGCAGCAATAGTCCATATGGTATCAGGGTCTCCAGGCTCCTCAGCACCAGACGCTCCCTGGGGTTCCGGTAGCGGCAGGCCTCTGGTCCAGGTTTCTGGCTCTTCAGCTCTCATAGGTAAGGGCTGTAACAGTTCCTGGGCTGGAGCCCCTGCTGAGTCTCCTTTCTCCTCGGCAGTCAGCCCTGATTGAGCAGCTCTGCAGGCTTTTATACCTGACTTCCAGGTGGAGCATGCCCAGCGGAGCCTCGGGGGTGGGGCTTCCTCTGCTAGAAGAGAAGGTTTAAACCCCTCCGTACCGGTGCGGGGCTGTTCCGCCCCGTCACAGTGTGTGCTTTTTAAAATTGCTTTTTGTGGATATGCAGGGCTAATTACTCAGAGTAGTTGCAGAGGTGCAAATTGGGGCAGAATTTTGTTTTGCTTCTTTTTTTTGTTTCACTTGTTTGCATTTAGCAATGGAAATCTTACAACTTATGGTGGGTTGCTGTATTTATTACATTCATCAACTTACCAACCATCACAATAACCCAATAATTGAGAGAAGTAATAGTATCCTCATTCTATAAAAGGGGGAAATTGAGATACATGGAACCTAGATTTTGGATGTGGCTGAGTTTTGCTTGCTCTATGGCTAAAAGTTGCATAAGGGAAAAGCCAGCACTGATATCGGCACATAGGAGTTAAACTATTTGCCCAAAGTCTCTGAGGGAAATGGCATCATAGGCAGGATTTGAAGGCAGGATTTCCTGGCTTCCACTTCTGTGATGAGACAGCTAAACTACACTGTCTGTTCCTGGGTATATACTGGAGCTGGATGGATTCATCTATTGTTTGTAATATACACTATCTGAAAAATAACATGTTGGGCCTGCTTTTTGCTCCAGCTTCAATCAAAAGTCCTGTTGACTTCAGGATCATGGCTTTAGTAGATTTTATACTTGCTTTTCCTAAATTGGCTTTGTAATTATGTTTGTAATATTTTTCTTTTTTCTGAAATTCTCTGATACATGATATGCTTTTCCCATCTGTCTCTGTCCAAATTAAAATTGTTTGTGAGGTTAGTTTTAGTTCTTTTATTGCATCAATATACTGAGCAGCCTGTCAGTGCTTCCATTCTAAACCCAGTTGTATAGGGCTTTATAACGCAGCTGTGCGATATTATTCTGAGCTGAAACTTGGCTTTAAATGACTCAGACTCAAGCCCCCACCCCATCTTTTTTTTAATACAGATAAGTAAAATAAATTGGTATGGGATCCATTTTGAAGTTAGAGGATCAAATGTTTAGACATGGAATGGTTCTGGAGGTTGGTTTTTGCCCCTCTTACTTAGAGGGAGGCTGTATCATTAGTACAGTTAGCAAGTATTGGTAACTAGTACATAGAAGATAATCACTTCTAACTTATGAGCCTGATTCTTCTCTCAGTTTTATACTGGTGTAATTCCATTAACTTCAATGGGGTTACTCCTGATTTACATTGGCATGAGTGGGAAGAGATTCAGGTCCTGTATGTATATGGCTCTCTCCTAATTTACTCCAATTTTTTCACCACTGTAACCTATATACATACAGAGATATCAGACTACCACAACTTTTATGGCCTCTTGTGTACACATGTATTGTATTGATAGGTAAGATACGGGTCAAATTATGGTTAAGGCACTGGCTGCATTGGTGAGCAAGTGTGGATGTGCAGTTCCTGGAGACATTGGACTGATTCTGCTCCTATTTACACCTAACTCCATTGATTTCATTGGAGTTACTCCTGATTTACATTACTGTGGGAGGAGACTTGGACCCATGATCTCTCTCTCTCTCACACACACAATCTAGATATATAAAATATTATTTTAAAATAATTAAATCCTCTTAGGGTCACATCTTACTAACCCTGACTCAGATGACACATGTTTAGTCTTGAGAAAAGAAGACTGAGGGGGACTTGATAAGAGTCATCAAACATGTTAAGCGTTGTCATAAAGAGGACTGGGACCAGTTGTTCTCCACGTCAACTGAAGGTAGGACAAGTAATGGGCTTTATGCAGCAAGGGATATTTAGGTTAGATATTAGGAAGAACTTTCTAACCATAAGGGTAGTTAAGCTCTGGAATACGCTTCCAAGGGAGGTTTTGGAATCCCCATCCTTGGAAGTTTTTAAGAACAGGTTGGACAAACACCTGTCAGGGATGATCTAGGTTTACTTGGTCCTGCATTAACGCAAGGGGCTGGACTTTCATGACTTCTTGAGGTCTCTTCCAGCCCTACATCTCTATGATTCTATATGCCTGTTCCCATAGTCCTGTGTGGAACTAGGCATGTGAAAAAGAGTAATCATCACATTAGTAAGGGTTTGCAGACTAAGTCCTTACTTATTATTTTGAAAGACTGGCTATTAGGGATACTTAGAAACTCATTGTTTAATGTTTTCCAATACAAATGTTAGCTCCGTACTGGATTAATACATCATGGTTGGATACGATACACTCTAATAGCTCTGAAAGACCTGCTAGCAAATATAGTCTCTGACATCTTTTAAAGTCCTGACTAGCCCAATATATTGAAGCAGCAAATGTCTGAGATCCATTTAGTGACCTCTCTGAAAAATAAGTTGACAGAATCCATCATGACTAAATGTGTCTAAGATGAGTGATCTGTGATGTGCTGAGCTGGGGAGAGCCTTGGTGCATTTGTTCAGATCAAGAATCATCTTTCACTAAGACCTGGATTGAAGTGAAAGTGACTAGAAATTTTTGTTTGGCTGTCATGGCAGGCACTCATCTCTGGAATGCTCCCTGGCAGCCCAATGTGAAACCACGGTTACCTCTCTGCTTCAGTTTCCCCTATTGGGCTTTCAATAGGTTCAATGAGGCTGGCGAACAGAGCCCATTCAAGGGTCTAGTTTATTTAATTGACCACCAAATGTGGTAAACAAACAAGCTTTCTCCAACAAGCTTTCTCCTTCTTTGATAAGTCCCCAGGCTTTAGAAGGCCCAGGTATTCCTTAACTAATTAACTACCACCCAGACATAGGTGCATCTGGATTGGCGTATTCTCCTTAGTGGAGCCTGTCACAGGGAGGGTGAGTACCTGACCCCTCAGAGAGCCAGTCCCTGTGGACAGTAACCATTTGTGTTATTTTTTAGAGAAACCTCATTAAATACTGCCATTAAGTAGGAGAGTTCAAATTAACTCCTCCAAAGTGCATAAAAATAACAAAAGAATGGCATGAACCACGGGTTACCTAAAGCAAGACTGAATTTAACCTTCTGGGCCTCGGTATTGCAGCATGTGGCTAGAGCCAAAGGCAGCCTTTGATATGAACGAGTGCAACCCCACTGAAGTCAATGAGCCTCATTCTCTACTGCCCTGCATCTTGTGGAGGGAATTACACTTGTGTAAAAGGTTTCAAAGTAACAGCCATGTTAGTCTGTATCCACAAAAAGAACAGGAGTACTTGTGGCACCTTAGAGACTAACAAATTTATTTCAGCATAAGCTTTCGTGGGCTACAGCTCACTTCTTCAGATGCATAGAGTGAAACACACAGACAGAAGATATTTATACATACAGAGAACATGAAAAGGTGGAAGTACACATACCAATTGTAAGAGGCCAATCAATTGAGATGAGCTATCAGTAGCAGCAGAAGAAAAAACTTTGAAGTGATAATCGAGATGACCCATAGAAGGTATGAGGAGAACTTAACATGGGGGAAAAAAATTCAATTAGTGTAATGACCTAACCATTCCCAGTCTCTGTTTAGACCTAAGTTAATTGTGTCTAATTTGCATATTATAGGGTTACCATACGTCCGGATTTTCCCGGACATGTCCGGCTTTTTGGGCCTCAAATCCCCGTCCGGGAGGAAATCCCCAAAAGCTGGACATGTCCGGGAAAATAGGGAGGGAGGGCCTGGCGGTGCGGGGCTGGCGGTGCGGGGCCGGTGGCGCGGATCTGGGGGCCAGGCGGTGCTCGTCCGGGGCCCGGGGCCGGGCCGGGCGGCGCTCGGCCGGGAGCTGGCGGTGCCAGGGTCGGCAGTGCTCGGCCGGGGCCGGGGCTGGGGGCCGGCGGCGCTCGGGCCGGGGGTGCTTGGCCGGGGGCGCTGGGCCGGGCCGGGGCCAGAGCCTCTTGGCCTGGGCCGGCCGGTCGCCATAGGGAGCTGCTTGGCCAGGGGGGCTGGACTGGGCCGCGCTGCATCCAGCCCCAGCCCCAGCCCCAGCCCCAGCGACAGCTTACCTGCTGCGGGGACTTTGGGGAAGGGGCGGAGTTGGGGCGGGGCCGGGGCCCCGTGGAGTGTCCTCCTTTTTTAAAACTAAAATATGGTAACCCTAGCATATTAATTCGAGTTCAGCAGTCTCTCTTTGGAGTCTGTTTTTGAAGTATTTTTTTTTTTTTTTGCAAAACTGACACCTTCAAGTCTGTCACTGAGTGATTAGAGAGATTGAAGTGTTCTCCCACTGGTTTTTGAATGTTATGATTCCTGATGTCAGATTTGTGTCCATTTATTCTTTTGCGTAGAGACTGCCCAGTCTGGCCAATGTACATGGCAGAGGGGCATTGCTTGCACATGATGGCATATATCACATTGGTAGATGTGCAGGTGAACGAGCCCCTGATGGTGTGGCTGATGTGGTTAGGTCCTATGATGGTGTCACTTGAATAGATATGTGGACAGAGCTGGCATCGGGCTTTGTTGCAAGGATAGGTTCCTGGGTTAGTGTTTTTGCTGTATGGTGTGCGGTTGCTGGTGAGTATTTGCTTAAGGTTGGGAGGCTGTCTGTAAGCGAGGACTGATCTGTCTCCCAAGATCTGTGAGAGTGAGGGATCATCTTTCAGGATAGGTTGTAGATCTTTGATGATGCACTGGAGAGGTTTCAGTTGGGGGCTGAAGGTGGCGGCTAGTGGCGTTCTGTTATTTTCTTTGTTGGGCCTGTCCTGTAGTAGGTGGCTTCTGGGTACTCTTCTGGCTCTGTCAATCTGTTTTTTCACTTCAGCAGGTGGGTATTGTAGTTTTAAGATTGCTGGATAGAGATCTTGTAGGTGTTTATCTCTGTCCGAGGGATTGGAGCAAATGCGGTTGTATCTTAGAGCTTAGCTGTAGACAATGGATCGTGTGGTGTGTCCTGGTTGGAAGCTGGAGGCATGTACGTAAGTATAGTGGTCAGTGGGTTTCCGATATAGGGTGGTGTTTAGGTGACCATCGTTTATTAGCACAGTAGTGTCTAGGAAATGGACCGCTTGTGTGGATTGGTCTAGGCTGAGGTTGATGGTGGGATGGAAATTGTTAAAATCATGGTGGAATTCATCGAGGGCTTCTTTTCCATGGGTCCAGATGATGAAGATATCATCAATGTAGCGCAAGTAGAGTAGGGTCATTAGGAGATGAGAGCTAAGGAAGCGTTGTTCTAAGTCAGCCATAAAAGGAGCGTAAAGTGCTACCAAATCAGAATGGTAACATTTTACACCCGCTTAGCCCAGGGGTAAATGGCTCCACAAGGTTCTAGGAAATGGACAGTTAAGCCCAATGTAACAAATTAACTGCAATGGAATCATACCCAGTAACACCAAGGGCTCAGTTGGGCCCACAATATGTGAGATCACGCAGGGTAATTATGGATAAACGTATATACTAAAATTGCATTCCTTAACGTTCACTCTTTTCTCCAGGCCATTCCTTTATGTTAATATCAGCTCTTTTTTTTTTTTAACTGAATCACAAAATAACTCTATAGTATTAAAAAGAGGAATCTTGTATAATGTGTGTATGGGTGAAGACTTCAGGGAGGGAATCCTGGCTCCACTGAAGTCAATGGCATTTTGCTGTTAGCTTCCACTGTGTCAAGATTTCATCCCTCATCTTCACATTTCTTATGGGCTCTTGTGTAAACATAGATAATGGCCTAACTAAAACTTTAAGCCAGTGTCTGCAAGTCGGAGCAGGCTGGAGATGCATTGCTCTAGTAGGAATTCCTGGAGATATCAGGCCTGATTTACACCAGTGTGGGAGGAGAATCCAGCCTGCTGTCTTCCAGAGACAGCTGGGGAGAGAGCAGGCCAAAGTAGCCCGTGAAACACCCTTTAAAAGAATGCAGCAGGAATTCTACCAGTTTTGGCTCTGGACCAGTGCTGCGGAGTAGTGTGAATGCATTATCAGGGTCATGGCTCTGCCTGCACCTCTTCCTACCCACTTTGAGAAGGCTCACAGAGGGAATGTATCCACTGGAATTATAACTAGCCTCTGTGCTTCTTGTGTGCTCTCCCCTTCCACCTCACTCCCATTGTGTATTTGTGCAGGGCTAGTCATAAATATGTATTTATTGTATATGCTGTTTCTTATTAAAGCAGAAGTAATGTTTTGTTCGCAGCCATCAGGGTCAGTTGCATGCATATATCTTTTCCTAGCAGCTATAGGAGAAAGAAAAACTCCCCAAAGTGCTTTTGACTTTTCAGGGTATTTAAGCTTAAAAAATTGACCTGGCAGAAGTCCAATCTGGAAGATTTTAATCTGAAAATAACAGCGTATTAAATATCTACTGTCACTGCTCACATATTTGTTTATTGTTAGTTTGAGTATATCATGTGTTGAGTTTTTTTGGGTGGGGTATTTAAATTACCCAGAGGTACATTGGAATGATTACAAAAACATGCTTAATTCTTTGACTTCAGTGAAGTTATTCTGGATTTACATTGGTTTAACTAACAGCAAAATTTGTGCCATTGTTGGATTACAGATAAGCGTGATTATATTGTCAAAACGGGTAAATTTGTTTAAGCTCCAAATCTTGATAATACCCGTTAGCAGTAACACACAGAGATTTTTCACTTTTTTGTTTAAATAACAAACTAAAAATGTGTCTGGACTATAACCATGAGCTTGAATCTGATTTCATTTACACAGTTCTCCATTGCGTTCCAGCCATCTTAGGTTATTGTGACTCCACTGGTTTCAGTGGAGTTGTATTTGCATAAAACTAGTGTATTGAATTTAAGAATCAGGTCCTCACTTCAGTGGAATTATTCCTGATTTACGGTGATGTAACAAAGATCTGAGTGTGACAGATCTTTTGTTCAACATGGTAAGTTATAGGTAGTACTGGCCCTGAACTATGGGGTCCCACATATGGGCTTGTCTCTGACCCATTTCTACTGTATCCTGGATTAAACATCTTGTGGTTGAATAAAAAAAAATCCCTTTATTTAGGACTTTACAATGATAAATCATGTGCAGGAGAAAAGTGAAAATTATCTTTGCATGTGCCCAGGTGGTTAGAAACATGGGGATGAAGGAAAGCCCCTATTTGTAAGCCTGTGAAGGAAAAACAATAGACTTTCAGCAAATGCCTACATTTTCCCATGTGTTTTATATACATAAGAGCAGCATCTTGACACAGTATTAGTATAATCATGTGAATGAAGACCTGACTGTGGCAGTTCTTAAAGCAGGAGGCAGAGATGCACAAGAGTGCCATAGTGCTATGTGTTTAGTTCAGCTAGGGAGGGGAAAAAACCAAAACAAAATAAACAAACCCACCACAACATCCCTGGAGTTATTAATGGATAACTTTCAAATGAGAATGGTGATGAAGATTATAAATCTTAATTCCAGTAAGCACTAAGTTTAAAATAAATAGTTTGTGTTTTTGTTGAAAGTCTCAGAGGGCCCCTGCGGCTAGCATATAAATGTTTTACCACTGTTAACATTTTATTTTGAATTACAACAAATTCAACGGCTTTGACCAAAACAACTCCTACAAGTGAATACACTGACTCAGTGGGTGTAGTACACTAAAATGGATATCTTCTTGTATTTAAGTACATTTTAATACAGTCTGTTTGCATATGGTGCATACCGGTGCCAAGAAAAGCAAAGTTGCACATGCCTTATCTTGCTTTCTTACTCTGTGTTTTTTCTGTCTTGAAAGCTGACATATTTTTATCATTATTATCCCTGTAGTTCCCAGATATTTCAGATAATAGGCTCTAACTTGATCTTTTGGAACTTGTGCAGGTCTATATCTTAGCTTTGGCTTCTTGGGGTGAAGTTTGTGTCCTTCCACAACCTAAACTGCACATATGTTGGAAACCAGTTTAAATGTGTGGATATTTTAACACTGATTTCAGATGGACCTCGGTGGTGTTAGTGGAATAGAGGTGGCTCATGGGTTCATTATTGGGATACAAAACTCTTCACATCTACGTACTTTGTATCTAATTCAGGTCCATAATGACCACAGGTCATTATGCTCTGATGACTGTTGGAGGGCCTTGTTAAATGAATTTGCTCTCAATGCAGATACGAGTGGAGGAGTGTCCTCTCACCGAAACCTACATCAGTTAGCAGTCTCAGCAGGGCTAAATGGGAATGGAGACTGATCCATGGAGATTGCCTCTCCGGAAGGGGCAGAAGCGCATCAGTGGGGCAGTGAGGGAAAGCTTGTACTACTTTTGTCTGAGCTGTATCTAAGTCATGCATAACTAGAGTACTTGGCAATTAATTTGGCACATTTCATTCTTTAAAAAAAATGAGTCTAAGGTTACATCTACTTTTTATTTAATATGGTCAAGAAGCAAATGCACTTCAGTAATTTAAATGAGTCACCGTTCTGTTATCTGTAAGCATCTTGCTTTATCCCTATGTGTATATTTTCACTCCATAACCACCAGCAAGAACTGTCATCTGAAAAGGGAGAGGTAAGGAGATCAGTGGAGAAAGGAGAAATCTTTTCTTTCCGATACAATACCGCATGAGGAAAAGATCAATAATACTTTGATCATTACATTTTGAAAATGACCTGACACAAGTCGTCAATGGCTCAGCCATACTAAACCTGTGTGGTTCTCACACACACACATGAAGATCAATATTTAAATGCAAGGCAGGTGTGAAAGACAAATTGAACTCTTTATCCTTGAATGCTTTGCTGTTTCTTACCAAACTCACTACATGGGTGTTTCCTAGAGGTTGATGTGTTAATATAGCTTCAGCTGGCTCTGCCACATGAGCTTCAGCTCCACTGTAAAATTCAGGCATGTAATTTTCCACAAATGTAGGTAGTAACTGTGGTGGAAGCTATGATATAGACCTGGCATGCACATTTTTACCCCTGCAAGGGAGAGAGTTAGGAGAAATGATGAGATTGGCTATTATAAATTCATTCAGAACCTGCATTTAGGTTTCTGTTGTGTACAGTGATCAGTGTGGGTAACACTCACACATTTGTTCTGTGCCCATGCATGCTTGAATGGTGTTGGGATGTGAAGATAAATGACACCACCGTGCCCCTTTTTTCTCCTCATCTCTTCTTTTTCTTTCATTTTGCTTTTGTTTATTTCCTCTTTTTTTCATTGGTGTTTGGAGCCAGGTTGTCCTTTATATTCAAGATATTTGGGAATTTGATGATGTGTAGTGATGTGTAGTACTCTTGGTGTTAAGGATGCTGGTTATTATTTTTAGTTGTTTAGAAATTAGCACAAACTTTTAGGAATTTTTGAAATCCAAACTCAGATCTGAATTTTGTAAATGCCCCCTAACTCTGTAATAACCTAAACCAAAAAGTCTGGCCAGAAAACACTCACATTTGGGGGGTGGGTATTTCAATAGTAGATCCAGATTCAGTTATCTTTTGTATCTGCTTCTTATTGTGAAATTCCAATAAGGAAGGGGTGTGTGTAATGTTCAAGGATTTAAAAAAAAAATCCCTTCTCCCTGCAATTTCGCAGACACACGCCAGCATGGGGTTCTTTAAACCAATACTCTGGTCTTTACCTGCTCTGCGGACATGCAGGTGGACTGGCAGACTGTTTTGAAGCTGCTGTGGCTTGCGGAAAAAGCAGGTCTTCAAAGGAAAGCCAGCGTTTGAGAAAATAAAGCTGGCGTTCTGATGATTGGAGCTGAACACTAAAGTTTTTAAAGATCAGGTCCCATCAGATTTTTTTTTTTTAAATAAAAAAGCTTTTCTTTTTTCTGAAATTCCAGCTTTTACGTTAAAATCATGCTGCTCCCTGACCCACAGCTACTTCAAAGGTATTCTGCCTACAGTGGCTGCACAGTTTGGGCTGACTAAGCTGTTGGATGATACAAACTGCTGTGGGGTTTGACATCTCACAGGCTCCTAACATCTCTGGCCAAAAGGCTCTCATTCATTAAAAATGAAATGCAGAGTTAAAAGAAAAATAGGAGAAAATATACAATGTTTTTTTTAAAAACTTTAAGCCTTTAAATGCTTCTTGAATAATTAAAATGAGAAAACGTTAGTGGTTTTCCAAAAACAAAAACTCACTTAACCCATAGAATAGCCCACTCATTAATATTAATATTTGTTATTTGTATTGTGGTAGCACCTAGAGGCCCTACCCATGACTGGTGCCTCACTTTGCTGTGTGCACTACAGGTAAGAGTCAGTGCCTGCCCCAAAGAGCTTACAATCTAAATAGACAAGAGAGAGAAAATGTAGGGAAAAGGAAATATCCTCATTTCACAGCTGGGGAAAAGAGGCACAGAGAGATTTAGGCCTGGTCTACACTAACCCCCCAAGTCGAAGTAAGGTACGCAACTTCAGCTACGTGAATAACGTAGCTGAAGTCGACATACCTTACTTCGAACTTACCGCGGTTCAGACGCGGTCCACACGCGGCAGGCAGGCTCCCCCATCGACTCCGCGGTACTCCTCTCGTTGAGCTGGAGTACCGCAGTCGACGGCGAGCACTTCCTTGTTCGATTTATCGCGTCCAGACCAGACGCGATAAATCGAACCCGGAACTTCGATTGCCAGCCGTCGGATTACCCGGTAAGTATAGACCAGCCCTTAGTGACTTGCCTCAGGTCACACTGGAAATATGTGGCAGAGCAGGGCATTGAACCCAGATTTCCTCAGTGCTGATTTAATACCTTAGCCACATCCTTCCTCCTCATGGCCCTGTTTCAGAGCCCACTGAACTCAATGGAATGTTTGGTGTGTTTCTCTAAAAACATGACTATGTTCCATCCTATAACACCTTCCACATGAAGATCTCACAGGCCTTTATAAACAATAATGAATGTAGCCTCTCAAAGTCCCTGTGACATAGGTATGGTAAATACCCTCTTACCTACCTGAGGAGGAAACTGAGAGAGAGAAATTAATCAGCCTTCACATGTGTCAAAAGTTCAGTTGCACACCCCACTTGGCCATTCAGAAGACTACCTTGAGGGGATCCGGTGGATGGATTGTTTATTTTAAAATTCTGCTGTCTAAACACAGCCCGACACTGTCCCTATCTTTGGACCTCTGAGCATGCTGTCTGGGCGCAGATCTTAGATCTTCCAGAGATCTGAGACCACACAGCCCCATACCCAAGCCCTAGAACCAGTACCGACCCCTCAGATTTTCCCCATTGCTTAAACACACCCTCTCCAAGAACTCCACCCAAATATCATAGAATCATAGAATATCAGGGTTGCAAGGGACCTCAGGAGGTCATCTAGTCCAACCCCTTCTCAAAGCAAGACCAATCCCCAACTAAATCATCCCAGCCTGGGCTTTGTCAAACCTGACCTTAAAAACCTCTAAGGAAGGAGATTCCACCACCTCCCTAGGTAACCCATTCCAGTGCTTCACCACCCTCCTAGTGAAAAAGTTTTTCCTTATATCCAACCTAAACCTCCCCCACTGCAACTTGAGACCATTACTCCTTGTTCTGTCATCTGCTACCACTGAGAACAGTCTAGATCCATCCTCTTTGGAACCCCCTTTCAGGTAGTTGAAAGCAGCTATCAAATCCCCCCTCAAATCCTTTTCTGCAGAACTGCTGCCTAGCCACTTGGTCCCTAATCTGTAGCAGTGCATGGGATTCTTCCATCCTAAGTGCAGGACTCTGCACTTGTCCTTGTTGAACCTGATCAGATTTCTTTTGGCCCAATCCTCTAATTTGTCTAGGTCCCTCTGTATCCTATCCCTATCCTCCAGCGTATCTACCACTCCTCCCAGTTTAGTGTCATCTGCAAACTTGCTGAGGGTGCAGTCCACGCCATCCTCCCGATCATTAATGAAGATATTGAACAAAACCAGCCCCAGGACCAGCCCTTGGGGCACGCTGCTTGATACCGGTTGCCAACTAGACATGGAGCCATTGATCACTACCCGTTGAGCCCGATGATCTAGCCAGCTTTCTATCCACCTTATAATCCATTCATCCAGCCCATACTTCTTTAACTTGCTGGCAAGAATACTGTGGCTATATATTTGCAGTTTACCTCTTCCAGAGGGCATGTGGTAGGTGTAAAGCATGAAGTGCACAGATACTTTGCATAGGATTCTGACACATTGCTCTTTTTAATAGCACAAGAAGTTCTCATTTCTGTATAAAAATAAGAAGACCTACATGCCCTTCCCTGGCTCAGTTTTCTCACCACTCCTGAGCATTCTTTGGGCTGAAACCCTTCTGTCGCAGTGCCAGGCTTGGGATCTGAAACATAGAGCCTTTCCCTCATAGCTTGCCTTCTCTGATCTTGGTTGGTCTGTCTCCTGACCAAAACCTCCTGTCTGGCTCCCTGAACTTTCCCCCTGAGAGGCTTTTTTTAAAGGCTAGCATTACACCTTGGTGTCTTTGATCTGCTGTTTGGTAACATTCCAGTCTTCAACCTCCGAGCCCCAACTGGCCCATTGTCCCAAGGTGCTTCACCCTGAATAGGCACTTGCTGAGTTTCAATGACCCACTATTGCCCTTGGTCCAGAGGTGAAAGTAAGCCGGTCCGGTCCGGCGTACTGTACTGGACCGGCTTCCCTGGCAGTGATTTAAAGGGCCCAGAGTTCCAGCTGCTACGGGGAGCCCCGGGCCCTTTAAATCACTGTTGGAGCTCTGGCAGCCGGGCTTGGGCGGGGATTGATGCTCCAGCCACTGCGGAGATCCCTGGGCCCTTTAAAACCCCGCCCGAGCCCGACTGCCGGAGCCCCGGGGCAGCGGTGGCCGGGCTCCGACTGCACTTTAAAGGGCCCGGGGATCCCCTCAGCGGCTGGAGCCCTGGGCCCTTTAAATCACTGCCAGAGCCCTGCCGCCCCAGGGTAGCGGCAGCAGGGCTCCAACGGTGATTTAAAGGGCCCGGAGCTCTGTGGCGGCCAGAGTCCTGGGCCCTTTAATTCGCCCCTGAGCCCTGGGGCTCCCAGGCATCTCTGCAGCTGGTAGCTCCAGGGTGATTTAAAGGCCCTGCCTCTTCCAGTTGAGGCCACGCCCCCGCTCAGGACTCCAGCGTACCGGTAAGTCCTTTAAGTTACTTTCATCCTTGCCTTGGTCTAGCAGTGAAGTATCCCAGCCCTGCTAGCCTATGGTGAACTCCATATTTACATAGAGGTATTTCATGATACAGCAGTTTTCATAATAACAACTTCATAGTATCAACCGGAATTCATAAGTTGCCCAGGGAAATCCCCCAATTAATTGCTCCGTGTCATCCCCAAGCCTGATATCCCTCCCAAGTAGGAATTACGGGACTAGTGTAGTTTTATATCTGCAGAACTCCATTAACTTGAGCAGCACTTTGCACCACTGCCAGTGAGAGCTGAATCAGCTTTGGAACCCACTGCTTTACTAAAGGGGCAGATATGTGAGAGATTGTGGGCCTGGTTCCCAGCTGCCTTGCACGTACACATGTGCAACGCGGGTGTAAAATGCTACCACTGCTCGAAGTGAGTAGAGAATTCTGCTTTGGCAGAGCTCTACACTCACTCTGCATAGGTGTAAAGCCTTCCAGAGCCTTGTAAGTGATCACTTTGTGTTTTAGCCTGATTTATAACATTTTCGTACCATAATTTCTTTGTTTATCTGACTATTATGTTTACACCCCCACCCCTTTATTTGGTGTCAGTTTCACAGCTGGAAACAATTTATTTAATCCCAAATAGCAAGATTTAATACAGTTGCTTCAGCTTGTTTCATTGTGTTGGTTCTAAATTCAGTGGAGCTGGGGTTTTTTATAAAAGCAGTTTTCGTTTTGGTTAAGGGTCTTTGAATACATAATGGTAACCATTTGACTGACAGCTCCATGGACTAAAAATGCTGTTCATTTTATCCTCTTGTAATAAACCATTTATTGTAACAGTGATGCCATTTATTTCAGCAGTGCAAAACTAACCCCTTGTATCAGTATGAAAGTAACCACCTGGAGCACTAACAATAATTTACATACCCCTGGGACAACATTCTGCTCTTGATTACACAGCTGTAAACCCAGGGATATCTCCAAGTACATTCTGAATAATTCTGTTGGCTTCAGTGGAGTTACTCTAGGTTTACACTGGTGTAATGAAGAGAAAAATGTAACTAATCTAACTAATTCAGCAATAATGCACGAGAAGTAAATCTAAACTTTGTTGCTGGTCTAATAAATTAGCTGCTAATCCTCATAATTAAACTACAAACTAGTTCATTTGATGCAAGCAGTATAACTAGATTGGTTCTAATATAAGCTAGGTAGTTACCAAATTTGAGAGGCTGATTGGGAGTATTATTGCTGTGACAACAATAGTTAATTCAAATAACGATAGAGTTTTAATAGACAAGGTTGTCTGACCGAATTAGCAAAAGCAGATTTGCAGAATAATTGTATGCCATTAATTCCTCTTTCTCTCCCCGCCCCGTCCCCCACCCCTACAATTGCAACCATCAATCTGTTCCAGTGCATTATGCCCTGGGAGTTTTTAAAGTTACCAGTGCAGAAGTTGAACATTTATCATTAGTAGGAAAAGACATCCATGGAATGTTTGAGCAATATGGTAGACGAAACGCAGTATCTTCAAAACAAACAAATCATCAAGCCAACAAAGCCATAGACCTGAAGATGCGCATTGTGGAACAAAGGGAGGAAATGCATTCATCTGAGAGTTACAAAATACTTCACTACATTGGAAGGACAGCCTCTGACACCAGTGGTTTGATAAGCATAAGCCTCCTGTGCCATTCTACCTGCTTCTAGTTTTCTTGAGGAATTAACTTGCTATCGAGTCTAGAGCTTTGGAAGGGAAAACTACTGTTCCCATAAAGCAGGTCTTATGTAATTGTTCTGTTCTCCATTTACTTCTCCTTAACTTGATCTGTTGTCACATTTCTCTTTTTAAAATAATGTTTCAAGCTTTCGGATAAATGTTTACATGCATTTCTTATCACTTCTGTGTTGAATACTAGTACTTTTGTATTTATATGAGCCACTTCACAAGTCACACACTAATATTTTACACATGCTCACTCTCTCTCTCTCTCTCTTTTGAGTGCTGCAGTGTTAAAGGTTTGCAGCAAATATCTGCATGACGTGGTTTAATGCGGTAGTTAGCACAGTGCAACTTTTTTTGGATGCACATTCCAGAGCAGCATGGATTTGCTTCCAGCTTCAGTACCAGGAAGCAGAGAATTGTTGTAATACATACATTCTAATTACCAAACCAAACCAAACACCTGGATGTAGATGACTAGAATTTTGGGGAAGTTTGGCTTTCCAGAAGGGCAATCAAACTTTGCCTGTGGCTCCTGTCTCTATAACGGGACAAACCAACATCTTGTACAGTAACATCTATAAACATTGGGAAAGTTTGGGTATGGATCTAAATTTAGCAGTTTGGGGTCCACCTCTGATTTTAATTTTACATTCTGCAGAGTCCTGATTGGGCCCAAACGTTAACTTGCTAACCTCTCAAGGACTTTACTATGGTGATGAGCGTGTTCTAAAAGCCTATATAGAGCAGAATAGAAACGAGTTATATAGATTCATCAATGCTCATTTTCTTGTTCCTGGGCTTCCTGACTTGTCCTGCAGCATGTGAAATGAGTAATAATCCCCTGCTGCTGTGACCACCATGATCTCTACACTTCACTCACATATAGATTTTATTTTTTAAACCATGTAACTAAACGTAGGGGTTGGGTAATTGGGACAATCAGCTCTGCAGATCTCCTAGGTCCCACAGGGCTGAAACAAAGCTTCTGCGTTGCTCCTAAATGAAGGTTTTACAGTGCTCTACAGAAGCAGGGCTGTCTGCCAGGTACCAATAAACTGATGCTCTTAGGCATGCTTTGTGTCGCACCCTTGCAGTTTCCTCTCTGTTCAAAAGGTCAAGCTCTGCTCAGTTGTGTATTGTGTCCATCATAGTGTTTTCACACCATGTAATGTGTTTCTACTGTCACCTTCTCTGTGTCTCCTGGTTCCCACTCTGTGATGAATGCTGACCCATTGCTCCAGCTATTTGGCCATGTCTGCCCCTACCTCCTATCCTGCTATTGCACATCTGTCTGATCCATGTAATTCAGAGCTATTTCTATGTGACATGGTGTGCTCAGTAATGTTTCCCTCCTCTCACCAACTGTTTCTCCTTTGAGCTGTGTGTTGCTTGGCTTTTATGAAGGTACCCTAATTACCCCTTCTGGGATCTATATGGGCCTGACATACTCCCCGGGACTCCCTGCTGTGCTGCGTGAACGCACACCTTGAAGCACACTTTTGAAGGGGAATAACACCTTGCCCTTTGGGCCAACACACCTCTATCAAATGTTTAGTACATTGGTTACAATCTGAGGCACAGAGAGGTGTGTGAGCCAGGAGGTCAGGGTATGAATTCAGTTGTGTCCAAACTTCTTCAAAGTTGAGGAGGGCAGGAGTGGGTTTCCGATCCTGTCTTCAGTTCAGGCCCATTTCTAGCAGAGTGCAGTTTTGCGCTGATCCCCAAGGAACTGAGAAAGTAGGGCTTTTTCATTTCCAATTTCTGGGATTCTCCGAGATCTTTTGCAAATAGATTTACACTCTACGCGCGCTAGGCTGATCTTTAGGAGTTTTCTGACGCTATCTGGAACATTTTCTGCAGCTTTTCTTGATTAAGGAATAAATGGTGCATCCTGGCTAGGTCCCTGCCTACCAGCATCGAAACGAATACATCTTGGCTATAGAATGAAATGTGTTTTTATCTTATGTTTAGTGATTGGCTAACACTGACTATTGTACTTAAGGTGCAGAGCCCCATTCCAATTAGTCTTTATGGTCCCTATATTTTGAAGGCATAAAATTAGGCATAATGGTTAAAGTCAAACAGTTTCTCAGAATATTGTAAATACCATCTTCTAAAAACTAGATGTTTTTGTAAAACTTCCATTCTGCTTTTGTGATGTGGGAGCTGGTGGCCTTTCTACAACCTTGTACCTTGATCCTGCAAGGGCTTAGGCACTTGCTTAACTTTATGCACTGTAAGTAGGCCCATTGAAGTTAATGGGGCTACTCATAGCGTGTAAAGGTAAACACATAAGTGTATGCGGGATCAGGGCCTTGGTTGCTGCTTCTGCCTCACAAACTTAGAATTTAGCAAGATTCGAAGTGGGATTAGACGTGTATATGGATAACATGAATTTGTACAGCACCTAAGGCATTGGGGTCCATGACTGGGGCTCCCAGATGCTACTTCAATACAAATAAATAAGACTAAAAATACCTAGAGTTGTTATAGTCATTTCTTAAAAAGAAGGGATATAAAACCTTGTGTTTCAGGTTTTAAACCAATCTTTATTAGAGATTAGGATGAGACCGATGACCAGCTGATTTAATGATCTAGTGAAACCTTCAGTTTCTGCTGCCCTAGTCATACCAGAGGCGGCCGTGGCTGCAGCCTCAATTGCCCCGGGATGCTCCATTTGCTCCCCAAAAGGTTCTGTCACTACAGAGGATCGGGGGAGCAGGGGAGGAGTATGGTAGCGGACCCAAGCCTACCCACTCTACCGGGTCTCAACCAGGCCTTAGGGGTTTATCAAAGCATCCAACTCAGTTATTGAGCTACCCCAAATTGTTTTCCCCTGGGTCACTTCCTACCAGTCTAGAACTCCTTCGTTTGGGATGTGGTCATTGTCTTATGGACTCTCCTTGGTCTCTTAATGTCCTGTTCAATCAACCTCCTGTAGGATTTTCAACTCCCAAAGGGAGTGGGGATGGAGGTGGATCCAAGTCCCTGCTGCTAGAGCAATTTTCACCATGCTGTTGCCACTCCTGTCACAGTGCTTAGCGTCAGTCTTGCTTCCTGGTATCACATACAACTTATTCCCTGCCCCCACCCTCTTCCTGCCACCAAATATAAAATTGACTGGGTATTTTAAAAGACAGTTTCCACCTACTGTGCTGTAGCTAAAATGTGCTGGATAAATGTGGGGTCAAGCAGTGCTGCTGGCATATTCCAAAGAGAAGTTGACCTTTAGTTCATGCCAGTGAATGAGAGGGTGTGGGGGGTCAGCCAAGAAACTCCCAGGATAAGGAGAAAATGTGGGGAGTGAATGGCACTGAGCTGCAGCATCTCTCGATGCCCACGGATGGTGACGTCTAGGTACAAGGTCTCTGTGGTCTCTGGACTGGAGGATGGGGGGGACCCATCCATTGTCTCTACTATGTCTGGAACAGGCTTGGGCCTTAGGGGAATCTGCAGGATCTGGGCCACATCCAGGTCAATAAAGTTATTCACTGCACCCAGGGCCATCCCTAGGAGGATGCGGGGCCCAGGATATAGGCACTGAGTTTCTAATCTGCCGGAGGGTGCTCCCTCCTGGTTCCTCCCAGGCCCTGCCCCACTCCACCCCTTTCCCCAATGCCCCACCACTGCCCTGCTTCTTCCCACCCCCACCCCGCCTCTTCCCCACCCAGTTCCGCCCTTCCCCAGAGCATACTGTGCCCTTGCTCCTCTCCCCTCCCTCCAGCGCCTCCGGATGCCGCGGACGAAACATCTGATCCACTGTAGACGCTGAGAGGGAGGGGAGGCGATGATCAGCGCGTGCCACCGGCGGGCAGGAGGCACTGGGGGGAGGTTCTGGTAGGGGAGCTCCTCACCCTCCCCGCCGGCCTGCCGCTCGCCTCCCTGTTGGCCTCCTCACCCTGCTTGCCCTCCTGCCCGCTTCACCTCCCCACCCGCCTCCTGCAGGGTCCCCCAAAGCGCGGGGCCTGGGGTGGTTGCCCCGATTCGCTGTACCCTAGGGATGGCTCTGACTGCACCTGAGGGCATGAGGGCATGCTGTGGAGGGATTGGAAAGGAGCACTCTGGGACATGTAGCTCAGCCGGTACTTGCAAATGCAGTGTTGATTGATGGCATTCAGCATGCTTTCCATATAGGACAATGGCTCGAGACTCAGGGGAACATTTTGTCAAGGTGGTCCGGCCAGCCCTCTTTACCAGGCCTGGGCTAGCTTGTTTTCCCGAGTCTTTGATCTGGGTTCCTCGTGGGAAAATCAGATATAGTGTGATCTGGTTTGCCACAGTAGAAGCGCAGGTTGAAACGTTGCTGATGCTCCGTTTCCTTGTGGTAAGGGGTTATTGGCCCAGGTTGACCTGCATTGGCTCGACTTGCAGAGTGGGACCTCATAACGGTGGGTGCAGCTCCAATGCCACTTTTCTTTCTTCCTGCCCTTCACACAGCCGATTGTCAATCTGGATGACGACAGCGATACAGGCGCCCAGATCCGTTGGGGTCTCACCTCTAGCCAACTCATCCTTGATCTCATCCCGCAGGCCCCATTGGAACTGGAACAGCTGAGCAGCCTCATTCCACTCCATGTCTCATGTGAGACGGTGGAAGTGTGCTGCATAGGAGGCAGCTGTGCCCGACTCCTGTCGGAGTTTCTGGAAGGTGCCTTTGGCTAGATAACACTGGATTGCTGGCCTCCTGTAGGGGGGAAGCCCAGTCTAATGCCTCCCCCCACCAGCAGGCCTACCTGGGCTTGGTTGGACGAGTATGTTTGAGGGTGAAGCAAGAACAAGAGGCGGCACTAGTATATGAAGCCTGAAAATATGGAACGATCCCCACTGAAGCGCTTCCAGAGGGGGCTGACAGGTTCTGGCTCAGGAGGACGATGCAGACAATAGGGCCCAGAGCTCATTGTTCTCTGCACAGAGTTGATAGACTTACCCCTGCAGTGCCTGATTCTCAGTGACCAGCTGTGTGATCTGCACCTGTATGACTTAATTGTCTGTCTGGAGGCGGGTCACCTGCCTGTGGAGAGGCAGTGCTCTTTGGGGTCGGAAGAGCTCCACTGGGTCCATACCTGGTTGAACCATGCTTGGAGGGGTTGGTGGTTGGAGCAAACTGTTGTAGACCGGGATGTAACTGGTCATACCTAGTGGTCAGAGCAGTAGTGGTCAAGCCTAGTGGTCAGAGCAGGAGCCAGGAACCAGAGGTCAGTAACAGACAGAGTCGGGAGTCAAGCCAAGGGTCAGAGTCAGGAATCAAGCCAAAGTTTTGAGCTGGGTGGGGCACAGAAGCAGAGATCTGGAACAAGGCAGGAGGGTAGAAACCAGGAACAAGGTAGAGCTCAGGAGTCAGGTCAGAAGGCAGGGTTCAGTCTAGCTGCCAGCCAGAGATTCACCTCGTTGCTTGGACAACTTGCTATGCCTCCTTTGGCTTAAATAGTGAGTCTGAGCCAATCAGAGAGGCTGGATGTCTCCTCCAATTGGGAACTTTGTGGGTGGTGCCAGCTGGGGTCCACCAGTCCACACTCCCTGCTGCCAGGTGGTGGCTGCAGTCTGAGGACTGCCTCAAGACCCGCAGTCCCTCCCACTGATAAGGATGGAAGCATTTGAAAAATCAGATGTTTTGTTTTGTGGTTAATTTGACGTATTTGCAATTTCTCTAGTTTTATTTTCCTCCTTCCACAGCCATCATGAATGTAAATTTATGTACCATCTGGTATAAATTTCCATTGCATTCATTTGTCTGTGGTGTGCTAGAAACCCGTAGGGTGTGGTACAAAGCATGTCAGCCCAGGGTTCCCTGTAGGTATAGCAATTGAAAATTGTGGAGTGGCTGAACATGAACTAGAAATACTGCAAGGGAACATTACGCTGACAACCCTGAGCAAATCACTAAGTAATTCTTGGAGGGTTTTTCATTGAATTCAACATTCCTTGGACAGATTCGCTTTCAAAATTCTGTGCTGGAGTAATGAAGTTTTACATAAAGTTCCCTATAAAGTTTTATATAAAATAATATGCCTTTAAAGAGTAATGTGGGTAATTGGTCCTTGGCCATAATTATAATGGTGGTTAATCCTTAAAGATCCAATAGATTAAGCTAATTTGGTATTTCCAGAGCGCCACTGTATTAATCTAGCTATTTAAATGGTTGTAAATTTAGTTTGAAAGTTATGCTGCTTTAACAATGGGTATATCAAAGGTAAATGGCCAATCTAATATTCAGAGCAAGGGATTGGGAATCAGGTCTCCCAGCTGTATTCTGCCCTCTGCTACTGTATAGTTTCCCAATCTGTAAAATGAGCATCATACCTCTCAAGTTGTGAAACATAATGTTTGTAAAGGTCTTCAAGTTTCTCAGATAAGAAAGCATTCTAGAACTACGAAGTGAAGTAGTCAAGCTAGCTAAGAATGTACAGTCTTGTTTTGCTGTCTGTGTTTCTGTTTGTCATAAAATGAATTACAAGATTGAGGAAAGCGATAAAACATAGTTGTGTAGATGGCTGGATGCGAAGGACAATTGATGTTTTAATATTCCTTCCTTTATTTCTTCTCAGGCCTTGTCCAGCACACAAGTTGCACTGTTTTAACTAAAATCATTTAAAACCAATTTACTTAAACGGATATAGACACATTTATATCAGTTGAAAAAGTGGTTATGGCAGCTTAGCTTGTACCTGTAAATTTAACGACAAACTAAACTGATTTAAAACAGGTTTAAATCAATTTAAGAGAGTTCACTGAGATTTTTCACTGGTTTCATGTAGGGCTGTAAAATGATTTAAAAAAATTAATCACGATTAATCACGAGATTAAAAAAATAGTTGTGATTAACTGCAGTTTTAATTGCACGGTTAAACAATAATTGAATACCATTTATTTAAATATTTTGGATGTTACATACATACTTCTACGAGGCTGCTGCGGCTCATGGTGCCTGGCACTCGGCCTGCTGCAGAGGGCGGGTTCCATGCTGTTGCACGGGGCTGCATCTTGCCAGAGCCCACGGCCATCCCACAGCCCTCTGGCCACTCCTGGCTCACCAAGGACACCATTTCAGATTTTGGTGTGCGTGTGTGTTTTGGGGGAACGCTGTCTCTTTAAGTAGAGCACTCAGGAGCCTGAACGCACATTCAGCCAGCAGTAGCTGCTGCTGGCAGTACCCACTCCTGAGCCAGCACAGCAGCAGACAGGCACCCGACCTCGGCTCAGCAGTGACTGGGTACATGGGTGGGGGGAGGGGAAAACCCAACATCAGCACCCCCAACCCCACTCTGCACAGCAGACAAGAGGCAGGCTCCCAGTCCGGAGCAGCTTGGCTAGGGGTGGCTCCATGGGGGGCGGGAGGGAGGAGGCGGGAGCAGCAGTGGAACAGGGTGGTGGGAGGAGGGGCACGGCACCCCTGCCCGAGAGGCATGCAGCAGCACCCCCCTGAACATGATCCCCTGGCGGTGGCCCCCCTCGTCTACCCCTAAAGCCAGACATGTCTACCTCCTCACCCAGCTACCACCACATCCCGTTTTCAGAGGTGTGCAGTTAACGCTCGTTTAAAAAAAAGCATTAATTTGTTTTGAGTTAATCACATGCATTAACTGAGATTGACAGCCCTCGTTCAACCAAATCAGTTTAAAATGACACCTTGGTTAAACCTTAGCTTGTAGACCAGACATAAGTCTCTCTTGGCTGTTTTTGATTCTTGGTCTGTTGTTTTTAAACACACTAAGGCCAAGATTTTCAAAATGGGGCACCTATAATTAGATTTCTAATGTGGGATTTTCAAAAGTGCCTAAGGAAGTTAGACACCTGATTCCCATATGCACTGTTGAAAATCCTATCCGTAGGCTCATATTTAGGTGCCTAAATAAATGGCCTCATTTTCAAAACATCTGAGCATCCTGTAGCTCTCATTGATTTAAATAGGAGCTGTTGGGTGTGGAGCACTTCTCAAAATCAGGCCATTTATTTAGGGATTTGGGAGCCTAACTTTAGGAGTCCAAAGTCCTGATCTAAACCCCACAGGAAGAGGCTATCCATTGAAGTCAATGGCATTGGATCAGGCCCTGACTGAGTAATTATATTTTGATTTGCAGTTGTTACTAAACATTTAAAATACTTAAATGAAATTGAACTGGAAGAAATAGTGGTCAGGTAATGTCCATTGGTCAACTGCATGTGCAATTACAGAACAAAATGTTAACATGCTTTGGAAAAATTTGTTTGTTTCTAAATCTATGCAAAACCGGCCAACAAATGGAAAGGCACATTCTGTATAATTTGCAGAATTTCTATTGCTTATTTTCAGATGTAATCGTATTAAAAAGTAAATAGACAGGGCAGGTTGGACTACACTTTTTCTCTGTTGAAAATTGCTTTTGTTGAAACATATCACTTTTGATGAAAATTTTTGGGGAAGGTGTGTTGAGATGTGTATTGTCTGTGGTTTGGGGACTTCTGCAATTTAGGGCAGGGTTCAGATTTTCCATCTCTATGGTTTTGCCTTTTTCCAAATCAAAGTACTATGTGTTTTTTAAATGAAGATGTATAAAATCAAGATGAAGAATTATGCTGGAACCACATTTTTAAGCAAATTAACCATGATAAGATCTTTAATGTCATGTAATAGAATATATTTTTTTTAGTAATGCATTAAAATTTTCAAACCAGATATGATCATACAATTAATGAGATTACATTTGATGTAAATTTCAATTCATTATTACAGTCACTGTGTTCATAGAATCTTTAATAACATCAATGTGCCATGATAGTTCAAAAGGACAGCTCTGCCGTGGAATACATTAAATGAGCAGATACAGAGTCTGCAAATATCTTAAATACACATTTTGATGCATTTCAATATTGTAAGATTTCTGTGATATGGTAGTGATTTGCAGATAGAGAATGAAATGGAAGTTAATTAAGGCAGTCCTCCATGCATGTAGAATAATAGCTTAGATAACAGTGTTAGCCAGTTTAATGAAGAGTTGTCTTCTAGATGTTTCTTTTGTCTTTTTAAACCTCCTCCCCCTCTGTCTCTTCTCTAGATTTCACCTATTTTAAGTAATTCTTATGGAAATAACTAATCATTACGTGGAAGTGCCTGAGTGACCTTGCCTCATTATAACTGTTACAAAAAAGTTTAATTCAGCATGAAAAGAATAACTTATGAGCAACATAACTCACTTTCTCTCTTGCTTTTGGAGGTTAACAAATAATTAACAGACAGAAACTAACATACTTTACCTTTATAAAGGAAAAGAGAGAATTTTTCACTAACTCAATCTCTTGCCATAGGTCCTACACCTAGAGGGCTTCTCTAGTCCTCTTTTGGGAGCCATAGAGGTCCCTGCATTTTCTTTTTTTTACTTCATCCATTACCCTCCTTTAAGCAAGGTCACCTGGACAGGGACCTGTTTTTAGAATCTAGGAGGGAGAGGGAATGAGAGATAATTACCTGAGTTCACAAGATTTTAGGGAACGCTGGTAGAAAAAATATCATACCATGCTCTGTGGTAGTGGACAAGTCTCAGTGTGAACCTCCTGAAAGGCAAAGTTTTGAAACTTTAAAAGAATTGTTTTCTATTATTTTAAGCTGAATTAAAGATTAGAAGAGGCTTGCAAAGAGGGAAACATGTGAAGCTTGAACCTGGAAGCATGGCAGGCTGCCATCCTTCAGTGCAACCCCAACAGGTGATCAGATAGAGTGTACCAAGATTCACCATGTTTCCTTCCCAGCACTCCAAAGACTCTGCTGCTCTGGGAATGAAAAATGCAAACTTGAATCTGGAGCCTGAGTCTCTGTGTGGCATTACATTGTGCTGCTGCTAGATTGATGGGCCAGTTAACATGTCTTACGTTGGTGGAAGAGGAAGGTCTTTTAACCCTATTTTAGAAGAGATAGTGTAACAGGGCAGGCCCTCTCCTACCCTGGGGTCCCTCACAAACAGTCTTGAATGCCTCTTGCTTGTCAACACCTCTGTGAATTTTAGTGATGATACCACCACCATGCCTCCATCACATTCTCTTTGCAGCACTTGTAACAACAATGTGCATCAGCCCTTTCTCCAGGGCGTGCTAGTGATCCCACCAGCCAGAGACCTAGCTTCTCCGGGGCTCTGCTATCCCCACCCTTCTTTGTGCTTCCTTCCTGTGCTTTTAATTAATCTCCCCAGCCGGTGGGATAATCAGCTTCTTAGCTCATGAACCCCCAGTCAGTGTAGACAGTTAAGTACTCTCCTCCTCCATCAGGCCTTTCCTTGTGGAGCTAAATAATGCATAAGTGACCAGAGTGCTGGGTCAGCTACTGGCTCTCAGAACTCTGTCATAGGCAGATAGTGACTTTCTATGGTAGCTCTGAGCCTTCCTGCTTTCTTATGCAGAAAGGGTGATGGCTGCCTTTGCTTCAGGGAGCTGAGATTTAAAATTGAGTCACTCTCATAGCTTTCTTTTCGTTATCCTATCAGGAGGGAGAGGTCAATCCACTTGAAGATGATAAAGACCGATGTATCACAAGCGAGGTCAGAAGTAGAATTTGCTTCATTCTCATAGAATTACTGTAACTCTACAGGAGCTGGATATTGCTGTGATTTCTGTTCCTTAGGCTGTGTGCTCATCAGCATACAGCTGACTGTCATCATGCAACATTATATGGTCCGCTGTGTACCAGGGTGTCTGTAGGTCATCAACTTCATTCAAATCTTTCTGAAGTAGATCTGATGTTTCTTAATACTGATTACATGAATCTGGTCTTTTCTGTCTGGCACCTTGCACCATTGTATGCACAAATAACGTATCCGTTATGTTTCCTTTCAGCAGGGGCATTTATTAGGCATCCTTATTTCCTCTCCTGTTTGCTTTGGCTACTAAGGTTGCATAAAGAGATTTCCTGTAGGCCAGGGGAGAGATTGTCATAAAATCTCACTGCATAAGGAGCACAGTCTCCTTCATAGCATTATCACATACCCAGTGAGACCTTCACCTCAGCTAATTTAATCTTTTAGAGAATATGGTGCCATATCACATTTTAAATCCAATCTATGCAACCCCAAAGCTTTGCCAACAGGGCTGTTTCATTTTCTGGCTTTACAACAGAAGCACCAATAAGTGTATGTTAGTGGTGAATTGTCAGGCTCAGGGGGATTGCTAATGGACAATGGAGCCTTTCAGCAATTAATTGCTTGTCCAAATCCAGCCAAGGTTGAGAGTGTCCAAAAGATGCTGGTTACCATGTGATGGCTGAGCAATGGCCTGGGATGCTGTTCAGTATTTAGATACCAAATGATAGGTACCTTGTGAGGCCAGTGATTAAAATGACACAGCCCCCAGAGTTTTCCCCTCCAAGACAAGTTTAAGGTATGTTGATGAGCTTTCATTGCTTCTGCCCTTCTTGTACCAATTCCACGGCTAGTCAGGGGGTGTCTGTCTTTAAGGCTGTTAATGTGGCATATTCAGAAAAGAAGAATGTTTTTTGTTTCTAAGGATATCACCCCACGTCATTTGGTAAGATTTTCTGGACATGAATTTCCTTCCTCTTTTGTAGGCATGTGCTGTAAATTGGTCATCAATGAAGAACACCTCTCAGCTGATACACATTTTCAGCACTTTTGAACTAGAATTTCCCTACCTCACAAAAAAAGCTCTTATCAGCGTTCCAGAAGTCCATCTTCAGGTTTAATTAGTAGATCTCTTTACCAGTTCATTGAGACATGACCTTTTTTTCCATTCTGTTTGAAAAAGGTTAATAGGTCAAGTTCCCTTAGCAATTAGGGAAAAATGATTATAAAACTTAGGTTAATGCTCACATTGTACTGGGAACTGATAATGACTGAAACATGAAGAGATGACTCATGTACTCAACAATCTACCCTTCTGATGAATGGGGTGATTGGAGTTGGTGCCAGTGGCACATTTGCCTAACTATTATATTACCATTTTCTTGGCTGACATCTGAAGGCCTTGTACCCAATTCACCTGCCTCCTGGAAGAAGTTAATATTACTTTTGTAAAATGCTAGACTGATGATCTTTGGTGAACTATTATAGAAATGTCACTTTTCATATTTGTACTCAGTGGTTCATGACAAATGGCTGTGAGCCAAATTTCAAGATTGTATCTTGCTCAAAAGATAATCTGTTGTGCCCTCTGTTGGCATGGTCAAAGGTTGTATTTGATGAAGAAACAGCAGAAACATCAAAATTGAATGTGTCATCTTGACCATTACACCTTTTATACACCGAGGGTGGAATTTTGAAAAGTGTTGGCCTAACTTGTATTCCCACTAAGGTCAAAGTTAGTCTTACCATTGACTTAAATGGGAGCAGCATTTTTGGTTAACTCTGAGCACTTTGAAAATCCAGACAGTGGCGGCTGCTGACTGAGGGCCCAGCTCTGCAGGCAGTAGAGCAGAAGTATGGGTGGCAATACGATACCATGTCATCCTTACTTCTACGCTGCTGCTGGCAATGGCTCTGCCTTCAAAGCTGGGCTCCCAGCCAGCAGCTGCCGCTCTCCAGCTGCCCAGCTCCGAAGTCAGCACTGCCACCAGCAGCTGTGCAGAAGTAAGGGTAGCAGTACTGCAAACCTCCTCGACAATAACATTGCGACCCCCCCCCCCCCAACTCCCCTTTGGGTCAGGACCCCTACAATTACAACACTGTGAAATTTCCGATTTAAATAGCTGAAATAATTAAATTTACGATTTTTAAAATCCTATGACCATGAAATTGACCAAAATGGATAGTGAATTTGGTAGGGCCCTCTTAATAGGAAATACTTTAGGTATGAGTATTTTAACCCAAACGATCATGTGTTGGTTTCTTTGCATGGTAACGTCTTTGGCCACAATCTTCCCTTGTTCAAGCAAAGACTGTTTTCAAATATTTGAAGTCTCGGGATAAGTTTTGCATTAAGAGAAATGAGAAAAAATCTGTCTTTTTGAACATCCCATCAACCAAAGGATGGATGGAATGAGTAGCTGCAGTACAAAAGACTTTACATGGGGAGTAATTGAATGGAAGGTGATATTTCAGTTGCAAGGTTTGTTGACTGACTTCCATAAACTATCACAACAAAGACTTGATTGGAATATAACCTTGTAATTGTTCAGCCATTGTGTGTGTGATCATCATGTAGCTAGTCACAGAAATGACTGGGCATATCTATCTCTTTCCTAGTATTGCTTTCCTTCAGAGTCTCTCTCTCTCTCTCTCTCTCTAGCTCTTCCTATTTCAATTCACCATGTAGAACAGCTGCCCAAGGCCAACTCCTGCTGAGCCAGCCGGATCTGGGAGTGCAGATTTTCAATCCTCTTCCCTGATAGGTTGTGGGTGGAAGTTGGACATAATGAACACAGA
Organism: Terrapene triunguis; assembly: GCF_002925995.2. Classification (NCBI taxonomy): domain Eukaryota; kingdom Metazoa; phylum Chordata; order Testudines; family Emydidae; genus Terrapene; species Terrapene triunguis. The sequence goes on from NW_020664417.1 coordinate 81,177,079, forward strand.
CAAAAAATTCTTCCTTTAAAAAAAAATACAAAGCCCAAGCACTTTTTGGATGGGTCAGATGGTGTGGTGGGAAAGTCAGTTAGCTGTGTATTCCATCTGTACTTCAGTCTGAGTGAAATGATTATTAGTGTAGGTCACAGAGCACCACACCTGCAGTCCAGTCTCTGTGGAATCAGTAATTACGTGTTAATTAACAAGTCTAGAATGAGTGAGAGTTTGCATGTCAGCAGATAATCTATATGGTGACTAATAAACTGCAGAATGTTTTCAATTAGCAGGCTTGAAAAGGAAATCCCAGCGAGCGTTTTGCTTGGCTGGGTAAGGACTGAATGAATGCACTCTGTTGTTACGGCTCACAAAATAGGAAAGTGGCGAATTTAGAGAGTACATTGTAGAAATTGAGACCTTCAGAGTGAAACATTTACGTTACAGATCCTAGCTGCTGCTATACATCGATGAAGTCATTTAAAGTAACTTCAGCAAAATGTACTAAAGTATAAGACAAGGGGAAATGTTGAGAATTTTCCATGTTTGCCCAATAAAACCTGATTATAAGTCTGAAATATATTTTTATTAAAAGTTTAACAGGGGCAAGCTGGATATGAGTCCAGGATGAATGGAAACAAATGCTGCATTCCTTCTTTGAGGTAGATGCTGGGAGCAGTGGAATAGCTCATACACTGTTCTGAACCTCAATAAAGCATTCACTGTAATCTCAGCATATAACATTCCTTCCATGACATGTTTACATAGTAACATCAAGAGAAATGGTATTTCCCAGTGACCTGTCTCCATGACCTGTCTATTTTGATTTACCTTATTTCTGCCCCAAATACCATACCTAAGTTCAGGCACACACTCAAGGGCAGTGTTTGGAGAGGTGATTTCTAAACAATTGCATGATGATTTTAGTTTTTCTCTGTGAGACAATATTAGAATGGCAGGCAAAGGTTTGACCTGTTACAATATTGGATCACAAATTTTAACGAGATACCACTAAAGAATGCCCATGCACAGAAAGCATAGCTATCCATTCTGGCTGCTACCTTCATTGTTAAGTGAAATGTAAAACATTTATTCTCTGCATTCTTCAGGTGCTTTAGATAGACCAAAGCTGGTCAAACCAACCTAAAGGAATGACTATTTTAAAAACTGAATCTGAGTGGATAGGTTGTGTTCAAAGTTGTAATCTAGAATGATGGCAACATCCCAGACCATTACCTCGTGGAAAAACCTGTGAGAAAGGAGAACTGGGGGAGAAAATGTCCTCGATGGAAATTCTCCTTTGTTGTTATAGTGGGGTTTTCCTCCTACTGGGCCCATCTCGGAACCTGGTGGATCCCTGGGGATCATGGGAGGCCCCAGCCATTCACATGGAGGCTGGCTCTAGCCCACAGCAGGGCCTTCCTAGGCTCCTTGATAGTATGGCTCCGTTGCTGCCATGTTATCAGGGCCTCCCAAATATGAGGCTGCTTCTGGAGTTCATGGGGAAACATGGGGGATCAACATAGAAAAGATAATATAGCCTAGCCCCAGGCACTCCTCCACCCAGACCACCAGTCTGTCCCCCAAATTGTGGGCTGTGTGGCAAATTCTCTGCTGGGACCAGGGGAGCAATGATGCCAGAGCTGGTCGACTTTTCGTGTGGATGTGAAGAGGAGGAGGAACCTTCCATATGTGGGTTAGGGGACACAAGTGAGCCAGAGTTATAAATACCCTGAAGAAAAGGTCTTTAATGGAAGAGGTGACAGACGCTTAGCTGTAGCACTATTGACACCCCATTATATGTTTGGTTATAAACATATTTCAGCAAGTTGAAATTCATTACACTCTTGGAATAAGCACAGTTTATGGGTGAACAACAACAGCCAGGTTCAGTTCTTATGGGTCACATGGATGTACCCTACTGGGTCTTGTTTGCAAGGGGTGGCAATGAATTATTTGTTGAATAATTCAATGTAAGGAAACCATCTCCTCCTCTTTAGTCAGAGCACGTCGGGCTGCACCCAAGGGAACTACTACATCTTAACCCAATGTTATCTGCAGATATTCATGGCCTGGGCCCCAGTCTCACACTCTGTGAGCTCCTTGGCAACTTCAGAGGCACTGGTGGCTGTTCCCCCATCTTCTAGCTTTGTTAGGCAAGCTTACTGGCACCCAAAGATTATAAGGGTGTTAAAATCCCAGAAGGTGAAGTAATCTGGAGCATGTGTGAATGTCAGGTAGCTGTCTCAATTGCAGGGTGAGAGATAGGAAGCCAGAAATGTGCAAACTGAGTTTTATAATTGATCATAAAATTAAGGCCAGAAGGTACCATTAGATCATCTAATATGACCTCCTATATATCACAGGCCATTAAATTTCACCTAGATACTCCAATATTGGGTCCAATAACTTGAGTTAGACAGAAGCATTTCAGTCCTCAGGAGACTACGCTGTTGTGTACCACAGGCAGAGCACAGGGGAAACTGAGGTGGCACCAATACCCAAGGCCACTGCAATGGCATGGAATTGTTTAGACGAGTTATGCCCAGATGGCCCCAAATCCCTGTTTCTGCTCCTGGTGAACTGGCTCAGATTCCATCTCTGCAGCTCTGTTGGGATCCTGAGGCACTGATAGAGATCCTGACATCATATTGGGCATCTCCTGGTCCAGTTTTCTGTATATCTCTTCTTCCTGGTTCATGGAGCCAATGTCTTCCACTTTCTCTCATGATTAAGGTGCAAGGTACAGGTGTGTTATCTACTAGTGAATTGGGCTGTGTGGAGGTGTGAGTCTCGAGGACTCAACTCTCTGTAAAATAGGCAAGGTTTCTGCCAGACCAGACCAACTGTTATACTAGATCTCAACCCCTTCAACTTCATGGCACCTGGTGTTGCCTATCTTTGCCAGTCTTCGATGGAGTATATATGCCACACTGGTACTAAAAGGTTTAACTGGAACTAGAGAGTTTAATTAAGGCATCTGGTTGCAACTGAAAGTTGGGCCAGGACTAACTGAAGATGAAGCCCAACTGGGAGATGAGCTCAGTGGTGAGTATAAAGGGAGGAAGCCCAGCTGAGAAGGGGCCTCCTTTGGTTGCTGGGGGGGTAGAGGAAGGCAGATATGCAGTAAGCCCAGGCAGGGGCTGTGGGAAAGGGCCTGAGGGAAGGCCAATGTGGGAAGAAGTCCACTAAGGCAGCACTGGAGAACCTTAGCTGCTCACCACAGGAACCCAGAGAAGAGGGAAGGCCTAGGTTTCCTACTGGCAACCAGAAATGGTGGTGCAGAAACCCCCTGATCCAAGGGGGAGGAAAACTATTGAGTTTGGAACTGGGCCTCCAGGGGGAAAGCCCTGGGAGATACCCTCTGCACAAGAGTGGGAGGACAACCCTGCAGAGTCTGGGAAGGGGTGAAGAGGCTGCAGAGGAGGGAGCCTAGGTAGGGGTGAAGAGTTATGTTTATTTGAGTTTAGTTGATTGGACACCTTGTTTACCCCTGAAGAAAAGAGACTTCAATGTGACCTGGCTGGAGGGTCATGAGAAGAGGCAGACATCTGCAGGACTGGAAGGACCATCAGCAGGGGATTCTAGAGAAAGAAAAGAGCAGCTATTCAACACTAGGCTATGAGGGGGGAGCGCCAATGGTGATTCAACTTTTCTGCACAGTCACACACTAACTTGCTGTGTCTGACCAAATTAACTTGGCTTAGGATCTCCTCCTCTCCCCAGTAGGATCCCAGTCATACCCTGTATGTAGGCCTCAGGCCAGCTGGTAGCCTTTTTTGTAGGATGGTCCCCTATGAGACACAGCAGCAATAGAGTCAGTTGGGTCACAGAAGCAGGATGTATCTGTCACTGTGAAAACACGGTGCAACTTAGCTGTGCATTCTGTGCTGCTGTATTTGTACAGGGAAGTGGCTTTGGGCCTGCTTCACCCCTGTGCAATATGTAGACCAGATAAGCTACCAAAGTGGTGTCTGAAACACTGCAGGACAGTAATGGGAGGTCTGTTTCCACTGTTAGCAGGGCCGGCGTTTCCATTTAGGCGACCTAGGCGGTTGCCTAGGGCACCAGTATTTGGGGAGGCGGCAATTCGGCTGCGGGGGGTCCTTCCGCGCTCCGGGTCTTTGGCGGCAATTCTGCGGCGGGTCCTTCACTCGCTCCGGGACCCGCCACCGAAGTGCCCCGAAGACCGGGAGCGCGGAAGGACCTCGCGCCGCAGAATTGCCGATGACGACCAGGAGCATGGAAGGACCCCCGCCTAGGGTGCCAAAAACCCTGGCGCCGCTCCTGACCATTAGGGCTATTATGCCAGTTAGCTCTGTCCTGCACTGGCACTGCACTGATGGAGACTGGTACCATGGGGGATCACATGATGGCCAGTCTTGCTCAAAGCAACTAATGGTGGTTGACACACATAGCATTGGGATGCTCTTGTGTGTGGACATGAGGTGTGTTTCAGCTGTACTACACAATGGTTAGCACCCCAAATGTCTTTAAAATAGGCAATGCCCTGTGGTCATGGCCAAGTCATTGAACCTCTGTGTGACTCCATTTCTCCATGTATATAACAAGGATAGTACTGATTACCCTACCTTACAGGAATGCTACTTATTAGAATTGCTTTCTGAATGTTTGTAAAGTGCTAACAATTAATATTTTTTTTTCTCTAAATGACTTGTTCCAGCTTGTGCCAGTTTAATGCACACGATACCAAAATAAAACATGAAAGACTTTTAAAAAAACTTTCCAAATGTCTCCCTCTTTTGGGGTGCACTTTCAGACAATTTATTTGCTTGCAGTTCCCATCATAGAATCTGGAGAAGCACTTACATCTCGTGCATTTTGAATCTTAACTTTGACTTGGCATACTACACGATATGCCAGACTAAAAATACCAGTGGAAGAACTGCACCAATTCCCAGGGACACTATGTCCGGTTTGGTCAAACCAGGGAATGCACAATGAAATAAGTGGCACCCTTTGTTTCCATTTTAAACTACCATTAAAAGAAAGCACATTAAGGTGGGGGCCACAGAGCTGCCTCCAAATTGCCTCACCTCACCTTAGGAAGTCACTTAACTTCTCTACACTCCAGGTGTCTCCATTTGTACAATAGGGATTATATCACTTCCATATTTACACGGTTCTCTGGAAGTTTCATTCATGAATGCCTGTTAAGTGCTCTGAGACTCTTGAATGCAGAACTGCAAAACTGTTAATAAATACTAAACAATTTCCTCCACTGTCTAAGTTGAGACCATTTCCAGTGGTTTTAAGTGCAGGGAATTGCTCTCAAACTGATAGAAATGTTCTCAAAAGGGAAGTAATTTGTACAATGTCACCACTGTACAAAACTCCACAAAAGTATGAAATTCTAAAGGGAGGCTGACTCTCCATTCTTAATGCACGCATATGGCAGGGGTTCTCAACCTTTTTCTTTCAGAGGTCCCTTCAACATGCTATAAAAACTCCACAGCCCATTTGTGCCACAACAATGTTTTTTTCTGCATATCCAGTAGATTAAAAGCCAGGACCAGCGTTAGGGGGGTAGCAAGCAGGGCAATTGCTCAGGGCCCCACACCAGAGGGGACTCCACAAAGCTAAGTTGGCTTCAGCCCCATGCGGCAGGGTTTGGGCTTTGGCTTCAGCCCCGAGCAGTGGGACTCGGGCTTCGGCTTTCTTCCCTGGGCCCCAACAACTCTAACACTGGCCCTGCACTCCACTTTAATTTGGTGGACCCCCTGAAATCTGCTCATGGCCCACCAGGAAGCCTCGGACCCTTGGTTGAGAACCACTGGCATATGGGACCTGATGCTGTAATCAGTTCTGTGTGGGCAGACTATGGAAATCAACGAGGCTCTGTATGGATGCAGGAGGCACTCTCACAGATCTGATTGCAGACTTGAGGTTGTTGAACAAAATCCTGCCCTACTCTGAGCTCCCTGAGAGAGAGTGATTGCACTAAAGATGGAGCGACATTCTGAATTTGGTATTTTCTCCCTTTGGGCATTTGAAGTCGGATCTTTACTATTATTTTTGCATAGTTTTTGGTATTTAATTTTTTATTAGGCATGAGAATCTGAGGACTCGTGAACGAGTCTCTTTTTGAGAAGCATAATGATTTCATTGGATAAATATTTAAAACATGGCTAACTCAGTGGCCAACCTGATACAGACACACAGTTTCCTTTGAGATAGCTTCTTAACTACACCTCTACCCCGATATAACGCGACCCGATATAACACAAATTTGGATATAACGCGGTAAAGCAGTGCTCCGGGGGGGCGGGGCTGCGCACTCCGGCGGATCAAAGCAAGTTCGATATAACGCGGTTTCACCTATAACGCAGTTAGATTTTTTGGCTCCCGAGACAGCGTTATATCGGGGTAGAGGTGTATATACATATTTTAAAATAATTTTTATCATCTCCTTTAAAATTGTCACTCCTGCAGTAAGCATCTCTGATTCTCCCTTGAAGGTAATAATTAATAACAACAACAACAATAATAATTAATAAAACAGTAGTTGCCTCTTTTTTTAGTAAAATGTGTGTCAGATTAGCAAAATATAAGTGGGTGTTTATTTTATTTTTCATGTGCCCTGCAAGCTGTGAACAGCTGTGAGAGATAGTGCAGCAACGTTCTGATAAGCCTGTCTCTTCTCTTTTTGCCTGCTTTCTTTGTATACGGCCTCTGAGGGAACTGTAGTCTAGATACCAACTGTCTTTACTGGCCTGGGAGAAATCAGAGCTGCAGAGGATAAACTGATGCAAAAAGGAAGTCCTTGATTGCTAAATGCATGGTTAAACGTTAACTTTCTATTCATCACCATTTCCCCTCTCCTCCCCACTGCAAAACACAAGTGCTGTACTGTTTCAACAATACTTAATTAACAATAACAGTGGGAAATAATTAGTATTGTTTTCACCAATTATTTCTCCCAGTGATAGAAAAAAAACATAATGGAATAAATCTGGCTTCCTGTCTGTTGCTGGGTTCATATCAAAGTGGTGGTTTTGACCTATAAAGATCTGAGTGGTTTGGAACTTGGTTACCTTAGAGACTGCTTCCCTCTCTATTATACCATAGCTGCAATGCTCCAGGTTTAAATAGGAGAGTAAGGTGGCTACGGGCATTTTCTGGGTAGGGCCCTTGAATCAGTAAGAATGTTTTTGTGATTAAAACCCTGGCCTGGGATACTGGAGTTTGGAGGAACACTTCCTGGCTCCGCCACATAGATCCTGTGTGACTTTGGGCAAGTCACTTATTCTTTCTGTGGCTCAGTTCCCCAGCTACGAAAAGGCAGGATAAAAATACTTCTCTACCTCACAGGGGTGTTGCGAGGCTACATTCATTAATATGCACATAGGCTCTGTAATGGATGCCAGATAAATGCCTATGTACACAGGAACTTGCTTCCACCCGCACAGGGCCCAAGTCAGTTGACCATCAGAGAACACTACAGGGTGACCCATTCACCCAGGCTCTTGAGAAGGGGTTAGATTATGGAGCGTAGAGCCCCAATCCTGCACACATTTAAGTGAGTACATAACATTACGCCTATGAGTAGCCTCATTAAACTCAGTGGGGCTACTTGTGGGTGCAAAGTTAGGCATGTGTCTCAGTGTTTGTTTGGGGCATAAATAAATTAATGGGTAATGGAAACCATTAGCCTTGCTATGTTGAGTGGGTAAGAGAAGATTTGTACTCGATATTCGTTTAGTTTGGAAGTGTTTGCATATTGTATGCATGCCCAGGGCCGGCTCCAGGCACCGGCAGATTGTTGGAGGCGGCATTTTGCCCAATCCTAGGGCAGCATGGCTGCTTTTTTTTTTTTTTTGTTCTTGTTCCGCTGCGGCCGCCCTGTAGGGGGCGGCGGCGGCGCGGAGAGCCAGAGCGCCCTGCAGGGCAGTCCTCTTCCTTCCCTCCCCGCCGACCGGAGCGGAGCCCTTGCGGCAGGAGGCGGCGCAGCGGGAGGGGCTGCGTGGCAGCGCCCCTGCTGTAGCCTTGGCCGCCCCCTTCTCTCTCTCTCCC